>NW_004567104.1:718500-739580 GCF_000260355.1 Condylura cristata
CCATTCTATGGTCCTTTTTGAGTTAAAAAAAAATCAAAGTAGAACTTTAAGGAGAGGTTGGGTGATTTGTTCATTTAAACCAACATGCCCCTTTTCATCTGCTCCCTGGAATATAAGCTCAGGCCTACTCTTATACTATTATCAGACATACACCCAGTATTCATGTTCTTTAACCAATCAACAAATATTTATTAACTGTTACATTTCACTTTCATCAATGCCTCCTAAGCAATTTAGAACAAACCTGGATGAACATTCTCTATGCATAGTTCATCTCTCTGGATTTCATTGTCCTTTCAGTAATTCCCGTGGACCTGAAGTTATTTTCATTAGTAACCCACTGACAGATATATAGTCAAGAAATTTGAGGGGAAGTAACTATCTTAGATATGTCCCCAGTAAAATTCAATCTATTTTTCCCTCTTGACAAAAGACGTCATGTACACAAGCAAAGTGAGACAAAAATTGAAAATAGTTGTCTGGATAATTCCAACTTTCTATGTTCTGCCAACCTTTTTATCTTGCCTATTTGAATATTAATGCTTTACATATAGCTGAAAGGGAGTTGGAAATCATCTCATCTTGTCCTTCATTTGACTATTTAATCAAATAGAGAGTGTCCTAGGTGCCAGAGGCTCAGTACCTGCCAAATGAGGGGAACTGCCACAGCCTGCTCTTTGTTCACAAGTCTCACATACATGTCTGCAATAACCACCTTATGTCTCCCCACATGCTCCACAGATCTTCACACTCTGGTACTTCTCTCCTGGAATCAGTCTTAGCCCCACTGGGGAAAGACAAGACAAGTGAGTATCTTAGCTTCAGAAGTGGTTTATAGTTTAGGGGTGTGGATTTGGGAAGTGGGCTATAAATGGGAAATTAAAGAGAAATTTTGAAAAGAAGGGCTGTGGTTTTGGAAACGAAATGATCAAAGAAAAGGCCAGGGCTTATGGCTTAAGAAGAGAATTATAAGAAGGGAGGCTACTACATTTTGAAAGAAAGGCCTATAGTTTAAAAGTGGAAATAGAAAGAAGAGAGCTATGGCATGGGATGAGGGGGATACAAGAAAAATTAGGAAAAAAATAGTTTGAGGAAGTTATCTGTGGAGTCAGGCCAAGGAGTACTTATCTTAGACTCTAGTTCATACATTTCAAAACTTTACCTGAAAAAACAAAAATACAGTTTTGATTATGCAGCAAAATTTATTTTTAAAACTTAAATTTGGAAGACTCCTTTTTTTAAATGAGTGTTTTGGTAACCTGTCTTGCATTAATGATGGCTTAAGATTGCAGGATTTGCGGTTTTTCTATTCCAGTTGTGGTAGAAATTCTGCTTCTATAAAGACAACCATGACAGGCAGAGCCAAGTGCACACTATTAGAACCAGGATCTCACCTGTACAGTAACTACCCAGTCTGGCACAGACAGGTTATAGCCTGAGACTTGTCTATACATGGAATGGAAAGGGAGGAAATTACTGATCTTAAGTTAAGAAACTACCAGGAAAGTACTCAGAAATAGATTCACTCCAAAGCCTGCCAAAAGAACAAGCCAGCCAAGTTGGTCCACAAAAGTTTAGGTAAGTCCTTACAGGCTGAGTCAGATGGAAGACCTAGGAAGACATCCAAATTGGAAGAGATGAAATATTTGAAACTTTAGTCATTCAAGTGGATGCACCCACATATTTACTCAAGATGCCCGTGTGGACTGAATGTTTGTGCCCCTCCCCAACTCATACGTTGAAATCCTAACCCCCAATATGATGGCTTCAGGAAGTAGAAACTTTGGAGGTAACTTAGTTTGTGAAAGTAGAACTCTCATGAATGGGATTAATGCCTATATAAAAGAGAACTCAAAGAATTCTCTAGTTCTTGGGACTCCATGGCCCCATACTTAACCCCTTAACTTCATAAAGTTTAAGTGTCATTGCTGCAGCCTGAGTTTGACCCATGGCCAGGCAGCAGACCCCTACTGTCTTGCCTGTGGCTCCCCTCAGCAGTGTATTTCAGTAGATCATTCTGTTCTGCTCCCTACTCTGACTCTGGTGAATCCTCTCACCAGTTGTACACAATAAACTAGTAAACCTTTAATGACAAAAAATGAATTTTCTCTTTCTTTTTCTGCCACCCAAGAATGTAGCAAGAAGACAGCAATCTATAATGCAGGGGAGGGCCCTCACTAGAACCCACCCTGCTGCACTCAGATCTGGGAACTCCAATCTGTAGAACAATGAGAAATGAATGTCTGATGTTTAGAAATTGCCCAGTCTATGAGTATATTTAGTATCTATCAGTTAACAAATACTCTACACACAACTATTATAAATGATGAATATGAATAATCTTGAATAACCAAAATGCAAAGGCAATCCAAGTGCCAGCAGCTTCTGAATGGATCCACAAAATGTGGTATAACCAAACAGGGGACTATTATTTGACCATTGAAAACAATGAAGTTTTGGTATATGCCACAAAGCTACAAAAACAAAATTACTATACTAATAAAAGAAGCCAGACACAAAATATCTCATATTGTATGGTTCTATTCATATAAAATGTGTAGAACAGCAAATAGACAGAGAGTAGATTAGTACTTGCCAGAAGTTGGGGAATAGGGAAAGTTTGCTTGTAAGAACAGCTCCCTTTGGTGTGATGAAAATGTATTGAAATTACTCAGAATAGAAGAAACATAAGTCAAGATGATATAAGCTGCATATGACAAACCCACAGTCAATATGATCCTCAACGGAGAAAAGCTCAAAGCCTTTCCTTTAAGGTCAGAAAAAAGTCAAGGATGTCCACTGTTCTTCAACATAATACTGGAAGTCCTAGACAGAACAATAAAACAGGAAAAAGACATATAAGGAATCCAAGTAGGGAAAGAAAAATAACATCATTATTTGCAGATGATATGATAATTTACATGGAAATCCCTAAAAATTCCATAGAAAAACAAATAAAAAAATCAAATATTTGTAAATAACCTAACAAAAGAGGTAAAAGACCTATACAAAGAAAATTATAAAACATTATTAAAAGAAATACAAGAAGATACAAAGGAATGAAAGATATCCCCTATTCATGGATCAAAAGAATTAACATCATTAAAATATCCATCCTATCAAAAGTGACTTATAGATTTAATGGTATTCCAATAAAAATCTCAGACATTCTTCAAAAAATAGAACAAATAATGATAAGATTCAAATGGAAACACAAAAAACGTCAAATACCCAAAACTCTCCTGACTAAAACAAAAGAGAATGGAGGTATCACATATCCAGAATTTAAACTACCCTACAAAGCCATAATAATCAAAACTGAATGGTACTGAATAAGAACAGACATACAGACCAATGAAATTGAATAGAAAACCCAGATATAAACCCACAGTTTCATGAACAGCTTATCTTTGAGAAAGTAGCAAAGAATATACAATAAAACAAAAAAAGTTTGTTCAACAAATGGTGCTGGGAAAAGTGGGTTGCTGTATTTAAAAATATCAAGTTAGATTACTACCTCACACCATACACAAAACCAACTCAAAATGGGTTAAAGAACTAGACATAAGACCTAAAACCATAAAATATATAAAAGAAAATATTGGTGAAACACCACATGACATACATCTCAGTAACATCTTTAAAGATAACAGCACTCTAAGCAAGGATAGTGAAGGAAAGAATAAACAGCTGGGACTTTATCAAATTAAAGAGCTTCTACAGCGAAAGAGACATTAAACAAAGCAAAGAGACACTCCACTGGGAGAAAATTTATGCACACAATACTAATGATAAAGGGCTGATCACAATGATGTACAATGAGCTGAAAAAACTCAACAAAAATAAAGTGAACAACCCCATCAAAAAATGGGCAGAAGAACCTAAAAGACACTTCTCTAAAGAGGAAATGCAGATGGCCAACAGGCTTATGAAAAAGTGTTCAACATCACTTGTAATAAAGGAAATGCAAATCAAAACCACAATGATATACCATCTCACACCAGTGAGAATGACACATATTAAAAAATAACTAGCAACAGCACTACACTGCTGGTGAGAATACAGACCATTACAACCACCATGGAAAGCTGTGTGGAGGTTCCTCAAACTACTAAAAATGGAGTTTCCACATGATTCAGCAATTCCATTCCTAGGAATCTACACAAAGGACAGAAAAACATTAATTCAAAAGGACACCTGCACCCCTATGTTTACTGCTGCACTATTTATAATAAGAAAGATGTGGAATCAACCCTAATGCCCCAAAATAAATGACTGGATCAAGAAGATGTGGTACATATACACTATGGAATATTCAGCAATCAAAAAAGATAATTCATGCCACTTGCAGCAACATGGATGAAACTGTAAGGGATCATGCTTAGTGAATTAAGCCAGAAATCAAAAGGAAAAAACCGGGTAGTTTCACCCATAGCAGGGTGTAAGGGATCAGAAAGAAAAAAAAGTAATTGTAATAAAGTAAAAATGAAAACAAACAATTATAAATCAGGGACATTCTACCAGGGTGGAGAGGGCAATAGGATCAAAACTGGGGTGGCAAGAACACACAGGACTATGCTGATGGTACATGGATAAAGCGGTGGTGGGAAGTCCCTGGGGATTACAACTGAGGTGAAAAAATGTACAAAGTGAAGAAGGATGTTTATATATATATATATTTATATATATATTTATATATTTCTTATTATATATATGTAAATAGTTTTTATTTATTTATATATAATAATATATATTTGAATTTAAACATTTTTATTTATTATATATGTGTGTGTATATACATACACACACATACACATATATAAAATTTTTTTTAAAAAAGAAACAAAATGTCCTGGAATTAGATAGTGATGATGGCTACAAAACTTAGTGATCATTCTAAGCACCTCTGAGTTGCACACTTTGAAATACAAGCAGGAAAGAAAACCTGTTAATTCTACAGCTGGTACGTCCTTTGCTTGGGCACAGGTGGTGTCTCCACTGTTTCCATGCCACCATCTTGTCCCTAAACTCCAACCCAAGAGAGGAGGCTATATAACATTCTCCAGCTTCACGCCCTTGCTCAGGCTGGTATGTTCACTGATCTACTGATACCTGCACTCCTCTGACTGGCAGAACCCTTCATCCTTCCAAAGGACACCCATTCCAGGAAAAATTATCTCCTTTAAGATGTTCAAACTTGTTTCTCTCAGGCCTCAGCTTATTTCCTCCAATATTATGAGATTCCTGCACTTAAGTCAGATTCATCTTGCTTTGTGCAGAACCATTTGAGAAGCACAACGCTTGTATTTCCCTACTAACACCATGCCTGCTACATAAGAAGTGAATAGAAAAGGACTCAAATGGGCTTTGAAAGCTCCACTTCTAGGTACTAGTTTGGGTCTAGCATACTTTCTACTGCCTCTGATTACAGAGGGATCCTTGTTTTTCTTTCTCAGTCCCTCATTGTTTCTGTGCTCATAGGAGCAGAATAATGGGTCTCAACACCCAGCATACCCAAACTTCATCCAAGGCTACGTTCTCTCCCATCACACAAAAACACTTCCTCTGATAGATGCTGAAGTCATTGGGCTAAATCTGAAAACAGAAGACCAGTTTTATTCTGTTCTTTGAGTGCTGACATTAGGCCACAATACCTGGCTCCACAGCTTTACAGTCTTCTTTCCTCAAACATTTCACAGCCCTCTGGTGTTGACTAGAGCCAGGGCACTTACAAGACCTGAAGCCTTGGGAGAAGGGGTGGGGTTAGGAGCTGAAACAGATGAATCCCAGCAGCCAGGGCGGCCGGCCTAGACTGCCACAGGTATCCGTAGACAGGAGGCACCTTTGCTACAAGCCCAGGATCTGTGCGTCTGTATTCAATGGACAAGCACATTTCATCAGCTTGTTTATTTTTCTCATTTACCGATCCAACTTGGATTATAAAGCTAAACTAAAAGGTGTATAAATAATTGTATTCCAATTTACAAAATCGGTGTTTACTTTCCCATCATTATCAAGGCTACAAAGTGAATCAGAGAGGAATCTCTCTAAAAGAAAATGGTGAACCTACTAATAAAATTAATTGTCATTTCCTAGTTCATTGGACTTTTGGAACTTGGAATTTCTTCCAAGGATGTAAAACCTTTCTTAACAGGTTTAAGGTAGTCTTTGAATAATAGCCTATTTCTTAGAACAAAAGAAAGAGTTCTTCGCATGCACTTGGAAGTAACCACTGTTAACAGTTAACTTTGTGGTATCTTCCTTCAGTTTCTTTCTGAGCATATTTTGAGTGCACTGCTGTTTTATATACTGCTGTTTTTACTTAATAAGGTGTTCTGGACATTTTCCAGATCACCAGCCTTTTGCAAGGTATTGCCTTGCTTATTTAGGTCAAGTTTAATGTTTCTCAAAGGCTAACTCACTGGCCTCCTAGCTAAAGGAGGGGAGAGTCATCTGAACGAAGTCCCTCTCTGTGAAGCTGGCATTATACTGCCGCCTCTGCCCCGCCCAAAAATATTAAGCTGAGAGACATCGCAGGGACCTCAAAGCCATGCAATGGCCCAGAACCTGGCAACTGGGTACTGTATTCTGTCACCCGCCACATTCTATTTGCTGGGTAACAGAGCTTTATTTATTTATTTATTTATTTCCCCATAAGTTCCTTTAAGCGTTTAGTCATAGAAGGAGCTGATATCAGCTTGATTGAGTTTCTGCCAAGCTGAGGAAAGAAAAAAAACCCACTCATACTGCCTCTTATCTCTGGGCCTGAGCCTCATAGATAAGGCATTTCCTCCCTCACTGTGTGTCATGGATTATAGCCTCAGTGTTTCTACTGAACTTTGATTGAGGAAGGAGAGTCTTTTCCAGGATCATTAAATATGCTTTCGGGGTCCAAGAAGGAGACTCAGCAGTCTGCTAAGTAGGCTCCTGAATTTAGTCTCATATTATTAGTCCCGAAATTAGTTTCATATTATTATGCCATTGAACACATGGTTTAGTGTGTACTCATATGGATGGAAGGGGTGCAACTCAAAAAAATATTGGAAAATAGCCTAAAATTATGTATAAAGATGTGAAAAGGAAGCTATGATAGGCAAATGGATTTATCCTGCTCCTTAAAGTTAAAAGGGGTTAGGATTTTCTTATGCTGGAAATGAAATATAACTCTTAGTTACCGCTATTTACTAGCTAGAGGACTATGGTCAATTTCCTTTACTTCTCCATTATTCGGCTCTTCAACTGTATAGTAAGGCTAATAAATTCAAGCCTATATCTATTTCAAACTGAATTATGCAGTGTGTACCAGCACTTATCACAGTGCCCAGTTTACCAGAATCACTCTGTGAATATTAACTGTTTTATTTGTCATTTCAATTGAGATCATTGTTTTGTATAAAGGCAAGTGCTATGTGTCTTAGCAGGATAAAATATTTTACCTTAGAATCTATATATTCTAGATAAAACATACAAACTGTCAGTGAACCAGACACCCATGCTCACAGAGTACTTCTACTTTTAGGAAATAGAGAAAAGGGAAAGTCTATTTTCTATAACAGGAAGTACTCTTGCTAAAAGAGAAAGGGGGGGGGGGAATGATGAGGTAATTGAAAGCAACTTATTCTTATTTATAAACTGCCCCGGTTGGGTAGTTTGACATGAAAGATACTAGTTTCTGAGCCATAAACCAATTTAAGAAAGATTGTGGATTTCAGTAGCTTAAATTTTCCAAACTTATCCCTTGTTCTCCCACTAATTCAGGATGACTTTACCAGGAAGTTGCTGCCATTATCAGCACATTTGGCAAGTAGTTGTAGCTAGCATGTCCCTCCTCCCCCTGCATTTTCTAGCACATGTGTCTCATGTTGCCTGTATACCTGATGTTCTGTTCCTACCAGTTCAACAGGTTTCATTTTGCCTGAGACCTTCAGGGACTCCACAGCTTGGCCAAAGCTGAGTACTGCTATTGCAACTTGCCACTCCCCACTTGTAGATCCAAACTTGCCAGACAGGGTGACTCTCAAATCCTGAGATTTCGGAATTAGCTGAAGGAGCCTGAGGGCTGTGACCCATTATACATTCAGCCCTTACTTTCCCTCTTACTGGATCCATTCACCAAAAGCAAAATAGGACTATTTTTGTTGAATGTCAATCACATCCTCTAATGAAGTTCATCAAGAATACATCTGGCATCTGTCAGAATCAGGAATTATTTTGTGAAATTTTATAACTTCTGATCAAAAGTTAGCTAGCCTCTTGTATTCTCTTTCAAAAGCCCTTTCTTATCATCCAAAAACAAACAAACAAACCTATTTGATAAACTCATGAGTCTTGTTCATATAGATAACCCAAAAAGATGATGCAATCACCCTACAAACTCCAAGTAACCTTCTCTCGCATGTCTGCTGTTACCTCCTCTCTCATTCTCCCTGCCTTCCCATTTTCCCTTCCTCCCTTCCCTTCCTCTCTCACCCTCCTTTCCCTTCCTTTTATCCCTCTCTTCCTCCCTCCCTCCCTTCCTTCTTTCTTTCACATTTAACCTAAATTTTCATGATGTCATTTGGTCCATGGTATCAACCTATGTTGACTGAATATTTTGTAAGCTCCTTGCCCAATATATCTCTGAGAGTTCCTCATTGCTGTGTTCAGCATTTTCTCTTAGTTGTTCACTGTTGATTGCTTTTACAAACACACAGACATATGTTCCTGTTGAAACGACATGAAGTACAGAGTAGATGTCTTTTTAAATCAGAAGACAGTCCACAAATTATCAGAGATTTAAATATTGAAATCATCATCTCTTCTTCTTAAGTACTGTTGACCTCAAATAAAAACAATCTGTTCTTCCAGCCATATAATGTCTTTATTTGGAAGCAACAGAAAAAAGGGCAGACTGGAAAATACATTCACATACACTTTTAAAAATTCAAGACCACAATCCCCTATATAACCTCTGGAAGACCTCCCTGTTAGTTCTGCCAGAGGGGGAAATAGCATCATCTCCCATAGGAAACAAAAGACATGTTGAGTCCTGTAGTTTGCTAGTTTACCCATACACAGACACTCTCTTTCTAGCCTTCAAACCTCATTTAAATATAGTTTCTGTATATTGACATTAATGTTACAGATGAGGTAAAATGCCTTGCTTAACATCTTTGTATGGCAAAAAATATATCTGCTTAAAATTTATCAGTTAGGATTTGAGAAAAATTAACAAAAGAGTCATACAGTAATGGCAATAATACTCTAGATGAATCCTAACTCCATATTGCTTGGAAGTATTTACATCAGAGTTAATTTTTTAAATTTTCTAAAACCTATCAATGATATAGAAATTATCAAACTATCTGTATTTTCAATTATAATTCTTTATCTAACTGCTTATATTGTCACTGGATTTCTTTTCCCTATCATTGCCAAATGCTCAACTATGCTCAAACATTTGTATTCAAACATTTTGAATACTAAGGCTAGTTATATAAAAATTTGTTAAAAGAATTTTCATCATCTGTTTAATATGATAAGCTCTTTCAACAGAATCAGTTAAACAAAGTGTGAAGGTCAGTTAAATAAGGACCTGTTAGTTTTAATTATGGGGCAGCTGAAGTCCCCTAAGTCATTTTTATAAGAACTTTAAAAGGAGTTATTTCCTCTGGGTAAACACTGCCCTCACTGATTTCACCCAGAACACAGTTTCTTTGGCAAGAGGAAAGTAAACTAGATGTCAGTGGCCACTTGCCCAGGCTACTTAAAACCATGCCCAGGAATAGGGTGCAAAAATTAATTTAGAAAATTATTCATCTTTAGTATGCTGTAGTCAGGTTATACATATTTCCAGGACGAAGCCCATAAGTCAGCACTTTAACCACATGATAATCACAAGTATTCTCAAGAGATAATGTAGAATCACAAATTAGCCAAATGTATAAGATGATCTGAAATAATAAAACCAAAGCTAATGACCTAACTCTGCTGTGAAAATCAGTCAGGGACAAATACATGTGATCATGTCATGTTAATTTCACCAGACTTCTGATTTTATTATTTTAGTTAAGTGAATTTTCATGAAGATATAAATTGATAAAAACTTCTCACACAATGGTTAGGAAGTCACTATCAGAAATTTGAATATGCAAATCTTTGATCCAGCAATTTCTTTCTAGGAATCTATCCCAAAGAAATACAATGCCCACAAAGAGTACAAGGACTGAAGCAGTATATTAAAGAGCAAAAAGTTTGAAACTTCACAAAAATTCATCAATAGTAAGTAAACAAATTGTAGTATGCTTATTACAAAAGTAACATAGCTGTAGCCATTCATTAAAAATAGTGAGACAATTCTATTTGAATTGAAAAGGAATTATATATTATATATTCATTATATATATACATATATATAGTCTAGATTATAATATAGATAATACTAATAGATTAGATTAGATAGATAGATAGATAGATAGATAGATAGATAGATAGATAGATAGATAGATAGATAGATAGAGGCAGATCAAGAGAGAAAGAATTTAAAAAGTAAGTTGCGTAATAGTAAGAATCTCATGAACACAAGAAAAAATGTGTATGTATATGTGCAAATGGGCATGTAAGTGTAAATGCTTACAGAAGTTCAGGAAGGCAAATTCCTAATTGATCATCTCTGAGAAGACAGACTGAGATTTGAAGGGCATAGAGATAAGGGTAAGAGATTGAGAGAGGGAATTACTAAAGAACTTTTACTTGCTGCTCTATACCCTCTCTGCAATGTTTATCGTTTTCCAACAAAGGCATGCATTACTTTGTAATTTAAGTCTTTTTAAAGAAGAAGGGAGAAAAGAAGGAAGGGAGGGAGGGAGGGAGTAGGAAAGGAGTGAGGGAGGAAGGAAGGGAGGGAGGAAGGATGGGAGGGAGGGAGGGAGGAAGGGAAGGAGAGAGGAAGGGAGGTTGATGATTGGATCAACCAAACAGATATTTTTTTATTTTTATGTGTTGCTTTCCAGATTTTAATACAGAAAAATAACAGGCGAACAAAATAAACCTGATGGTAGGCAGCCAGTGCTTCCTGCTTTTCTGGTTTTGACTTGCACCCGTGGACTTGAAGGAGACAAATGTCTCTGAGCTTGGCAGAGACAATGACAGCATTGGGGCCTTCAAAGCCCTGCTTCTGGCTGCCCCTGCTTGGCTAGGCATTTGCCCATGAGAGTATGCGTAATTGTGGGATTTTACTGGGAAACTATTACTAAGAACATCCTTTCTTTTCTCTCTACACACACTAATTTTATTAAAAATTTTTTACACAAAAAATATTTATAGAAAAATATTCTTATATTCAAATTAATGTAGGGGAAAAAATTGAAAAGAATAACAGTGCATTATCATCATCATTTGAATTTTATATTTTTAACATAAACTATAGAACCATAATATATGAATGGTAATTTGGTTGCAATAGCTACATGACTGATGTATTTACATTCAACCATTATACCAGAAAAAATTAAATTTTTTATAGAGGCATACATTTGCTACTTTGGACTTTATACAGTTTTCTTTAAAATGCAGAAAAAATAATTTTATGGCAGGTTATCTTTTTGGACTATCAAATTAAATAAGAATTTAAACATCTTACAGTTCTTAATGTGAACTATCAATTTTCTATTCAAAAAAATAATTCCAGTATTACAGCTAGCAAAGTGGATGGGATTTATTCTGTTTTTGTAACATTAAGAATTAATTTTCAAACTATTTTGGCAAACACAAAACAATATATTTCTGGCCCTCCCTGGTGGCACAACGGGTTAAAGCACTGCACTGAGAAACTAAAGCCACTTCTGCATAGTTCTATCCCTGCCTGCCCGGGAGGTGACCACATGGCGTGGCAGACCTCTCCTGACCCGCCCGCTGCTCCCCTCAGCAGTGTACTTCATCGATCTGCCTGTTCTGCTTCCCGCTCTGTCTCTGGTGAATCCTCTCACCCTCCGCATCTCTGGCCTGTACCCCCAGTTCTGTATGAATAAATAAATAAATCTTTAAAATATATATATATATTTCTTGAATAAATTATAAATTTGGACATTCTCTTTGAGTTAATGTATTACACTTGGTGAACTTTTTCAGGTTTTTAAAAAAAATTTTTTAATTAATAGCTAATTCTTAACTAAGTGTTTATCAAATGGAATTTCTAAGTGACACACAGAGATAATACATTTTAACCTCACATAACCCCAATTAACTCTTGTGATTGCCACACTTTACAGATGAAGAAATGAAGACCCATATATGTTCAGCCATAGGAAGTCTAACATCAGCGCTGAAGCTCTTGCTCTGGACATATGAATGTGTGAAATAATTAAGATTGTCTTTATTGCCTTACTTGTTTAAAGTATTTTCCCAGTGTGCTGTGGGTTTTGTGTTCTTGCATTTTTATATGCAGAACATGTAAAAGTATTTAGAATCTAAAAACATTTTTACTTTCTACTTGTAATTTCCATTATTTCACATTTATAGAGGTATCCACACTTCACAAGTGTGAGAATTTTTCAAGTCTATTTCCTTCCAGTGTATATGTGTAATATGCATGAATAATATGTATGTATTAAATGGGCGACTCTACCTATATATTACATATATATGCATACCCAATCTTTATCCCTGCTGGACATTATCTTGGTGTACAATACAAGGCATTTGGGGACTATTTTCCTGACCCTGACATTGTTGCTGGGTAGAGAATTAATCTGCCGTGTCCAGATGAAAGACTGGGCCATTAGAATTTAAATCTTTGGCTTACCTTTGCTCCAAGTAGCATGATTAAGCCCAGATTATTTAACCCAAACCCAAATGAGTCATTCCAAATCCTTGAATCATTTTGGCAGACCTGACAAAATTTCTGCTGAATTACTGCCTTGGAGAATTCTTTGCATGACTGGTTGAACACTGATGTCTGCAAGTCTTATGATTTATAGCTCTTCATCATCTACGTGCATGTCTAGCCCAAATGGGCACACCCATTTTATTTCCAAAGAGAAGAAATGTCTCAGAAATTAAATTGGTAAATCACAATGGGTCTAAAGTAGAAATCAATAGAGTGGCAAATGTACTATACCAGTTACATGTGGGAAAATACACTTTATCTTCTTGCATATACATGGGAAAGGATAGATATAGATGAAGCTATGGAGATGATATAGCTATAAATAGGCATAGATATAGGCTCAGAACAAGATATAAAGAAGGACACAACAAAGAAATTGGTCTAAGAAGCTGTCTCTGGTTAACAGAGCTGAGTGAGTCGCTACTGGGCCATGAAAAGTAGCTCAGACTTTTCACCACCTATCTTTATGTAACTTTTGCATTTCACTTCATGTGCTTGTAATACTTATTCACAAATCATTTTATATTAAAACTAATGAAATTTATGATTGAAAATTTTGTTGGGGACACAGTAACATTATTAAGTCACTTTATGGAAAGAACACAGGATTGAAATAATACAGGTTGATTCTAATTCCAAGGTAGTTCAGTAATATTCTGCATAATACAAAATGTAAATATATTGTGTTGTGAAGTCCCCATCTAATTTGTTCTCATATAAATCCAGGACTCTGTTTTGTGTTGTAAGAAACTGCATTTGCCAGATCTCATCTAAATATAGCCAATGGAAGGTCTGAGCACTAGAATGAAGAGGAGAATAAAAGAAATACACCCAGAGTGATTTTCCCTATTCCCTGTGGTATTTCCAGCACCTGTTATGTGTTCTCAGCTTCCACTGGGAAGTCTCCACTCTGATTCTAATTCTCACTGGATGACCTCGGTTTCTGAGTTTTGATAATACCACTTCCTTCCATTGTCCCTCCAGTCTTAAGGTGGGAGCAGCTTCCTATTCTTGCTAATCTCTAGAATTCCACTCTGGATTCCACACTTGATTTCTCAGCTTTTCCATTTCCTAGGCAGCCAATTCCCTTTATAAAATTTTCTCTGTTGGAAAAATGTGAATAGACTTTGCTTTGAATTACTGTTGCCTATGAATAAGAAAACACCTCAAGATTCTCTCATATAAAATATGTTATTCACTTCTGACTGCAGCATTCCAAACACACTGAGCACTGGTTAGTTTTTTGCACTACACCCTTATATTTCATAATGGCCATTCCTTATCATTGCCCAATACTGTAGATGACATTTTGAAGGACGCCATTTGTAGATACATACTTAGGAATAAAGGCCTTTGTATACTTCTCAAAACCAGGACACTTAGAGCATTATATGTGGAAACTGGCTCTCACCAGAGTATTCAGGAGAGTGGCCTGGTGCTATCAGGCCTGTGTAAGGCCCTGCTAAGTCACAGAGCTAGAGGGGAAGAAAAGTCAGGGTTTCTCTCTGATATATTTTAGGGAGAAAGGAATATGTGGTGCTCAAATACAAATTTTTCATTTCTGAACTGATTTTTTTTAAGTTGTTCTAATGTGAGAAATCAAAATCTCATTTCACCTGTTCCTCAGGAAAGACAAAATTATTCTAATAATTGAAATGTTAATAATCATGCTAATTATTAATAATTAAAATAGTATAATAAAATTATTCTTAACCAAGAGCCTTTATCTAGATATCCTGAACTTATCTCTTATCACTACAGTATACTTGCTAAAGTTTAATCTAAGTCTACTATAGATGAATTATAGGTCTACGGAGGTGTATTACCAGATTGTTTAAGTCACAGGAAATAAATGGGTCTTCTCAATTCATGAATATATACATCACAGCACCTGAAGTGAGTATTATCATTCTTCATAATCACAAAACAAAACTTGTCTCATGGTTTCGGACTCACACATGACTCTTACGTCATTGCCCTTTTGGACTGGGTGTCCCTCTTCTCACCGTCCCTACTGTCTATCATCTGATACAGAGGAGAATGTGCCTCCCTCTTTCCTTCACAAACCCCTTCCCTGATGTTGACTGGGTCCTTTAGCCTCCCTAGTTATGCAATACAGAACTACCTAACCCCTATGCCCATACTTCAACAGTAGAATCTGTCCTTATTTGCATCCTCTCCCTTATGACCTTTGGGCCAGCCCTGCCTGTCCTTTCACTGACCTTATTAATATCCTCACATGGATCTGTCTTACCACACCAAAGGCTCCACCCCTACAACAGCATGCCCTTCACATGGATGATCTGCACCATCATGGGACAGGAACAGACAACCCTGGCTATTAAACATTTTGTCCTCCTGCACCTGCCTATGAAGGGCCTGGCTTCCATCCCTCTAAATCCTTTGACTGTGCCCACTAACCTTCACTTGCTCTGTAAAGTCTTCTGTCCACCAATTTTCACCCTGGAGCTGATCTGTCATACATGTAGAAACAGATTTATTGGAATACTAAAGAAACTTAAACTTCAATTGTCTCCATAGAGGCCCTTTTGAGGCCCCAAGTCTAAATATGTGTTCATAATTGTATGTTCTTCTTAGAGGGGTCCCCACATGTATAATCTTCAGGTCACTATAAAATCTGGACCTGCACTGGTTCTATCAACTTAGATCCCTCAATTATCTTAGAGAATTAAGGAATAGAAGAAGCTATTTCTGTGCTTCTTCTAATAAAAATATCCTTCTAGATCCACTGAACTTCAATGCTTTCAACCTTAGACACATTGTTAAATCTAGTGATTAGTTTTAAGAATAAACTCCACACATTGTTGCAGCTACTTTATAAGTTGAGTAGGTTTTTGTTGATTGATTTTAGAAACCAACCACAGAACAAGTGACTTGTAAACAAATAATCTAGACTGTGAGTCATCTCTAAATTGTAGGTTTAACACTAATGAAAGCCCATAAAGCACCACATACACTATTTTATGCCCTTGTGGAAACCTATGTAAAAACAGTGACATTTTATCACAGGAAAGCAAATACCCATTAAGTTCTATTAAAGGATGGAGCAAATTTTGTCATATATAATAAGATATGAGGTATAAATGTAGGAGATATCTGTATCTTCTGAGGCAGTTTCAAATTTAATGTTTCAGCTTTATGACCAGTCTGTGTGACACTCAAACTCATCATTATATACTCAGAAACTATCAGAGTACTTGGCACGAAGTAGGCACTTAAGCAGTGCATGCAAAATGTATAATTACATAATAATATTAGACAGAATATATGAACTGGCTTTGATTTTGAATCTCTATGTTAAGTGACTATAGTAGAAAAATATAAGCAAGTTAATATATCTTTCATGATTTTTAAGTATACATTGGCAAGTCTGTAGATTTATTTATTTTTCCAATTATCTCTTGCAAAATAAAATATTGTATTTGGATTTCAGTGGAAGATATAACAGAAGCATTGATGTCTCTGTCTTCAGTGAAACTATTCTGTGCTAAACAATCACACACAATGTTTAGAAAATTGTGTTTGCTTAGTCATGTGTAGAAATACTTAATTTTGATTTTGGCATATAAATAGTAAAAAGTTTTGTTTTTAAGGATTAAGTGTAGTTACAATATTCTGACCTTCCATATAGCTCTGCTAAATGTTACATATATGTTATATACACTCTGATTTCCAGCTGAAGAACTCATTTACATTCAGCAAAACTATGGATTCCCTCCAGCAACTTAACAAGGTGAGTTTGATGAAGAAAATGTTCATGTGAATTATCTTAGTCCTTATAAGAATACAAGTGGATTAATTTTATAGAATGATGACAGGGAATGTATTTGATTTCTAAATTCCTGTACCACACCAGTGTAACAAATTATTTGCAGCTTCTCCATTGCTTTTCCCCCCTCTCCTTCTGTCCTTTCACCCCACACAGGAGATGTTAACACTCAACTATTGGTGTTTGGGGAACACATTTGGAAAAAAATAACAAGAAGTTCATTTTTTATTTATATTGCAAATAAATTCTTAGTTCTAGGAAGATATATAGCAGTGAGAACTAGTTTGGAGACTGATTCATTCAGTTCTCCATCAGAATTTTTAAAAATATATATATGTTCTCATGGTACCAGTTGTCTTTTCCCCCCAAACTGCCTCCCACCCACCCAAGAAACCCACTCCAGAAGAAATATTTTTCCTCCTCTTCTTTTTGCCACAAGCATTTTTCATTCCAAGTCATACGAGAGCATATCAGGAAATCTCTTGGCCGTGAACTATAACATATGTATGTGTCCACTTCCTTCCCTGACTCTTAAGATAATCCCTTCTACCTTTACTCTACATCCTTGGCCAATGAAGTGAAATATAGCCAATTCCCTTCTCCACCAAGTATGACGCATGTGTTTCATGGCAGGGATTTACCCAGAATGTGATAGATCTTAGAGATTATTATTTTGTAAGTATGTGAGTACATCTCTATACAAGCTAGACAAGTCGCTAAAAGGCTGGAGAAGTTTTCAGAATACCTGCAATCCAGATTCCACTTAACAGTTCTTTCTTTGAAGATGAAATTCCAGGCATTTCAAAGCAGATCATTCAGACAACTGGCATTCCCTTTGCAAACTGGCTTCTATCTCCTCGTCCACCCCTGCAACCTCCCCATCAGAAGACCATTAGAGCACTGTTTGAAATGATGGTGGCTTTTAGAAAATACCAGGTTCTCCACATCAAAGAACAACCAGCAGAGTGATGAGTTATTGCTCCTTCCTGGGGAGTTCTCCCTGCCAAAGTCTAAGGAGGCAGCCCCATGTTTTCCTATTCACCTAAGTAGAGGGGGAAGATTTTTTTTTCTTATTTTTTTTTATTACAAAGTTTATTTTTACATCATTTTGCACATTTTTTTTTCCATCTCGATTGTAATCCCCGCGGGTTTCCCATCACCAAATCAAGAGGGGGAAGATTTTTCCTTCATAGTTCTCTGCACACACTCTGAGAGAATTCTTTGTGATAAAACACTAAAAATAAAATTTCAGAAGACCTCTGGCTATACCTTATTTTATCATTATAAGGGAGAAAAAGTAGAAAATTTCTATGAAGAAGCAGCAAAGGATTTATTGCTTTGTAAAATAAAATAAAATCTCACTAGTGAAATAGTTTCTTTTTTCCTTCTCTCTTTCCAAGGGATGAGGAAATCTCATCACAACCATGTGTTCTCAGTATAGGAGGAGGAGGAGAGAGTAGTTCCATCTCATTCCATGGAGATAGACTTGAAACTCTTTACTCACTAATTTTAGCAATTTGGAGCCTTTAAATTACCATTCCAGGCTCATAAAAGAGTTAAACTCAGTCAAGAGACTGGAAACCAGCTCTACACACTCATAATCCTTGATACCAAGAACTGGTAGTGTGCCTCATAAATTCTAAATCTTTTCATAAGCCTTGTTTCCAACGAAGTTAAATGGAGCAGCTTAACACCATTGAATACTTGATTATATTAACCACCTTGCCTCTTAAAGCAACTTCCCACTTAAAGCAGGAACTTTAATCTTTCAGCTCTGAAAGAGATAATAACAGTCTCTGTAACCCAAGTTGGGAAACCAGAACATTTGTCAATGTCCTCAGAAAACCCCCTACCCAAATTCCTCTTTGTATGTATAATTGAGCATTAACTCTTTCTCTTCTCAAAATAAGACCATTCTCTATTCTTCCTCACAAAGATATATGATCTGCATGCTGTTTCCTATAGAAGGAGCTACTCAGCTTGCTCTTAAGAATAAGTAGTCATGCCAATTCTTTAGTTATCAGAGGAATGCAGATCAAATGCACAATAAGGTAACCCTTCACATTCATAGTACAGTAAGTAAAAAAAAGACTTACAATAACAAATGGTGGCAAGGATGTGGAAGGATTGAAGTTCTCAAGCACAGTGGTGGATCTACAGAATGGTGCAGCCACTGTGAAAAGATTGGCAGTTCATCAGAAAGTTAAACACAGAGTTGCCACATAACTCAGCAGTTCTAGAACTGTTGTTATACATATACTCACAAAAATTTGTCCATGACTGCTTTATAGCAGTGTTACTCATAATGACCAAAAAGTGGGAAGAACCCAACTGTCCATCAACTCACAGATAGATCAATAAAATGTGATGTACCTATATAAGGGACAATTAGTCATTCATAAAAATAAAGTACTGATATGTGTTACATCATTATGCTAAGTGAAAGAAGTCAATCAAAAAAAAACTACATTTTTCTTTCATTTATATGAAATTTCCACAATAGGCAAACCCATCAAGAGCAGATTAATGCCATCCTAGGATGAAAAAATGAGGAATGACTGCTAACAGTTAATAGCCACTTTGTGGAATATTAACAATTTTCTAGAATTAGATAATGATGATTGCACAGCTTTGTGAGTATATAAAAAATTAAAGTAAAAATTTACACTTTAATGTGTAGATTTTATGACACTAAATTATATGTCAGTAAAACTACTAAGAGAGAAAAAAAAAGAAGGGAAAGGAAGGAGGGCGGAAAGGAGACAAAGGAGACAATTCTCAAACACTTAAATATATTTAATCTGTTCTCAACTTCTTTTTCCCTGACAAAGCCCTCCCAGGAAAGGGAAGAACCTCTTTTCAAGTTAGCAAAATTCATCCTTAGAAAATGAAACCTTGTCAGCCAATCATAAATCCCAGCATCTTTGTACTTCATGAGACGGTCCTCACCCCCACCCACGTGGCACAGCTTCCTGCCCAGCACCTGGTCTTCTAGAGCTCTGCTTCCAGGGTTTTGTGAGGGTTTGGTTTGCTGGTCACCTCCAGGCCATTAGAGCTTGTCATTGCTATCTATTCAAGAAAGGTCCAGTCTGCAAAGAGTCTGACACTGACACAGTGTCTGTCTCAGCAGAGTGAATTGATCCCTAAATTTGATCTATGCTTGGCTTTTCCCATCATCATGGTTCTGGAAATTCAGCTCTCTGTGAGTATGTGAGGAGCCCAGCATCTTGTTTTCTCATCACCTCAGGTAAATTCAGGGTGTTTCCTGTTTAAACTTGGAAAGAATTACTCCTAAAAGCCAGGTGTTTTGTACATATAATTCCACTTAATCTTCACAATATCCCTGTAAAGAAGGTATTCCTGTCCCCATTTTTCATAAAGTAGAAACAGATTCAAAGAAGATAATGAACATACCAAAGTCATGTAGATTTGAGTCAGAATTTAAATACAGAAATGTCAAAGCTGAGATTCTTCCTACTGGTTCAGCTAATAAGTTCTTTCTTTCGTTGAGCATCTACTATATGTCATGTAGTGTGCTGGTCATATAAACTCTATTATTTCTCTCATTGACTCTCACAAAAACCCATAAAGGTATTAGCAACCCATATAATAACATAGGGAAACCGAGGTTCAGAGTGATTAAGTAACTCTTTTAAGGTAACATGTACATATCATTCACTGAATACCTGGGAGCTTAGGAATTTTTTTGAAAATGGATCTGTCATAAAAATATTTCCCCAGATTTGTTCAACCTGCCAAAAATCATCTACTTCCAGATCTTCATTAAGAAAAGATCTTCATAAGAAAAGTGAAATCTTATTTGTTTAATACAAGTACATTTTCTGATACTTATAGCTGAACATATTCCTAATTCATTTAGGAAAGTCTTTTTACCACTTCATACAGCTAAATAAGGGGCACAAAGATTAAATACTTTCCCCAGGCCACAGATAATGGTTGTATCCTACTTGTATCCTCTAGCTACCCTGGAATTTTCTTAATAACTAAATTTCCCAAGTTATAACTGGATGCATGGTTGCCCAGCAAAAGGTTACGTTTTCTAGTCTTCCTTCAACAATAATCACTTGAACAGGGGTGGCACCTAAGAGAGTGGCAGAGCCACAGATAGAAGAATCCTTGGCTCCTGAGTGACACATATGCAAGAGCTACCCTACACCCTGGGATCACCTAAGTTGGACTCTGAGAATGAAATCAACATCAATCTCATTGAAGTGATTATTTTCGTGTCTCCTAAGTCACCATTATCTCAAGCAATTCTGTGCCCAACCAATTTTCAAACATAAGCCTAATTTCCAAAGTTGTGTAATTTCTGCCACAGTACCTTGATTAAATACTGCAAACTCAAATTTTCTTAGATGATAGATTAATCATTGAAAAAGCATAGATGGGTATTATGGTAAAATG
>NW_004567104.1:739680-749600 GCF_000260355.1 Condylura cristata
ACTCAAATTTTCTTAGATGATAGATTAATCATTGAAAAAGCATAGATGGGTATTATGGTAAAATGAAGACCATATATGTGGTTACACAACTATTTTTTTTCTTTTTTCTTTTTTTTTCTTTTTTTTTTTCTTTTTTTTTTTTTCCTGCTAGGTTGTATTTCCCAATTTTCTTTCTGAGGAGTTGGGCTACATGTCACAGAGTAGCATACCACAACCTGACTAATACACCAAAGGAGCCCTTATAGAAATACAGATGCAAGATTTTTTAATTTCATTTTTAAAGAGAAGACATAAGTCCTAAATACTATGAGATAGTTGCTAATTTTTACCAATACTATGAAGGTAGAAAGTTACTAAAATGTAGGGTTAGCCCAAGGACTCCAACCTTGCTCCCTCTGCCTCAGTAACATAGTGGATCTCCTGCTTCCAGTACTTCAGTCAGCCTTCCCATAATTAGGAAAATGCCTATGATCTGCAGCTATTCTCATTCGATACAGCACTTTTTCCAAGCATTTACTGGAACTCTGGTGTTTCTTTTTCATTCATATAGTCTTAAAATTAGACATGATAATACCTACATGTCCAACTACCTTCACCAAAATGAAACTACTTCTAAACTTTCTCTACTTCCCTACCAACAAAATTCTTACAATTTAACAAGGTTCAATTGAAAGTCATCACTTCCATGGGGGTCTTTGCCACAGAAGTCTTGGTCTCTCTCTGAGCAAAACAGACACTTCTCCTCCATGCACCTATGTGGAATATTCTTCACATAGATAAGGTGTGAACTCCTAAAGAGACCAAAGCATTTCCATCTTTGCATCAGTCCTGTTGTGACACCTGGCTCATAATAAATACTCAATGTATGTACTAGGTGTTTTGTGATTTTACTTTTTGTTTCACTTTGTGTTCAATTTAATCACTAGTTCATTATCATGCCTTGCATTGTATGGGAAGAAATTGTCAAGGAGGGTTGGAACCAAGAACATTGACGGTAATATTTGAAGTCACAGTGGTTGAATATCTCAGCGGTTGAATATTTAGCAGAGCAAACACTGGCACCAGCCTGCCTTAAATTCTATTTTTTTACTAGCTGTACAACTTGGGTCAAGTTACTTGACCTCTCTGTTCCTTTGTTCCTCAAGTGTCAAGTGGAAGTTACAGTAACAGTACTACTGTATTAATCTGTTAGGGATTATACTTCAAATTGGATGCCTTAAACAAAAGAAACGTATTGTCTAATAATTTTGGAGAAGTCTAAAATAAAGGTGTCAGTTTTCTTAGGTTATGAATAAGAATCTGTTCTGATTTGTTCTGAACATCTTTCCTTATCTTTTAGGCAACTTTTTTTTTTTTCACATCGTCTTCATTTTATGTGTGTCTATCTTTTTGCCCAAATTTCCCTTTTGTTATAAAGACACCATATTGGATTAGGGCCCATCCTAATGACCTCTTTAACTTAATTTCCTCACTAATTAATCTCTCTCCAAATAAAGTTATTTGGCTGTATTAAAGGATTAGGGTTTTGGCCCTCCCTGGTGGCGCAGCGGGTTAAAGCACAGCACTGAGAAGCTAAAGCCTCTTCGCATGAGTTCGATTCCCGCCTGCCCTGGAGGTGATCCCATGGTGTGGCAGACCTCTCCTGACTCGGCTGCTGCTCCCCTCAGCAGTGTACTTCGTCGATCTGCCTGTTCTGCCTGCTCTGTCTCTGGTGAAGCCTCTCACAGTCCCTGAGCCTCTGGCCCGTACCCCAGTTCTGTATGCACAAATAAATACATCTTTTCTTTTTAAGATTTATTTATTTATTCATACAGAACTGGGGTACAAGCCCGAAATGCAGAGGGTGAGAGGATTCACCAGAGACAGAGTGGGGAGCAGAACAGGCAGGTCAACGAAATACACTGCTGAGGGGAGCAGCGGGCGGGTCAGGAGCGGTCTGCCACCCACATGGTCACCTCCGGGGCAGATGGGGATCGAACTCATGCTGACATGCTAAGTGGCTTTAGCTTCTTAGTGCTGTGCTTTTACCCGCTGCGCCACCTGGGAGAGCCCAGAAATAAATAAATCTTTAAAAAAAAAAAAAAAGGATTAGGGTTTTAACTTCTTTTTTAGGAGAACACAATTCAACCCAAAACCACACTGGGTCAGATTACTATGAGGATTAAAAGAGTTACTATATGCTAACACATTTGGAATAGTGCATGGCACATCTCCAGCACTCAAAAATATCTGGTGCTATTGTGTTTCTTTTTTTGTTGTTGTTAAGATTTACTTATTTATGCATACAGAACTAGGGTTCAGGGGCAGTGAGAGGATTCACAGAGTGGGGAGCAGAACAGGCCGACTATGAAGTACACTGCTGAGGGGTACAGTGGGGCTACAGGAAAGGTCTGCCACGCCATGAGGATCACCTCAGGAGTGGGGATGGAACTCCTGCTGAAGTGGCTTTAGCTGCTTAATGCTGTGCTTTAACCTGCTGCACCACCGGGAAGGGCCCTCTACTGTGTTTCTTAAAAGCTTATTATTCTAAGATGACCAAATATAAAAAAATTAGTCCATAAAAATTATGTTACTGGCATTTCAGACACAGTTGTTTTAGAACAGTGATAGGAGAGAGGTGCGGGTAGTTTTAATCTCAGAATACAGTAAAATATTGTATTAATAATACAGCAAAAAGGGTAAAGTAGCAAGTTATTGCACTAATATACGTGAAAGGCACTCAATTCAAAAAGAAGTTATATATTGTGAGGCATACCAGTTAGGATTTGTTCTTTGATTTATTATTATTATTATTATGGATTCATTTATTATTATTATTGAATCACTGTACCAAAAGTGCCATGAAGATTGTAGTTTGAATTTTGCAGTGTTTAGAATTTAACTTCTCTAAATTATAGAGATTAGTTTCAAAATCTTCCTTGATATTCTAGAGTCCAAATTGTAAAATAAAGTCTCTGAGGTTAACTGACAGTTTTGTACCTCAAAACTATATTTAGGCACAAATTTTAAACATTAATATTTTCTTATAATGTTCAAGGATGCATGTACCTGACCTGTATCCTCACAAAAGGAAAACATGTCTCTGATGAATAATATATACTCATAATACACAGGTGAAAACAAAAAGTCAGTCCCCAATATTTTGCTTTCTTTATCTTGAGAATATATCACAGTTTTATGTTCAGTCTTCCTCTCAAATAATCCATGAGAGCAGTTTTGGGGTGATGTGGTATGTACATTTCTTTCAACATTTAAAATGGCAACATCTTAAATTCTGGGCTTGGACATTCTTGCACATTTCAGTGTTCGTCCCATTCTATTTATTTATTTTACAAAAAATTGTAAGTGCGGAGTAGCCAGGCCCTCTCAAAAACCCTCTTCACAGCAGATGTACTTGTATGGCATGGCGCCTGTTTCAATGAACATTCAGGAATGCACACACCCCCTCACCACATATGTCACTTACTTCTGATTTATTATACTAGGAAAGGAAATCTCGCTCACAAGTATATACAACAGTAATCCTCAAAATTCAGTTGTCCAGTGTCAATGATTTTCTATCTGCAAGTGGAAATATGGCATTATTTCCAATGCCATATTTATACTATTTTTGAACTTTGAGAAAAACAAAAGAGTAGACTTGAAGTCCCTTCTCTGTGACCACCTGTTTCCATATACCCAACCATCAATCTCACCCCAGCACCCATCCCCCTCTATCATGTACTTGGTTCAAATACATTGTAACAGATCAAATGCAAAGTTTTGTGTTTTCAGTTTAGGTGTAGCTATTAGTCTGGAGTTATTTTTTAAAAACGTTTTGTATGCTACTTTCAGTACCATAATGAAATCTAGAGGAAAAAATTATTTATACTTCAAAAAAAATTCTTATTACATGAGTAACCATAAGAACTTTACATATATAGTCTTTATTTTTTAAGGATTGATGATACCCATGTTGAAACCCAGGATATGCCTGGTTAATATTTTGTACATAGCTTGTCAATTTGTATATACCTTCAAAACTGAACAAACATGCAATCAGATTACCTGTCTTTCTAGAAAAAAGGGCAAATGCTAAGAGGGCCAACAGGCAGCTTACTGAGCATCTCCCTTCTCCTAATACATCCACATTCAAAAAGCACTCAGGAAGGTCTCATCAATCATTTTCCAAAACTTTGCAAGAGTTTCTGTGTTTGTTGCTGAGTTTCCCTATTTAGTTCTAGTCAAGCATTAATCCCAATGTTGGCTACTTCACCAATGTCAATAGACATACCATATAAATGTACAATAAAAAGGAAAGGATCCTTCAATGTTTTGAAAGGAGAGAAGCAACTTTCATTATGACTAATCCAATGCAGCAATGGTTCTCATTCATAAGGTGAAAACACACTCTGAAGATATGGACTCTCTGTTGTGAAGATTCAGCTAAAAATGGAATACATCTACCAAGAAAAAAATAATGTTTTAGTAAATTTCACAAACACAAACACTTAAGAACTTTATTTCGGTGAATATGTCCGAATTCATTTTCCATACACACTTGCACATTTTAAAAACATTTAAAATGTTACTTTAGCTTTAAAATATATCCCCAGAGAAAATTAAAACATACTAAAGTTGTAATTCAAGAACTGGAGATTATGAAAAATGGACTGACTGAGAGTAAAAGAGAAAGAATACTTAGAAATTAAAAATGTGGTTATTTAGGGCTCTCCCTGGTGGTGCAATGGGTTAAAGCACCACAGACCTCTCCTGGCATGACCACTGCTCCCCCCAGCAGTTATTTCAGTAGATCTACCTGTTCTGCTCCCCACTGTATCTCTGGTGAATCCTCTTACCCACCATACCTCTGGCCTGTATGCCAGTTCTGTAAGCATAAGTAAATATATTTTTTAAAGTGGTTATTTAAACAAAATTTTTAATGAAAAGAGTAAAAATATAAAATCAAAGATATGTCCCATGAAATTTATAAGGTGTTATAAACCAAATTTACCTATAGATATAGATATAGCCACAGATATAGATGCATACCTGATACTTAATGGTATATCTAGAATGACTTCTGTATCCAGACAAACAAGTCTATTAGTCTGAGATGTACATAAATAAATAAAGAAATCCTGTTCTAGGAGGACTGTGTATGTGTAGATGTTAGCATATTGAAAGTACTACTTATTCTTACTTTTCATGTAAAAATATATTAAAAACATAAATGAATTTATTATCATAAAATCCTAAATAATATGAAAACAATTTTTAAAAATATATCCAAGAAAATAAAGAACACAGGTAGATTGAAAATGGGGATGAAAGTCTAAAATATAAATTATATATCCAAGAAACTAATGTAATGATTAGACACTCCACAGATGACAGAGAAAATGAGAGAAAAGGAAGGAAGGAAGGGTCATTAAGCCAGACATAGTGAATGAATGATACTCAATGATATTTCATATTGAATTATTTCAGAGTATCAGCTAATTTTCTAATCAAAAACATTATCCAAATAGAATGAAACAAATTAGCATTTTTAAAAAATCAGATTGGCATGAAATTTTTCTTGGAAATACTGGATGCTACCAGACAATGCAGTGCTTCCTTCTATATTCTGCAAGAGAGTTGTCCTAAGAAAAATTTTTTCACTTAGTCAAATTGTTAATTAAATATGATAATATAAATAAAAATATTGTAAGCTATAAAAGTATTCAATGTTTGCTTTCCATATTCCCTTTCTATAAAAATGATTCAAGAATGTCTTCTGTAAAGCAAAAAATAAAGAAATGAGGAGTTAAACAAATGATTTAGCCAAAAAGAAGAAAAATTGAAGGAATACCTAGGATTATGACTTCAACTTCTTGCCAAACCTAGAGACCAGGTTCTGGATGGGAGATGGTAGAATAAGAGCTCCAAAAGACAGCTATCTTGGAAGAAAATGTATATGGACAGGAAAAAATCCACATATTTGATACAGTCTTTACAAAATTATACCTACTGAAAAATGTCACAATACTGGAAATAAGGTAGGGAGGAAATAATTAGAAATGCCAAGAAAACCCATGAGTGTAAGAAAAGATATGTAATCATAGTATATTTTGTGATTGAGCTGTGACTAACCTTTACATAGTCATAATAATGTAAACATTGATCAATTTTCAGTTTCTGAACAACATAGTTATACCGTGAGAAAGTTACGCTATGTGTGAAATAGGTCAGAAAGAGAAAGACAAACACTGTGATTTCATTTATAAGAGGAACATAAAGAAACAAAGCAAACACAGATTCTGACAATAGAATGGTGGTTATCAAAGCAGGTGGGGAGAGGAGAGTGACTTGGGTAGAGGGGGCAGTTTGGATGGTAGTGGGTCAAAATAAGAACTTTGGAGGTGATTGTGGTGTGGTATATACACTTGTTGAGGTATGAACCTGTACTACTGAAACTATAAATCAAATGTATTACAATTAAAAACTATTTTTAAACTTCAAATCTTAACAGCATAAGTTAAAATTAAGCAAGTGACTATGGTAAGAAAGAATATAGAGATGAAGGAAAGGATAAGTTCATTAATCTGAGGTTTACCACCTCATACCTGTGAGAATGGCACATTTTAAACAACAAGCAACAACAAATGTTGGCAAGGATGTGGAGAAAAGGCACTCTTCTACACTGCTGATGGGAATACCAACTAGTACAACCACTACAGAAAGCTGTTTGGAGGTTTCTCAGACTGCTAAAAATTCCATATGGCCCAGCAATCCCACTCCTACGTATCTACCCAAAGACACAAAAGGACATCTGCACCCCATGATTATTGCTGCTTTATTTGCAATAGGTAAAACATAGAGTCAACCCAAATACCCAAAAGTAGATGGCCAAATTAAAAAGATGTGGTACATACACACATGGACTATTACTCAGCAATCAAAAAAGATAAAACCATGCCTTTTGCAGCAACATGGATGGAGCTGGAAGGGATCAGGCTTAGTGAAATGGCCAGAAAGGAAAAGAAAAAATACTGGATGGTTTCATTAATAGCAGGAGCATAAGGGACCAGGGGGAAGGAAAAAAAAATTGTAATAAAGAAAAAACAAACCAAAAAATGAACAACTATATGCCAGAGACATTTTATGGGGGTGAAGTGGGAAATAGGATCAAAACTGGGATGGGAAGATTGCATGGGACTATGGTGATGGCATGCAAGTGAATTGGTGGTGGAAGTCCATGGGGATTGCAACTGAGATGGAAAAGTCCACAAAATGAAGACTGGTTAAAAATAAATTTAAAAAAATGAAATTCATTGTTCACCTCATGAAGTGAAAAGCCAAGAGATACTGTCAATAGTTGATGGAATTAAAAATAAGAATGTGGGGCACTCTCTGGCGGTGCAGTGGGTTAAAGTGCAGCACTGAGAAGCTAAAGCCACTTCAGCACAAGTTCAATCCTAGCCCCAGAGGTGATCCACATGGCATGGCAGACCTCTCCTGACCGGCCCCTTGCTCCCCTCAGCAGTGTACTTCATAAGTTGGCTTATACCTCAGTTCTGTATGCAAAAATAAATAAATCTTTAAAAAAAATAAATAAGAATGTGAATGCTTAAAACTATACTCTATATAGTTACAAAGGAGCTAAGAACAGATGTAAAAATTTTATTGGGAAGTGGATGAAAGGACAAGATTTGGAAGATAAAGAAAAGTAGCCTAAATCCATACTCAGCATCAGGGAACTCAATAGATAAAAAATCTAAATTTGTTAAATATAGAAATAGAAAAAAAATTGAAGATTTTATAATAAGTACAATAAAATGTCGGCTAGCCATAGCACAAAGGTTGAGAGTGAAGACACTGAACTGCATGCTCTTCCACTCTACATGAAATGCCATCACTTACATTTGAAAGTATAATTTTAAGATCATAAATCTGCTTCCAGTCAAGTGTAGTATGAGGGGTCAGATGTATCATCATATCTGAAACAATCAAAATATCAGACAAAATTATGAAATAACAGCACTCAAGGCTGGACACTAGGCAATAATATCTGAAAGAAGGAAAAGAAAATCTATATCTAAACAAATACTTACTTGCAAATGTTCATAGCAAGCTTATTTGCAATAACTTCAAACTAACAATAATCTTAATGCTTATTAAAAGGTGAAAGAATTAACATGTTATCCATACTATGAAATATACAATTTAGCAATAAAATGAATCAACTATAGATGCTGAATGAATCAAGAAAAAGTGGTACATATTATATGATCCCATTGCCATAAAATTCTAGAAACACAAACACAGAAAGCAGATCAAGGACTATAGAAAGTGGGATAGATTAACTTTAAAGAGACACAAAAAAATTTCGGGGTGAAAGAATACCTTCATTATCTTGCTGGTGATGTTAGTTTCAAGATGTCCACAAATGTTAAAATTCATAAAATTGTTCACTTTACTTTAAAAACTTATTGTATGTATCAATGGTTAAAAAATGAATAGAAAAAATTTCTATTCTTAAAAAAAGAATAGAAGTTTAAGGGTATGGATATGATAGTAAAGAATAATAAATATATTATATATTTACACATAGAACACATGTAAAGCATATAACAATTAAAATATATAATAAATAACAAACAGTAAATTTAAAATATATAAATAATACCTATTATAAATATATTTTTTTAGAGATGTGGAAGTAACAGCCAAAGAGTTAAATAGAAGAACTACTAAAAGTGTTTCCTGGCCCTCCCTGGTGGCACAGCAGCACTGGAAAGCTAAGCCAAGCCTTGGCTGCTTCAGTGGGAGTTTGATCTCTGCTCTGGAGGTGATCCACATGGCGCAGCAGACCTTTCCTGTCTCGCCTGCTGCTCCTTACAATAGTGTACTTGATCAATATGCCTGTTTTGCTCCCCACTCAGTCTCTGGTGAGTCCTCTTACTGCCCCTGCACCTCTGGCTATACACCATTTCTGTATGCATAAATAAATAAATCTAAAAAAAAAATAAGTGTTTCCCAGGGTCCTCCCTGGTTGCACAAGTGGTTAGGTCTTAGCACTATGAAGTTATCCACCTAAGTTTGATCCCCAGCCAGGGAGCTTACCCACATGGCACAGTGACCTCTCCTGTCTGGCCCTCTGCTCCCCTCAGCAGTGTATTTCAGTAAAACTGCCTGTTCTGCTCCCCACACTGTCTCTAGTGAATCTTCGCACCACCCGCCCACACTTCTAGTCTACACCCCAGCTCCTGTATGCATAAATAAATAAATCTTTAAAAATGCTTCCATGTCAGATGAAACTAATCCAAAATAAACTCTAGAAATCTGACCATGGAATTAAGGTTACCAGAAGGGAAGGAGGATGATAGGGGACAGAGAAATGAGGAGGCCTAATAGACTATGGTGGAGGACTTTGAGTGCCTTGGAGATAGATGTGGTATGGTAACATAGATGAGAAAAGGTATGAATCATATACAGTTTTTATAAGCCAGTGTTATTCAGTAAAAAAATAAAAATGAAATAAAATAAATGTGGTCTCTATGTGTGGGGATGGGAAAAGGGCTCCTAAAGCCAAGGAGACCATAAACTCTTGCTTCTCAAAAAAGTTCCTCTGGATTAGTTCACTTTGAACAATCTACATTTGCCAGTTCAGAAGCTCAGAGGAGAAGATAGCAAAATGATATTTCATACGCAAGAGATTTATTAAGGGGAAGCCTGTTAAGGATGGTAGGAAGTGATAGCAAGAGTAGAGAAGAAGGATCACATTATGGTAAGGTTCATCCTGGCAGAGGGAGAGAAGGGAGAAAAGATTGGGTAGTGAGAATCTCAGAACCAAGAGATGTCCTAAAAAACATTTGCCAGTCTCATGTACAGTATTCAAGCAAAAGTTGCCTGGTAGAGATCCTATTGAATGGAAGGTGATTCATCTGACCAGAGGT
>NW_004567104.1:750685-751135 GCF_000260355.1 Condylura cristata
GATGAATCTAGAGGTATTATTCTTAGTGAAGTAACCCATATGGAATAGACAATGATTTCATTCTTATGTGACACATACCACCTTATACCAGCAAGAATGGCACATATCAAAAAAAAACTAGCAACAAGAAATGTTGGCTAGGATGTGGTGAAAAAGGAACTCTCCTACTTTGCTGGTGGGTGTACAAACTGGTACAACTACTATGGAAAGCTGTTTGGAGTTTTCTCAGACTACTAAAAATGGAGCTACCATACAACCCAGCAATTCTACTCCTAGGGATCCATCCAAAGGATACATACATCCGTATGTTTATTGCAGCACTATGTCCAATAGGAAAAGCCTGGAAACAACTCAAATGCCCAAAATTAGATGCTTGGATAAAAAAGATGTGGTATTTCTAGCCAGACTCACACAGAAAAAACAAGAGAAAGCACAAATAAACAGAATCAT
>NW_004567104.1:753448-766814 GCF_000260355.1 Condylura cristata
ATACCTGCACCCACATGTTTATTGCTGCTTTATTTACAATTGGAAAAACATGGAAGCAGCCCAAATGCCCAAAACTAGATGACTGGATTAGAAAGATGTGGTACATATACCCAATGGAATATTACTCAGCAACCAAAAAAGAGAAACACATGTCTTTTGCAGCAACTTGGATGGAGGTGGAAAAGATGATGCTTAGTGAGATAAGCTAGAAAGAAAGAAAATACCGGGTGGTTTCACTCATAGCAGGAGTATAATGGACCAGGAGAGAAAATAACAAGAATAATGAACAGCCATATACCAGAGACATTTTATGGGGGTGGAGTGGGGAATGGGATCAAAAACGGGGGGGTGGGGTGGGAAGTGCACGGGATAATGGTGATGGCACATGGATGACTTGGTGATGGGAAACCCACGGGGATTATAATTGAGATGGAAAAATAAAAAAAGATGTGGTATATATACACACTGGAATACTACTCAGCAATCAAAAAAATAAACTAATGCCATTCACAGCAACATGGATGGAGCTAGAAGGAATTATACTCAGTGAATTAAGTCAGAAGGAAAAAGAAAAATATTATATGGTTTCATTTATAGGAGGAATATAAGGGAAACAAATAAGACTTCAGGAGGAAAAATAATAACAATTCAAAACAAAACAGAAACAGACAATTATAAACCAGAGACATCCTGCAGGGGAGGGGTAGGGAGAGGAATCAGAAGGAGGGAGGAAGGAACACAGGAGGCTATGGTAATGGTGCATAAGTGAATTGGGGGAGAAAATTCTGTGGGGTTTACAACTGAGTGTGGGGGAAGTAAACATTATTTTAAAAAGAACAATGACGTAACATATAAATAAATTTAATTTTTAAAAACTTAAAGGAACAAAGAAACAAAAAACAAATTAACTAAATAAATAAAAATAAACTTTAAGACTTTAAAGCCAAATTCATTGGCACTAGAATAGAAGACAAAAAGGAAATGAGTAAATAAAGAGGGGTCGATTGTAGAGAACAGAATTCAACTTTAAGTGATAAACAAAATACATATATATATGTGACCTTGATTTATAATGACATATCCCTGTAGCTTATGTAATGTTATAAACCAATGCTTAAAAAATGTTGAAGTTAGGACTCCTACATAATATTCCCTGTAGTACTGCATGTATATAACTACTGATTTAAACTTAAAAATTTATGTTTTTCAGGCTTCTGGCACAAATTCTTATTTGTCTTAATCCAGAGTTATCTGATTCTTTACATTTTGATGTTACTTCAAGATTGGAAAACATTCTAATATTTTGCTTGAGGTTGTAGGGAGGGTGAGTGGTAATGAAATGGTGATGAGGTCATATGCACATCAATGTGGATTATTCCAATTCAGAGATAGAGAAACATAAACAATCATTTTGTTTCCTACTATGTAGTTGATTTTATGAACTTTCTAATAAAAAATTTGGGTGTGTCAGAAGAAAAAAATGTTGCACATTAGAGGAATCCTCTCTCAGGCAGGACCAGCCTCTTTCCCAAGTACCTGGCAGTGTCCATTCAGTGGCAAGGATCAGCTCCAGGGAGTATATTTGGCATGAAATCTGCAATGTTTGCAAACAGTTAGGCTTGTCATTCTGCTGGTTCTCATACATGGACATCTGCATAGGTTTTCTTAAGTGTACATCTGAACAGCACATCTCCATGGTTGCTACAACAGACACTGTTGATTTTAAAATTACAAAAAGTTTGGGTGCTTTGCACAATGCTACTCCAGGAAGACCAGATGCTGACACCAAAAACATTTGAATTATTACTAGCAAAAGAAAAATGGAAGATGCATAGAACATTATGGATGGTTTCAGAAAGACCAGAGACTATGGAAAGCTTGCCTGCTCTCAACACCATTTTCCAAGAAGAGGTTGCTATGGTGACAGACTATGGAGACTTCATCAAAATCCCAAGCAAGGTCTGGCTTATCAAACTCATATGTCCTCCTTTAGTGTGGATTGGCTCTCTGAAGTAGATGTCAGAGACAATGTGTGGAGAAGCTTATTGAGGAGAGATGAAAAATGATAGGATAAAAACTAGCCCTCTGATGAAAGTTGTCAACCAAGGAGCTGGAAAAGATCTGGACCTCACGAGTGTTGTCACTGAGCAAGAAGAGAGGTGGGGATTCTTCCCAGGATTACACTGAACAAAAGATCGCCCTCAATGGTATCATGAACATTACCTGCGATGTATTTCTGTAAAGGCCATTTTGCAAAAGATTGTTCCACACAACCAGTGAGACCAAATACTCTTGGATACCTGATGAGAATGAGAAGGAAGCCTGAGTTTACAAAGAATTCTCTAAGTAAAAGAAAGAAGGAAAGAAAGAAAAACACAGAGGCAAGAAATCATCTGATTCTGACAGCTCAGACTCTGAAAGTGATGTAAGCAAGAGGGCAAGGCATATGCCAAAAGGTAGCAAGATAGCAGAGAAGAAGCACAAGGAATGAAAATGAAAGAGTGGAGGGGATGGTCAAGAGAAAGAACCAAGAACCTTTAGTGCCTGGATCATGGAAAGACTCAATAAGAAAATCATGGCTTCTTTCCACATTGACTTCTCTCCCAGAAGGTGTATTCCCCTCATGCAGCAAGAAGGTTTAGAATTTGGAGGTCAAATGCATCCATCTGAATGTGTCGTTTATTATGTATCACTCCTGACCATTTAAGTGACCTCTGCAGTTCACCCATTCATTGATCCGACATCTTCATTTTTCAGGAGGTCCTATCATTCTCTCCAGCTGCCTCTGGCAGAGTCAGTTTTCTGTATGGGAATCGAGGCGAGAGTCACAGGTGCTGCTATGGAGGTGAGTCTGGCTCTAGTGGGAGAAGTCATCAGCTCTTTCCTGTTTGTCTGCCCTGAGCTGATTCATGGGTAATCTCTGCTGCATCCAGCGTGGTAGTAGAGGGACGCTGGTAGTGCTCACTGTTTACATTTCCCCTAACATGATTCTGTGCTAGAAATGACAACCAGAGTTCATGACCAGAGGACCATTGTTAGCAGTGAATGAACTTGTGTGTGTGACATTCCACCAGATGATTCAAGTCAAAATTATTATTTACTACTGTGTGAGTCAACTGGTTCCACTCCAGTTTTCTGTTTAAATTTCTGGTACTAAATTGAAGTTAATTAATTCATTATTTTTTAAAAGAAGGATCAATTCCTCTGATCAAGGGTGAAATAAATACCCAAAGGGTGGCTTAGCCTTTTATAGAGTCTGTCAAAAGGCAAATCACCCATATGGTCTGGTACTATATATTTTGCCATCATTTTTGTTTTAAAGGTTTTTCTTCATTTTTATTTATTCAAGAGGTCACAGTGAACACCTGAAGAAGAAACTATTTTAATCAAGAAGTGTCTGAAAGTCAAGGAATAGAATTCTGCAAGCACACAGAGCAGGGCTTCTCGAACACCTCTGGATGCTGATGAAACAAGTGGGAATACATTTAAACAGACTGACTTCATTAGGAGCCTACTAATTCTGTAATTCTCACAGCTCTGAGATCCCCAGTGATTTAACAAATAGTAAATCGTGTTCATAGTATTAACAAATGAAAAAAACTTGTTGCAATTCAGAGACCAAGAGTTATATATCTAATACTTGCACAATTTTTCAGGCCACTCAAAGAAAAATAACTCAATATTCTAAAAATAAAGTTCCCAGGACTACCCACCATCACCCTGCAAAAAGGAAAATATAAATCTGTTGGGGTTGAAGCAGAGTGGAAAGACCCGGAAGTCCTAACCAATTCTAATTAAAGTTTCTTATTTTGAAAATTGTGTAAAAATATAGGGCTATGTGAACACACCTAAACTCCTTTCAGGGTTTGGAAATGGCTCTGTTATTTAGATTTTATCAGCATCTCAGTAAATGGACACCTCCAAGTAGCCCTACTTGAAGATGCACAGACAGAGAGTATATATGAGTTGCTGGGGACAAGGAGTGTATAACCCTTTACACATTAGTACTGAAAATAAAAAGAACATGCACGAAGGGGAACTTCGAGTTGGTATAAATCATCTCCATGTGTCTGGCACCCCCAGGCACGGATTTCTCCCTGCCAGGACCTGGCTCCAACAGCACATTCTCTTGGGCCTTTTGCAACTCAGGACACAGTCCCATCTGATTTCCCTAAGAACCTGTCACTCTAAGCATAGAATGGAATAGCAAGAATCAGTAAGGCACATTATTGGGTAATGTTATTGTAGAAAATGGATTTGGCTTAGTGCAAACATGGCAAATAACATATGGTTGCAACTGCTTTTGGAACACTGTGAAAGAAAAATCAAGGGAAGCATGCTGAAATGTTAACAATAGTTTTCTTTGGGTGTTAAAACTGTGGGTGATATTTTTAACTTTCCCCTACCTTTTTCTTTGATAAGCATGCATTGTCTTTAAAATGGAAAATGAGTTTTTAAAGTGTTAGAAAGAAATGCCTTAACTTGTGTGTGAAAGAGAGATGGCTGTATGTGGATAGATGCATTACTTGTTGCATACAGTGTTCAAGGAGTACTCAGAGACTCCCAGTAAGAATATTTCCTGTGATAGATATTACCAGTGTGATCAGAGAACCAGTGAACCTCAGATTTGAAAGTCTTTGTATTCATCTTTAATTGCTGATTAGAAATTACCCCCAAAATTAGCTTACCTCAACAAACAAGTATTACTTCACACAGTTTTTATGGGATGAGAATCTGGGTTTGACTATGCTGAGGGGTCTGGCACAGGGTCTCTCATGAAGTTGTAGTCAACCACTGCAGCAGGTGGAAGGTCACCTGAAGGCTTTTTTAAGACTGGAGGATTATTCCTCTGGTTCATTCAGATGGCTGTTAACAGGAGGCCTCACCGTTGTGCAGCGTGAGGATTCACAGAACTACCTGGGTGTCCTTACAACACTACAGCTGGCTACCCCCAGAGGGGGTGATCAGAGAGGAATTGAGAAACAGAAATCATGTCTTGGAATCTAGCCTCGGAACAGACATGCTGTCACTTCTGCCATGTTCTCTGTCACAAAGTTCAGTCCTGAGACACTGTGGAAGGGGACTACTTTGTATCTGCACAGATAAACACACTAAATGGAGGTAGGTATCCTTTGGTGCTCTGTATTTGGTGCATCCTTAAGAAACTGAAGGCTTGTTTACCATAAAGCAAGAAAGATTAGGATTTTTAGTGAGAGTCGAATAAACCAAGTCAAGGAAGAGTTACTTGAAATCTGTTTTATATTCTGCCTAATCAGAAATAGCACTGGTTAAAAAAAAAAAAAACAGTATATAAACCATTACGAGTATAACATGACTTCTTGAAATGTTAATTGGTTTCACTTCTTGGAATATTACAAAGTGTTTTCCCCTCCCTTCAGAAAAGATAGGGTCAAGCAAAACAGATTTTCTTTTTACAAAACTTTATATTTTGCTTGTAAGGTTGCCAGTTGATATTTTTATAGATAAGAAACAAACAAACAAAGACCCTTTAGTGGCTTTTTTCAGACTAGCTAGATATCTAATTAATAAAATAAATCTAATTAATAAAATAATAATCCACCTCTTTCTAACTCTATCAATGGATTCCAAACTATCGAAAAGGAAGCTCATGAAATCAATGTATAAACTACATTATTTTAAAAAAATCAGAATGGGAGATCTGTCTCACTTGGGATTTTCTTTTCAAACATTGGGAGGTATATCATTTCTTCAGAGGTATTTCCCCTATGAGGATGGGAATGGAGTGATAGGATAGTATTAGAAATTACTTCCAGATTTTTTAGAAACAGGAAAACTGAATACTCTGGTGTTCATCTTTGAATCCCAAATATTTGGCAGAAAACTAGCATAGAGGACTTTCCCTGATGGCGCAGAGTGGTAAATGCAGCACTTCAAAGCTAGCCACAGGCGCTTGAGTGCAAGTTAGATCCCTGGCTGCAAGCGGCCCTGGAAGTGACCCACATGGTGCAGCAGACCTCTCCTGTCTCTCCCTCAGCAGTGTACTTCTTCAATCTGCCGGCTCTGCTCCCCACTCTTGTCTCTGATGAATCCTCTCACTGCCCCTTACCTCTGCCCTGTACCCCTGTTCTATATGCATAAATAAATAAATCTTTAAAAAGAGAGAGAGAGAAAGAACACTAGCATAGAGGAAGTCATGAAGTATTTGCTGAAAGAATGAGGAAAGGAATAGCAGTAAGTGTTTGGGAAAAATACTACAAAGCCAGCTCTCACCCTAATTCCCATTCTTCCTTGCACCCTCTGTATATCAAACTTCAAAGACAGTCCCAGGGAAACAAGTGGACTTGGCATCAGTAAATCACTAGATTCTTTAATGACTCATGATTCATCATTCCATTCATGGACTATCTAATTAATTCCTCCTTCAAACTGATATTTTAAATTCGAGTCCACATTATTAAAGAAAAATGAATCTACCAAATTTTTGTTTTTGACATCTGTTCAAAAAAAACAAGCTTTTACATTTCTCTGCATACACTCTGTCCTTCAGTGTAAGACTTGAACATGGATTTCTAGAGCTATGGATTCTTTCTCCAACCTCTCTGTCCAGCTGGAAAGCTACTTACTACTTCTTTATCTTCTTTTAGTAACAGATCTCCCAAGAATCTGCACACATGCTGTTAAACTTCCCAGCAAGTTCAAAGGCCCTCTCATTTCCCCTCAGATCTGCTGTTAACTTACTGCTGCTCCACGGTAATGCCTTTGATAGCTTAGCCCTTCCCAGAGTCAGACTGTTCTTCCTCTCAGTATAAAATAAGGTTTTATCAAAGCCCCTGGGTTTTGGCATTGTTTCCAAAATTGTGTTAAACATTCCCAAAGTATGAACTCTATTGAACTTAGGAATCACAGAGAGGAAAGGAATGCAGGCAGGTCTGACAGGATCTGCAGCTTTTTCTGATTTATTGCACCTTTCTTGATAGGGAGTAAATGCCCACTCCAATGAGTTCCGCAGAGATGATGTTTTCTCTCTGGATGAGAGATTTCACCGTGTGTGATTGGGTCTTGCTTATCAAAACTCTGGTGTGCTTATCACTGAGTTAGTAACCTTGGTTTCACTTGGTTTCATATTATAGGTTGTATTGCTCCAATGTTTTTTTCTTTTAGAGATGAGAATTTATTGAGCACCATTACAGTTTCTGATAAGTTCTTGCAGGTTTAAAATAATTTTTTTTTAAAGCCAGAGGTCTACATTTCCAAGTACAGAGAAGTCCAACAAAATGAGGTCCACTAAAATATAGGCCCACAGTTGCTCCTTTTGTTACTGTGGTTAGAAAACTAATTGTCCTACATTATGTAAATGATTAAGACAAAAATAATGACAAATGTAATAAAGATTCCTAACATATGTTTTGCATGTTTCCCTCTTATTTGTTTAGATACAGACCAAAATCTAAAAAACCTAAAATCTTGAATTCTTATTTTTTAATTCAACCTATCACACACATCTTGTCTGCTCTGGAACCAAGTCTTTGAGAGGTAGTTTTTGACAGAGATGGGTTTTAAGGAACAAAATTGGATTTGGAGTTTTGTTTTTTTTTTAAGATTTATTTATTTATGCATACGGAACTGGGGTACAGGCCAGAGATGCGGAAGGTGAGAGGAGTCACCAGAGACAGAGTGAAGAGCAGAACAGGCAGATCATCGAAGTACACTGCTGAGGGGAGCAGCAGGCAGGTCAGGAGAGGTCTGCCACGCCATGTGGTCACTTCCGGGGCTAGGGATCGAACTCATGCGGAAGTGGCTTTAGCTTCTCAGTGCTGTGCTTTAACCCACTGCGCCACCAGGGAGGGCCCGGATTTGGAATTTTTTTTAAAGAAAAGAAACAACACCAGATGATCATACATTTTAATTGAATTAATTTTCATCATTATATTTCATCATCAAGTTATTTTTAATATATACTTCAAAGTATTTCCTGTCCAAGCAACATTTGGAAATAAATAATATGCATTTGAGAGAAATGCCTGAACTTGTTTTACAGTTTACTCAACCATGTATTAATGATAATTTTTCATTTCTTTTCCTTAAAAATTAAAGATTTCATCACATTAGGGAATATAAACTCCAGAATTCTAAGTTCTATAGGAAATCATAGTTTGAATGTGTTCTCCAAGACTTAAAGATATTTGCCACTCCCATTACAGCCTGAGATCTTAAAAGAACATAATGAATGACACAACATAGATAACCCATCTCCAGGGTTGCTCAAACTCTTAAAACTCAAAATGCAGCATTCCACTTACTCCAGTTTAAAGTTTAATAAAGAAAAATAAGGTGATGTGTTAGAAGATTTTGGAAATTGAGCAAAGATGAAAGGAATTATGTTTGTATTTCTTTTACATTTGCTATCTTCCCATATTACAGAAGGAAAGAAAATATGCAAGAAGTGTTTTTAATAAAATTTTGGCTGCTTTTTTGTAAGAATCCATGCAAGTAATTTTATCTCTATGGGGATCATTTTCAAAGGAAAGGGAAGAAATAAATTGACAGAATCCCATACAGAACTTGAAAAATGTACTCATGTGCTTTACTTTTAAAAGTGAGCGAAAAAGCAAGATTTCACTTATATACTCTGCTTCTTATTCAAAAGGAAGTAATAGAGGGAAGAGGGGAGAGATGGAGGGAAGGAGAAAAGAAAGGACATACGAGAGAGGAAAGGAAGGGAGGGAGAGAGGAAACAACTCTAACTGCCTAGGCTGTATTATAATACTTAAGAGTGGACTTTAAAAGGATAGTAACATATGTCAGTATTTTTCAACTGAACTTAACTGTACAAATGTAGGTTATGGTATTTTTTAGTGAAAGAGAATTGCATTTATATTTGGTAATAAAAACTTAAGTCTACACATATACCCGGCTGTCCAGCTGGACTGTTTTTTCAGTTTCTGAGGAAGGAAATCCTTGAGAAAGATTGTATTTTATAGTCCTGCCATCAGCAACTCAGCTGTGCTTTATCCCAAGATGCATTTCTGCCTCGTGTGTTATATTAACCAGCAAAACTGCTTGTCCCTCTGAGGGATACATTTGGAAAATCAAGGGACGAATGTACTAGGGCCACATTCTCTCCTAGGACAGCTATAAGGCCAGATGCCACAGAAACAGAAATAATGAATACAAGACTATTCTGGGTTCTCTCCTGAAAGCAGGATGTAGACCAACTTTCTGAAAGGGTCACTGCAGTTTGCAAAACTTTCTCTGCCCCTGGCCAATTGAGTGAAACAGAGACAGCTCGTGTACTAATTGGAAATCATGTGAAACTTATTTACTTCATTTTTTATTTTCTCCTTTTACTCTGTCAGACATTGAACAGAGGTTGCATCTGAGCCAGGAGCTAAATCATCATCTTACTAGAGGTAAAACTGAAAATGGGGCAAGAATTCAGATGAGCTGAAGTAAATATGAACTCTTTGTGAACCAAATCACAGCTGCATGCTCTTCTTCAAAGCATTCAAGCTCCTGAGTAGCTCCCATAAATCCAAGCTGCATTGAAAGGATTTGCTCCAAGATTTCCACCAGTAGCTTACAGCCACATGCATCAGATTCAGCTGTCTCTTAAGTCTGCAAAATGTTATCTGCCTCACCGTGCACAAACTACTGTCCCAAACTGTATTCAATCCAGATGGGTGACTTTGCCACTTCCTGACTTCCCTTCTGTTACAAGTAAGAATATGTTGGAACAAGGAGAACTGAATGCAAGGCATATCCCAATGCTCCAGTCCAGAAAAAGAAAATTATGATCCCCTATCCCCCTACCCCCTGCCCCCCAGATATCTAAAACTTTCAAACCCACAGAATGTGTACACATTCCCAAGAAGCCATTCCATGCACAATCCTCAACAACTCAACTTGATCACCACATTGACCAGAGTAAATTAGAATGGAAGTGAGAGTGATTAGGGAGTGATTAGGGATAAACACTTATCAGGAATAAGTGCTTATACATTTATTTTAATAAAAAATACTGGTACTACACTCTTAGTAACAATAATTTACCTGTGACAGCCAATCTGATGCATCGTGGCCCAATACTGGTCCACTCAGGTCACCACCATCTCCTACACACTTCTACTGGGCAATTGTCAATGGTATGGTGACAACTATTTTCTGTGTCAAGTACCTCCTTGGGGGCAAAGACCATGTCTTGGCCAACATTTATAAAAACCATCAGCTGGACTATAGTCAGGATTCAATACCAGTGAGGAAAAGAGTCCCAAGAAACCGGCAACAGCCATGGTCCCTAAGCAGAAGAACTGAGAGGCTAGAGTAAGAAAATCTTGCTTTTCATGGCTTATTAATTTATACTAATTGAACTTTCTTACTCTGCATTTTGTATTTAAGTGATGGATGAGAATGAATACTAAAAGAATAAACAGTTGAAAGAACTAGCTACAATTTGTTGAACAAATATTTTTAGCTGAACCAACTTAACAGCAATGACTCTTGCCAACCCTGAGTTTCAAATCTTTCTAGTGACTCACATTAAGTGTGTGCCAAGTCAAGAGAGTGCTGACACTCTGAGTCACTGTGTCCAGACATTCTTGGCCAAGGAGGAGACAAGGAACTGTCACAAAGGCTACATTTTATTGGTCCAGTTTGATTCATTCAGTAGAAACGGAAATGCTCACTACTTTTCTCAACATTAGAAGTTCCTCTGTAAGGAACAACTATGGTCACTTCTTTTAAATCATGTTCTAGTCCAAATTCAAGGAAAGATGGGAGTTCTTTAGGGAAAAAACATCCAAACATTTTTTTTCTATCCCCCTAGTTCATTATCTAACACAGTGAATCAGAATCTTTGTTGTATATAAATTAAGGAAAATAGAATCTATCTGATAAAGCTGCCATTAGGCTTAAATTATTCAAATTACAGTGTTCCAATAGTAATAACTACTCTTTTCACCCTAAAATAGTTTCATGCCCCCTTTATCCTCTAAGCCAGCTAGGAATCAATACCAGTCTTATCTGAGACTGGTAGCAATATGCTATGAATTTCAGTATGCTTTGCTCTTTTCTGTAATGAATATATTCTGGGTGTGATGTTTTTGACATGTCATTTCTTTTGCTTATAAAGATCAGCAGTAAGCTTGCTGCATCCAATATTTGCCATGCTATCTGTAGGCCTAACATAATCCCTAATCAATTTCCTTCACTACCATCACTTTTCATGCAACCACATCAAGATTATATAGCATGATGGCTGCCATGCTCTTAGAAGCTTGTCAGCCCTGTCATTTGAAATGTGCTAGGTAGCCATCGACACTACAATCAAACTTCGTAGCATTCTGTCATTTAATGAGTTTTTTTTTTTTTTTTTTAGACTTGAGGAGTGAGGGGCAGTACTCAGATTTTTTTGAAATCACTACCCCAAGTTCCTAAATGTTTGGCAATTTTGCCAAGAGGTCTAAGCTACCCTCTAGCTTGTCTGGCTGTTATGGCTGTTATCTAGGCCATCTGATGAGTTGCTGAGGCTGCCAGCAGCCCTGCCTTTCCCAGCATGGAAGTGTACAGCTTCCCCACACTCACAGCCACAACAATGCCAAGAATCAGAAACAAGGGTCTGGAATGTTAGCAGGCCCCACATGAGTGGCAGCTTAGAGGGCCTCCATTGTGCTTGGTCACCGAGAGCAGATTGTTTTTCCACAGGCATGAATTAAAGCCATGGCAGAAGGTACCACACTCTGGCCCCAGGATATCTTACTTCTGCTAGGGAGGAGAGGGGTGTTGCTGCTATGCAGAACTTTCATGGGCCAAGTTTCAATAATTGTCCCTAGAGAACCCATCACAAGGAAAAACATTTGTTTTCTGAATTCAACACAACCTCACATTCCATCAGTTTATTTCCTTGGCCCTCTCCAGCTCCTCAGTTGTAAAAAAGCATTAATTCATTACCCCCTCAACATGATCATATACTTACTACTTCAATTTTTCACTAGAAAATTCATGTTTTGCATAAGGCTTTATTAAATAAAGATCTGAATTGGAACTGATTTCCCCATCATCTGTTCAATTGTGATTTAGACCATGTTCTCCAGCATATCAGCTGCTATAAACTTAGCACAGTAGCTAAAACGATGACGATAGTATGTGTACAGAGACCTTTTTCTAGATTCTGAGGCAAGAAAGGGCTCTGAGACAACAGTCCATGAAGTGGCTCCCTCTTTCCGTTGAACTCCCACCTAAATCTCAATGCTTTTTTATGGGCATGAACTAAGAAGACAGGATCGCATAGAAGATCTCACTTTCAGAGTCAGCTATAAGGTTGTACAAAACCATGCATTATAATACAATGTTAAATGAACACTGTTTTTCAACATCTTCCTGACTTGTCTGCCAGCAGAGTCATGCTAAAATCAGTCTCACCCTATTTTGGTGGTAGGGTGCTGAATTTTTTTTTTTTTTTTTTTTGCAATAATCAGAGATGAAATAAGCACATCTGAACAAACTGGATGATGGGAAGTGGTAGCCAATGAGATGTGCAGAGATTATCTGGGAGGGAACTTGCAAAAGACTCAACTCATGTAAATCAGCTCCTCTACCTTAACCTTTTTTCTCTCTGATGCCCATGCCTCAAAAGAGGAATTTATGCCTACAAAGGAACAAGAAGCATGAAGTGTGGGATTGTCTAGGATGGAGTCCCAGACAACATTTTCAACTCTCTTTATCCTCCCACTCATAACCCTTCCATCTGAACCTCAAGTATCAAAGATATCAAGGGTATTGAAACTTTTCCCACTGACTCAGCTTCACCATCATAGGTGGGGATAGCATGGAAGAATGCATGGGTTTCTCTAAGTCATTTTTTGGTTTAAGCAAAAGGCAAAGGAAATGAAAGAATCTGTCTGATGCTGAAAGCGCAAACTATGATTGTCCCGTAAGACAAGTACCTGCAAGTAGGCTATCATTTGCAGCAACTGCAAGTATAATTAAAAACCTTTCAGCGCTCTAGTCATATTTCCTGTCACAAAGACAAGATGACACAGTAAGAACTGATCTGGTATGATTCTGCCAACAATGAAAGTCAAAAGGACATTGTGTAAACATACTCCCTTGTGTACATATGTATATATGATAAAAATGAACATCCTTCAACTACATTTGAAAACCATTGCATTTTATTCAAATCATTTTTATAAGGAGCAGAATCAGGTACTTGTAGATACCTTTCATTCATGAGTCCTCAATAAATATTTTTTAAATATGTAACACAAAGTATACAGTATTAGAAATCAGTCTCAATCACAGGCATGTAACCACAAGGCTGTAGTAGATTCTTTTTTTTTTTTCCTATCTAGTTCAAGAGAAGTTAAGTGAGAATTGCAAAAAAAAA
>NW_004567104.1:766914-769220 GCF_000260355.1 Condylura cristata
TTTTTTTTTTTTCCTATCTAGTTCAAGAGAAGTTAAGTGAGAATTGCAAAAAAAAAAAAAAAAAAAAAACCCTGTTGTTTCATGTAGCTCTTGCCTGGGAAGCCTGATATGTTTTTTATGGCCCTCTCTGCCAAATAAGTTACATGAAGTATACCAGGGTTCTGATAAACTAACTTGCAAAGGAAGTACTTTATCACAGGTAGAAGGTTACAGGAATATTATTCGAGTTGCCACAGGTTCCAAAGCTGCTTCTTTCCTCTGCCAGTCTAGAATCTATGTTTTGGCTGGGAATGTCTTTTCTTCAAAATATCAAAATAAGACCCAAGAAATCTAATAAGACCCAAAAACTAACATAATGTGAGATTCATTTATTTGCTTCCAAAATAAATGGCAATAAAGGAAAAATTCTCCAGAGTATAAAACATAGCATGCAATTAAAAAGCCACATATTTACATACTTTGTACTTTCTGTAATTAATACTGCCCAAATGTGCTGAATCTGGTAACAACATCTGCTTCTGTTGTGCAGTGTTTACTGAGTGTCATTATTTTACTAGTTGGTAATACCATTCTAAAGGCATGTGCCCTATGTTGAAGAGCTCACCTAAACAGGAAGAAAAAAATACTGTTTGCTAGCTACATGTGTGATTAATTATGATTCACAGTTGCTATTCTGAACTCCATCACTTTACCTTGAGTAGCCCTGAGCAATTTGTTTAAATCTCCCATGCCTTAGTTTTCTCATCTGTAAAATAGAACTAAGAATACCAGTCTTCCTCAGCTATTCAGTGAGAATTAATTAATGTTTGAGATCCTCAGATGAAAGGCTCTGCCTGTTTGCAGAGGGCTATTACACAAGCCATAAAACTGCATTTACACACAGCTGGGCATGAGTCACGTGAGAAGACAAATTCCTATAAGCTCCACATCCTGTCAAGACCGGGATGTACAGCTGACCATGACGGTGTCAGACTAAGACTCTGTACAGCTGAAATATACGGTGACATACATAAGTAATCATAAATGCTCTAATTGCCAAATTTAAAGAGCAAGAACAGATTTTTATTTTATTTAGCCAAATACATCTAAAATATTGTTATTTCAACCTGTACTCAGTGTGAGCAAGTATTCATCAGTTATTCTACTTATTTTTTAACTTGCATTGAATCTGGTGAGTATGTATTTACAGTGCATCTCAGTTTGGACTAGCTAAATTCTAAGAATTCATTGGCCACCTAAGCATTCAGTGGCTCCCCCACAGAAAATTCAAGCCTAACTTGAACACCAGAACACTGGAACACCAGACTGTAAGAGTCATCCACCCATTCATGGACTTCTGTTCTCCCTTAGATGAAGAGGTCAGCAGTATCAAATACATAGGTTTGCCCTGCTGTCTGAAAGTAGAATGCTCCAAATTGATGTGATGTAGTAGGTTATTTGAGGGTATAGGTACTCATCAATATTAATTTAAATGGAATAACTTTTTGAGTGTTCCCACATCTGAAAAGGAAGCCACCAAATCATGCCAAATAGCAGTGTATTACTTTCAGTAGCACTCAGGAAATTAGCAAGATATTAACATAAAGATGGTCCTGAGGAAAAATAAATAATCTTCTCAGTTCCAGAGAGGTATCTGAGACATGAGGGCTAGATTCATCTGTACCTCACACAGCCACTGGCACACACTGGCATCCCACAGGACAATGTACAGTCACAACCACTCCTGAGTCTCCACTTAAAAATATTTAGCTGCCGGACCCTCCCTGGTGGCGCAGCAGGTTAAAGTACAGAACTAAGAAACTAAAGTCACTTCAGCATGAGTTCTATCCCTGCCTGCCCTGGAGGTGATCCACATGGCACAGCAGACCTCTCTTGACCTGCCCGCTGCTCCCCTCAGCAGTGTACTTTCAGTCGGCCTGTTCTGATCCCCACTCTGTCTCTGGCGAATCCTCTCACTGCCCCTGCAACTCTGGCCTGTACCCCAATTCTGTATGCATAAATAAATAAATCTTTAAAAAATATATTTAGCTGCCTTTAGGAGATGCAAATTAAACCCACAATGAGATACCACCTCACCACTGTGAGAATGGCACATCTTCAAACAACTAGTAACAACAAATGTTGGCAAGGATGTGGAGAAAAAGGAAATCTCCTGAATTGCTGGTGGAAATGCAAACTAGTACAACCACTATCGAAAACTGTTTGGAGTTCCTCAAACTGCTTAACATAGAGCTTCCCTACGACCCAGCAATCCCACTCCTAGGTATCTACCCAAAAGACACAAAAACACTGATTAAAAAAGATAC
>NW_004567104.1:769605-810238 GCF_000260355.1 Condylura cristata
AAAAAAAAAAAAAAGAAAGAAAAGAAAGAAACACATGTCTTTTGCAGCAACATGGATGGAACTGAAAAAGATCACCCTTAGTGAGATAAGCCAGAAAGAAAAAGAAAAATACTGGATGGTTTTGCTCATAGTAGGAGTATAATGGACCAGGTGAGAAAATAATAAGAATAATGAACAGCCATATACCAGAGACATTTTGTGGGGGTGGAGTGGGAAATGGGATCAAAAACGGGGGAGTGGGGAGGAAAGTGCACTGGACTTTGGTGATGGCACATGGGTGACTTGGTAATGGGAAACCCATGAGGATTATAATTGAGATGAAAAAAAAATACAAAATGATGTAAAAATAAACTATATAAAAAAAATATTTAGCTGACTTTAAATGATTCCCAGTAAAGTTGATGAAAATTTGAGGTGCAATAAAAAAATGTTTTTGTTTTCACTCTTGTTTCACTTCATCTCTTAGGAGGAAGAGTATTGATACTGAATTTATTGTTCCCTTTTAAAAGAAAATTACATCAATTATTATGACCAAAACTATTGCTGAGTTTAAGCTTTAAATTCATTTGCTTTAAACTAATCCTAACTCTAAAACTATTAGGATTTTTCAAACCGATTTGAAATAGCCAACCATATTGTAATCTTACAAGTGACAAGCATAGAACAACATCTTAAGTAAAACAAGTTATACCTTAAATGAATACATTGACCATTCCTCTCTTCCCACAGATATTTGGGAATTCTGTTCTAATACCCACATTTCTAATTGAAACCATTCAGTTTCCACCTAAATTCCAATCTTGAATTTGCCCCAGGATTCCGCCTAGTACCCTCCCCTCTGTGCACTCTCGTGTCCCTCTTTACCTAAGTTGCTCATGGTCTTATCTTTCCAAGCTGATGCCAGGTCTTTAGATGTTTGCTGAACATCTACTATGGGCAAAACCTTGTGCAGGCTCTGCAAAGAATGCTAACCTAAATTTGATGAGGGGATTGCACTCAAATTGAAAGGAAACATACATTATGTATGTGTAAGAAAAAAAAAAGGCTGGTCGATAGGAGAAATACAGAGAATCCTTTATACAACGGTATTTCCATTGGCTCAAGTTGCTATAACAAAACAGATGGGTGTGAGAGGGAATGACTTAAACAGAAACTAATTTTCTGATACTTTTAATAGCTACAAGTCCCACATCAAGATACAACGGGTTTGATGTGTGGCGAGCAGGCTCCTCCTGACCTGTACATTGCTGCCTTTCTGCTTTGCCCTCACCAGCACTTTCCTCAGTACATGGGGAAAGAGCAGACCACTGTGTGTCTGTTCTTATAAGGGCACTAATACCACCCTGATGGCTTCAGCTAAACCTAACTAGCTGTCAAATTTTCCATTCTCTAAATACTATCACATCAAGGATTAGAATTTCAATGTATGAATTTAGGTGGGAGGATTATAAGGGAATGTATAAACATTCAGTTCCTAATGGAGTCTCAGAGTAAGGAGACAAATTGGGTTGACCAACAAAATATGGATTATGAAAGTTGTACCCAAGGTAACTATCAGGGTGCCCTCCCTTTTAGGTACAGGAACCAAGGTCCAAATATGCCACAACTTTTGTCTGTCGTAGTAGCTACTTCCGTCCGTCAGTCTATATTACTGTGGAATTTGACTCAGATGGTCTTTGCCTCTCCTTCTTGAACTGCAGACATGCATGTCTCCTTTCAGACACAAAAGCACTTAAAGCTCAACCTCTCCATGACAGAATTCATTGTCTTTCACCACTCAACTTGCCTTGCCACTCTCTCACCAGACTTTTTTTGATACCACCACCGTCCACTCAGCTTTCACACTAGAAATCTTCCCCTTCTTCCCCCCTGAATCTAATAAAATGAAAGTCTGGTAAAATCCAACCATTTTCTCATCCTGATGCCCTCCTCCCTCACAATTTCCAGTGCCAGAATCTCAGTCCAAACCATCATTATCATTCTTTTCAACTTCCAAAAGATAGTAATCATTATATTTTAATAATCACAGCTAGCATGTGTTGAGAGCTTTCTAAAAGCCAGGCTGTGCCCTGAGCACTTTATATGTATGATTTCCTTTAATCTTTACAGGTATTATGATTTGCATTTTACAGATGAGGAAACCAGGTCAACAGAGAAGCTAAGGAACTTGCCCAAACAAAGTGACAGAAGTAGGTATTGAATCCCTATAATCTGAATCTAGAATTTACTCTCACATGGCCCCAATGTATTATGTGAATCTCCTGCCTGAAGACCAATCCACTTCAATTCTTCCTCCATGTATTGCCTTAAGGGCTTATATAAAGTAATCTGATGTTCTTACTTCCTGACTTTGAATCTTTCAATGGTTCTATTTTCTGTAAGACGAAACTCCAAGGAACCCAAGCCATGAAAATCACCAGGCTGCAGTTTCTCCTTCCCTTCAATTTTGTGGACTATGCTTTCCCAACTCACTATCTAAATACTGTTCCAGAATGTGCCATTCCTTCATTTGACAAATGTGCTGCTCCCACTTAACAGAATACTCTCTCTTCATCAATTTGTCATTTTCCTTCCTATTCTTTATGCATTTTTAATGTCCCAGGTTGAAGGGAATATAAAGGGAGCAAATCATTTGCTGAAAGTAAATTACTGAATGATTAATTTGTCAAGTGACCAAGTGACCAAATTTTAAAATTTTAAACCATTTAAAAATGTTTCCATTCATCTTGCATGGAATAGTTTCTACAGCTTATGAAGACTTCTCTGAAATGACAGATGGCCAGTTCAATAGATTAATTCCAGGATCCTGACCTATAGAATGTTCCTTCTTTCTCCCTGTGGTTTCTGTGCTCATCCCCACACTTGCTGAGGAGGTTCTCCTGCTATGCAACAAAAAGTTCACACATCTGAAATCCCTAGGAAAGTGTGAGCTCCATAGGGTCTGGCTATGTAATTTTACCTCTTGTCACTATATTCAGTGAAGTATGGATTATAATCAATCCATAAATATCATATTAAACTGAGTTTCCACTAGTTCATAAATAAGCATCTTTTTAAAGATTTATTTATTTATACATACAGAACTGGGTTACAGGCAGAGGTATTCACCAGAGACAGAGAGGGGAGCAGAATAGGAGACTGACACAAAGTACACTGCTGAGGGGAGCAGCGGGCAGGTCAGGAGAGGTCTGTTGCGCCATGTGGATCACCTCCAGGGTGACTCTGCTGAAGTAGCTTTAGTTTCTTAGCGCTGTGCTTTAACCTGCAGCACCATCAGGGAGAGCCCATATTTCATAAATAAGCATATTTATATACCCTACACTTTCATTCATAAGGGAGGGAAAAGATAAATAAATAATTAAACAAAATAAAATAAATATTCTATCAACATAGATGTCAAAGGATATGCAGTTCAGTCTGCTGCTAACATTTTAGGGATCTGCCTTGAATACATTGAATGCATACCTACCATATGCAAAATATCTTGAAATTATAAAAAACAATCTGAAAACTTCTTTAATATAATTTATCTTTTTACCTTGAAAAATATCACTTCAAGGGGCCTCCCTGGTGGTGCAGGGATTAGAGACAGCACCATCAAACTATCACCAGTCATCCCTGGTGATGCAGGGATTAGAGACAGCACCATCAAACTATCACCAGTCACTGCAGCATGATTTCAATCCCTGGCCAGGGAGGTGACCCACATGGTGCAGTATATCTCTCCTATATCACCCATTGCTCCCCTCAGCAGTGTATTTCAGAAGATTGGCCTGTTCTGCTCCTCACTCTCGTGAATCCTCTCACCTCATACTTCTAGCCTACACTTCGTATGCATAAATAAATAAATCTTTTTTAAAAATGAATAAAGAAAATATAAATTCAAAATTATCCAGAAACTAGATGAATTAAAATTTTCACTGGTAGTAAGGGGGTCTCCAACCCCAGACCTGACACTGGGGTCCTAGCCCCTTGCCTATAGTGCATACCTTTTCTACTCCCAGTTTACACTATACAGTGCCTACCTCCCATCACCACCACCACACAAACACACATACTCATATAGACACCCATATACCAGAGACAATGGCCACATGTGTACCTTTGCTTTTAGGTGCCTCGTGCAGCCCACTCCCTCAAGAGGTGGGTCACAAAAGGAGGCCTAGTGATGTTTTGGGGGCAAGGAACTCTGGGTTCCACGTAACTAGAATCCCCTTGGCTATCAACCATTAAATATCACGTGGGAAAGAGAAGCCATACATAGCATATTAATTTTAAAAGTATCTGTAAAGTTTTAAGACATCTCTATCATTATCTATTTTGTAAAAAAATATTTACATGTATAAAGATAGATAGAATAAATCTAAAATAGACATTATGGTTGTTGCTATCTCTAGGTAGCAAAATCAAGTATCATGGTTTTCTTCTTATTTTATGTGCTTCCATTATGAACTTAATTGACTTACGCTATTTTAAAAATAATGAAAATACTTCTACTGGGATAAATTTCTGCATTGTTTGAGTGAAACGTGATATTTGTTAAAACCTCAGGAATTTCATATTTCCTATTCAAAAATAGTCAAGGATTTATAAAATATACCAGAGATCTTATTTGATTGTGAGGAAAATGCATGAAGCTTTTGAGACCCCCATATTTATAGACAAGCACTCATAAGCCTATGAATATATACAACTTCATTGATTCATATAAAAATACTCAAAGCATACAGTATATATGTGCTGTATTCATACAAGTGCCCAGAATTCTATGGACAGAGTAGTGCTCTGTTCATAGAGACTGTTACTAACTCTCTATCTGAGCACAGGCAAATTGCTGTGGGTTTCAACTGGTGGAGTTAAGACATAAACGTAGTCATTAGAAAAGACTTGCTGGTCTCCTAAAATAACTTTCTATCTCACTAATATTACCGCTCTAACTTGGGAGGGAAGAATATTATTTGTCACTATTCCAGGTAATTTTGAGGGCTGTTGGGGGACAGGAGAGGCACATATACCATGCCACACACATATAAAAATTGTAAAAGGAGGCCCTCCCTGGTGGTGCAGCAGGTTAGAAGCACAGCACTGAGACTCTAAAGCCACTTCCCCATGAGTTCGATTCCCGCCTACCCCGGGGGTGACCACATGGTGTGGCAGACCTCTCCTGAGCCGCCCGCTGCTCCCCTCAGTAGTGTACTTCTCCATCTGCCTGTTCTGTTCCCCACTCTGTCTCTGGTGAAGCCTTTCACCTCCCCTGAGCCTCTGACCTGTACCCCAGTTCTGTATGCACAAATAAATAAAACTTTAAAAAAAATTGTAAACGGAAAGTGAGTGCTTATAGATATATAGCATTTCAATAACCTTGTAAGTTAGGGTTTTTTGCCCACTGAGAATACACGTTTGCTTACTGATGGAATCAGAATAATAATAATTTTCAGCACCAGCGAATAATAAATTGACCCAAATATTCCCTCTCAAATAGTTCACACTATAATTTAATTCTAAACTAAGCTCCTCTGAACTCATTTTTATTTAGTTTTAAATTAGCATTTCCTGCCATTTGTGATAAATGTTAAATATAAACAAGAATGTGACAACATTTCTATTTTCAGGGAATTCTATCTAGACCATAAATATTCACTCCAGGATAAATAGTTCAGGGGGGCAAAAATCCTTTTCCAAAAGGATGGCTCATTTTCTCCACAGTCTAAAAAAATGATTTCTTTAAAAACAAGAAAGTATTATGCATTCAGAAGGTTTAAGCATTCTGTTAATCAGTTTTGTTTCTCACAAAACTAAAATAGAAATATATTTACTTTCATGAACTACACAAAAACCTAGTGAGAAATCAGAGGGGTAATCTATGGTGAAAGAGAATTCAAAACATTGAACATATTGCCATAACATAACACAGTCATACACAAAATCTTTCTTTATTCACTGTATTTACTCATCTAAGTGGTTTTCTACTTATTATAAGGATGTATTCCAAAAGTTAGGCATTTGGAGATCAGAACACACATATCCTTGGGGGTAATGTTAAACTTAGCAGTTAGATTTACAAAATAATCTCAAAGTCTTCACTCCACTTGTAATATAGATTTGAAATCTCACCATTAAATACAACATTGATACTGTGAGGAAATAGATTCTAAAACAAGATTAGAAACCACTTCAGATCAGAAAATCTAAAACAACCATTTTCTCAACATTTTCCTTCACTTCTGATAGAATGGGAAATTCTCTCACTCTCCAGAGTTAAAGGAGATCTGTCTCTTTCTTTGCTGTTACTGTTTTATTATTACTTTCTATTCTTTGTTAAAGAAACATTGAAGAATGTAGAACTTAACAAACAAACATCTCCTGTGATTCTTGTCTTCACCTATACCTATGACAGAAGTACATAGGCTTAATGTGTTTTTGTAATTATGAGTGTTGGTATCTGCATTTAAAAAAGAAATCATATCACAAATATGCATCTGCCTTCTTGCCCATTGTAACTTAAAATGTTGGCTTTGTGTGTGTGTGTGTACCTATTGCCCAGAAATAAAATTTTTGGTCAGTGTATTCACATTAAAACTTTACCAACATATAAGCAATTTGTAATCTAAGATTTTACCAATCTGCCCAGATATCAAAGTGTATCTAATATGTGTCTTTCCAATACAGTCCCAAAGATAAATATTATACATCTCCTAAATCTAACTCAATGGGAAAAACGTTAACTATTATTCATTCAGAGATTATTAGTATTTTCATCAGTAGAGAGCTTGAGTATTTATAATACTCATTATTTTTAATATTCATAATACAAAAGATTTTTCTGGTTTTTATTTTTTGCCATCTTTTCATTTCATGCAACTTTACATATTTACATTTTTGAGTAGTGTAATTTCACTAAATAAGCACAATTTTGGCATGATACTTTGTGTTAAATAAGAGCCCTTTAAAGTTACTAATTTTGTTGCAAAATATTTAAACAGATTACATTAATTAATTGATTGAACAACTACTTATGAAGCAAGCATTATGTGTCATGTTAAATCATAAGGGTGTATTGATGTGAAGTTTACTATTAAAAATAGCAATTTTCCAGTTCAAAATTGTAAAAATAATTACTTTCACATTTCCATTTAGCAGTTTTTGGTTATAATTATCTATACATAAATTTTGATCCTTGTGGAATCTACTCTCAATAACTTGCCAATTGTTTTAATACCATTAACGGAATTTTCCCTAAGAACTTGAAATTATGACCTTATCTCACATGTAATAGAATGTATTTCTAGATGATCTGTTATTTCATTAATTTGTAGTAAGTTCTGTTGTTGTTACTTTCCTAACTTATGGAGTTTTGTAATATAGCTTACTAGGTAGTGATATATGTCCCTTCTCTTTTGTGTTCTTTTTCAAATTATTCATTGTTCATATTTTTTTAGTGACTTGTTTTCTTCTTCAAATGGATTTTCAATTCATCTAATATATTCTTCTAATAAAGTTACCAAAAATACCTTATCAAAATTATAATCGTGATAGTATTCCATAAATTAATTCAGGGAGAAGTGATAATTAGATAATGTTAAATATTCCTGCAAGATCTCAGCACATACCTGTTCATTACATTGAAGGCATTTTTACGTCCTACAGAAAATTTTCAGATTTTCCCTTCTCTATATACTGTACATTTCTAATTAAATGTATTTCCAGTTACACCATAATTTTGTTGCTTTTGTTATTTAGTTGCTGCTATGACTGAGTTTTCATTATCACCTTTTCCAACTCATTTGTGAGGAAAACTTGTAAGTGTATAATTATGTTATATCTACTAAATTACTGAAATTATTTATTACTTACAATAAATTTATACCAATTCCCAGAATTTTCTATGTATATAATTACATCTTCTTTAAACATTTTGCCTTCTTCTATATGTAAGAACATTATGACTTTGGTATGATGGCATTGAACACGGCTCATCACTGCACCTATGAGCTTAGTGTTACATCTTTAGGAATGTTGAAAGCTAGCCAACTGTAATGCCAGCCATGCACAAGGAAGATTCTCTGTTAATTCTCTGTTAATTCAAACAGTTGGGGAAAGGAGAGTCCAAAGCCTTCAGTGGCTTTTTTAAGCTTTAATGATCTTTCTATGCCACTTGTAGTACTGCAGGGCAGGCAGGGCGACTGAGCTCTCTGGCGCTCTCTCATGATCTTTTCCACTGTAGCCATTCTCCACTACACACCATCCTCCATGATGCCACCACCCTCATAGCCTCAGTCTCTTAGCTCAGGTGTGCCCACTGATGTATGCCACACCATACTCCAGCTGTCCACCATCAGGCATGTATAGCCTGAGTCCATGCTCTCAAGTGCCTGCTGCATTTTCAAGGCTGTAGGTGATAGCCACAGAGGCCCATGGCACAAAAGCCTGAACATCACTTACCCCACACCAAATTCGGAACTTGAATCTGGTGATGAGTGGGAGTATTCACACTATGGAAATAAGGAAAGGCTACAAGTCAGGCTCCTCCTATAATTTCAACCCACTTCTAACTAGATGTTTATTATCTACCATCATTGAATTTACTCAGTATCTGCTACATCCTATATTTAAAAGAATCTTGTTACTTTAAAGCTTCCAAAGGGGTTGAGTCTCAGTGCTATCAAGCTATCACCAGCCACTGCAGCATAGATCCCCGGCCAGGGATCTGACCTACATGGCTCAGCAGACTTCGCCTGTCTCACACACTGCTCCTCAGCAGTGTATTTCAGTAGATCTGTCTGCTCTGCTCCCCACTCTGTTGTCTCTGTGAATTCTCTCATTGCTGCATCTCTGCCTAGACCCCAGTTCTTGTATGCATAAATAATAATTTAAAAAGTCATAAAAATAAAAAGCTTCCAATGGTAAATTCACAGATTACATGGAAAGGTTAATCCAAGGAGTAGTAATCTTATCAGAAAAGAAAGCAAGTACAGTTACAATGCTATAAAATATATATAAATTTTAGAAGAGAGTAAAACAAAGAAAACTCTTCCTTACTTTTAAGAGCATAAGTGAGATTTTAAAGCACACTGGTTAAGAACTCTGACTTTAGATCCAAACTTAATTCTACTTTTAATAAGTAAAAGGAAAGTGAAAATGCAAATCAAAACCATAATAAGATGTCATTTCATACTCACTAGAATGGCTAAAGTAATTTTTGTGGGAATTGTTCACAGAATTGTAAATTGATACAATTATCTTAGAAAATACTTAAGAAATTCCTCAAAATATTAAACACAGAATCACCATATGACATAGCAATTCTAATTCCTAAAAATAAACCCAGAATACTGAAAAATATACCTCTAGACAAAAATAATTTTATATAAATTTTTATAGCAGCATAATTCAGAATAGTGAAAAAGTGAAGGTAAACCAAATGCTCATCAGTTGGTGAATAAATCAATATATAAATAAATAGTGGTATATCCATACAAGAGAATGCTATTTACCTATAAAAAGAAAAGATGTTGTGGCTTCCCTGGTGGTGCAACGGGTTGGAGTGCTGCACTGCAAGACTGAGCCAAGCGTGGCCACTTCAGTGCAAGTATGATCCCCACCCCAAAGGTGACCCACATGGCGCAGCAGGCCTGTCCTGTCTTGCAGGCTGCTTCCATCAGCAATGTACTTTGTAGACCTGCCTGCTCTGCTCCCCACTCTGTTTCTGGTGAATCCTCTCACTGCCCCTGCAGCTATGGCCTGTACCCCATTTCTGTATGCATAAGTAAAAAAATAATTTTTTAAAAGATGGCCCTCCCTTGTGGCGCAGGGGGTTAAAGCACAGCACTGAGAAGCTTAAGCCACTTCTGCATGAGTTCGATTCCCGCCTGCCCCAGAGGTGACCGCATGGCGTGGCAGACCTCTCCTGACCCCCCGCTGCTCCCCCAGCAGTGTACTTCGTTGATCTGCCTGTTCTGCTCCCTGCTCTGTCTCTGGTGAATCCTCTCACCGTCCGCATCTCTGGCCTGTACCCCAGTTCTATATGAATAAATAAATAAATCTTTAAAAAAAAAAAAAAAGAAGAAAGGGTGTTGAGAATACAACCCACAGAACAGGAGAGATTTTTTGCAAATCATATATCTGATAAAGTATTTGTATCTGTGATAGATGAAGAATACTAATAATTCAATAATAAAAAGACATCCCTACTAGCATATGGGCAATATATATGAGTGAATAGTTCTCCAAAATATATGAATGGCCAATAAGCACATGAAAAGATATTAGACATCACCAGCCATTGTGCAATGTAAACCAGATCACACTATAGATACCACCTCACAAACGCTAAGATGGCTCTCCTCAAAAGTAAAGATCAAAAAGACAGAGAATGAGTATTGGCATCCTAGTAGGAACCACAATGAGAAACTTCTATACACTGTGAGAAAGGTCCATATCAAAATGACCAGGAACAACAAAAGGTGGTGATCATGTAGCAAAAAAGGAAAAATAGAAACATACAGTTGGTAAGAATGTGAAGTGGCACATTTTCAGTGTTTGGGTCAAATTAATATAAGACCCAGAAATTACACCTCCAAATCATGCCCAATAGAAATGAAAATATATTTCCATGAAAATTTTACACACAAAAATATATAGCAGCAACACTCATAATAACCAAAAGGTAGAAACAATTTAGATGTCCACCAACTTATCTATGGGTAAGTGTAATAAGAATTCCACATAATGGAACATTATTCAGTAATAAAAAGAAATCCTGACATATGCTACATGAAACACACAAAAATATTATGCTGAGAAGCCACAGATGATATTATTTCACTTACATGAAAAATATGTGATAGGCAAATCTACACCCAAAGAAAATGATTTGAAATTACCAGAGTGAGGGAAAGAAGAACTACAACTATTATTTAGAGGGTATCTTTCTGGAGGGATGTAAATTACCTCTATTTGGCAGAATTCACAATTCTCAGGATATTTTAAAAACCATTGAATTGCAAACTATTAAAATATATTTTTATTTTAATTGAATTATGTACAAGTAAATGTTACTGATATATACTAGTAAACATATATTAATTGTGTGACTTGTGCATATTATTTACTGTGAATCTTCAGGTTCCTTGAGGATTTATTAATATTGTTATATAAATTTAATAACTTGATATATTACTTGTATAATCACTAATATATATAAATGCACATATAAAATTAGATTTAGAAAATATTACATATGTATATATATACTGTTACATATATATTTGTATATGTTTGTGTGTGTGTGTGTATTTATATACATTTATAAAACACCATGTCTGGCACAGAGCAGGCCATCAAATAATTGTAGTTATTACAGTAAATATTTTATGTATATGACAGAAAATCTCATGTTTAACATTTTTAATGTATTCTCTTCATGTAACATATTAAACATTACCAACCATATATTCTTCACTTTGTACTTGAAAATCATAATTATTAATATACATCTCAATTCATCTTTGTTTTTTTTTTTCTGTAACAATTTTTATTGAGATAACATTAGTTTAAAACATTGCATTGGATTTAGGAGAATAGATTCCTAGCTGCATAGATGTATGCTACCCACTATAGCCACCATCAAAGCACCCAAAGGACCCATAATGGTCCATTGAGACCCTGCTCCTCCCATTCCCCTGCTCCCTACCCATGCCTTCTACTAAAATCCAATCTGCAGTCATATTTCTAGGGTTGTGTGGTTGGTTTTGTTTTGTTTTGTTTTGTGTTCTATTTGTTTTGTTTCCTTATGATTCCACATGAGTGAAGTCATCCAGCATTTCATTTTCCTTCTGACTTATTTCACTTAGCATAATCCTCTCCAGTTCTGTGTCATAAAGACCTCATCTCATTTTGTAGCTAATAATAGTCCATTATGTAGAAATACCATATTTTGTTATTCTAGTCATGGGTACTTATCTTGTTTCCACACTTTGGGGTGTTGTAAGTAATGCTGCTCAACATTAAGAGCGTTCACATCCCTTCAAATAAGTGTTCCTCCACTCTGGATAAATACCAAGATGTGGAAATGCTGGAAATATGGTATACACATTTTCAATATTTTGAGAAATTGGCAGACTTTTTTCCATAGGGAATGAACCAGTCTACATTTTCACCAACAGTATACTAGGGCTCCTTACTCCCCAGGGTACACAATACCAGAAATTACAAAATGCTCTTTCAAGGGCAGGAAAGTGAACATCAGTCAAAATCCATCTTATATAAACAGGAATTTCTTTATAGAATACAAAAACTTTCATTAATAATCAAAGGTTATAATTCAAATAACTTCACCCTGTGTGGTCTGACAGAAACAACACAGATTGGACCAGGAATCAAGAAACTAACCCTCAGAACCTGGACACTTGATGTGGGTGTATGACATGTGGAGAAGAGTAGTAAGCACACAGGCAGCTGAGTGTTCAATAACGGTGTGAAGAGGTAGAGCATAAGCAGGGATAAAGTCATATGGAATTCAATATTTGAGACGTCATCATCTTCATAATTTGCTAGAATCAAGTCAAACTATTTTTGCATTCCATCTGCTTTCTTTTCCTGAGGTGAAATTCTCATAAACCATACTGCCCAGATTCAGGACCTGCCTTGGCGATCAGTGACTCAGCACTAGTCCATCAGTGATGCTTCCACATATAAGCTAGGAAGGTAGTTTCTTATCTTCTCTGTATTAACTTCATTCATATTTCTCAAACTGTGTTAATTGTTGTTCACTTTGGCTAATTCATGTTCACCTTTTAACCAGCCTGATTCCCAAAACTTTTTGCTGAATTCAAACCCTGTTTAAGTTTCTAAACTGCAAAATTAACACATGAAGCACATTGAACATTGCATAGTTTAATATATTATTATAAAGTCAGCATAAATGTAAGTAATACACATACACTTTACACTATACATTATATATCTATGTACATATACACATATTAAATATATAGTTACATTATTTTGTTATATGAAAGTCAAATCTCAATAGGAACAATTTCTAAAAGAAAAATTAATCCACAAACAGCTCTAAAACTATCTAGTACCCTTTTCTGATCACAACTCCTATATCACTCCCTAAGAAATGATTATTCTATATCTTACAGCATTCGCTTTTTGTTTATGATTTTTTTTTTTTAAGATTTGTTTATACGTACAGAACTAGGGTATAGGCCAGAGGTGCAGGAGAGGCGAGAGGCTTCACCAGAGACAGAGCAGGAAGCAGAACAGGCAGACTGAGGAAGTACAGCGCTGAGGGGAGCAGCGGGTGGGTCAGGAGAGGTCTGCAGTGCCAAGTGGGTCACCTCCAGGACTGGGATGCTGAAGTGGCTTTAGCTTCTCAGTGCTGTGCTTTATCCCGCTGCACCACCAGGGAGGGCCACATTCACTTTTCTTAATGAATTTAACATCTAAGTGTTCAGCTCTTAGAAACTAGTTTGTGTGTATATAAAAATATATAAAATCATCTTATTATTTGCATTCCCTCCCTGACACCCGTAATTAGTTTCATGATATTATGGATCTTGTCCATCTTGCTCATTGCTGAATTCTAACGCATCTTAAGAATATCCTGAAATTGGCCCTCCCTGGTGGCGCAGGGGGTTAAAGCACAGCACTGAGAATCTAAAGCCGCTTCCTCATGAGTTCGATTCCCGCCTGCCTGGGAGGTGACCATATGGCGTGGCAGACCTCTCCTGACCCGCCCACTGCTCCCCTCAGCAGTGTACTTCATCGGTCTGCCTGTTCTGCTCCCCACTCTGTCTCTGGTGAAGCCTCTCGCCGCCCCTGAGCCTCTGGCCTGTACCCCAGTTCTGTATGCACAGATAAATAAATCTTTAAAAAAAAAAAAAGAATATCCTGAAATCTGGGTGTCTGCTAATTCTCAAATAGTTTCATAATTCCACTGAACTGATGATTAACTTACCCAAGTCTCAGAGCAAGTAAGAAACTAGTCCTTATCTCCTCCTTTCAACATCCATGTCTTTCACCATGACATTCAGTTTCTCTTATACTATTTTTGGATTTCACTTAAAAAAGAAAAACAAACTTCCTTTCATTCTTTTATGTACCAATTCAACATCATACATTTTAAAACGTTTTAGAAAAAATTATTATTAGCTCATAGACAGGCATACACATTTTTCATGCCCTCGAATTTATTAGATATCTTGTAATATTTGGTCGTTAGTGATATTTCATCCCTTTTTTGTTAGGAAATTTCAAGGAAATCCTTTGAACTCTTTTTCATAGTACAGTCTAAGAATCTGATCAGCTTTGACACCTCTCTTTCTTGCCTTCAGTCAACCACTGTATCCTACAAGATAAGTTATAGTAGCTAATGTTTCATAAATTTTTGCTTTTATGTTATTATAACATACAATATTAGGTATCACTATTGCATTTAAATAATTTGTAAGGGACTCTTGCTTCCAGTACTTTTAAAATAATTCCCTATTTATGACTTTCTGGAAGTTGGAGTTTATTGGGTTTGTATAATCATTTAGTTATTTAATATTATATGTTATTTTACTGATCACTAGCTGTTTATTAAATGAATCAAAAATTAACCAAAAGTAACTGTGTGCTTTGATCTACCTTAGTGTTCAAACTATTTTCTGAAATTACTATGCCAATTTATTGTTCTGATCATCAGTATTGTAGAATTTCAATAACAGCTACTCTCAGACTTTTTCGTTTTAACTAATCTAGTGAAAGTAGGATCTATCTTAACATGCATTACCATCTCATTTGGGAAGTAAGTTTTCTTTCCACTATTTTCTCTTTCTTAAAATTTTCTGATGATTACTTCCGAACCTCCATCAGGAATTCATTATCTATTCTGTGCAGTGAGTTATGCCAAGAATTAGTAGCTTAAAACAATGAACATTTATTATCTCACATACTCATTTATGTAGGTCAAGAATCCAGTGGTTCTGGCTCACGACCGCCGGAGTTTGCAGTCAATGTATTTATCAGGGTTGAAGTCAACTGAAGCCTTACATGGGGCTGAAGAATTGACTTATAAGGTGGTTACTCACATACGTGGCAAGTCCATACTGGCCACTGGCTGGAGGTCACAACATTTTCCACATGGATTATTCACAGGGTAGCTAGAGTGTTGTCATGACAAGGCAGCTGACTTACTCCAGGAGAATGACTCAAGAGAGTGAGCAAAGAGGAAATCACAAAGTTTTTTATGACCCAGTCTCAGGAGTCACTTTTGCAATATTTTCATTGGAAGAGATACACTAGGTATAGCATACAAACAAAGAAAGGTGGATGAAACTTCTCTTTGTGAAGTATGGAATACTAAAGAACTTATGAAATACTTAAAAAAGACACACAACATAATTCAAAATTTCTTTACTTTCACCCCTTGGTAAGCACTAATGTAAATCAGTATTGCAACATCAAAAGATGTTAGATTTACTAAGTAAATGTTGATTGCAAAAAAAATAAAATGAAATAAACCAAAAAAAAAAAAAACAAGACAAGTACATAGTTTCAAAATATCTTCTCACAAAAACTAATTGTAAAATTTTATAGGTGAAAATACAGCAAATTGCAAAATTAACATCACCAATAATGAAACATACCATATGAATTCCAGTAAGATTCACTAAGAACACAAAATTATGTATGTGGTATTCTTGCCAAAGAATTCCATCCTTGTGGTTCTTGCTTACTTAAATACTGATATTTAACCTAAATATAATGCAGTGAAACATCAGATAAGCTAATCTCAAGTGGATAAACATTCACAAAACAACTGGGTACCACACTGTAATAGTAGAAAGGTCATGAAAGACAAGGAAGGGCACTGAAAATTCATTCCAGGTTAAAGAAGAGTGAAAAGTCACAACAAAATAAATATGAGATCTCAGGCCAGGAAAAAAAGATACATTAATCATACAACTGATATAATTTGAATATGATCAGTAGATTATTTTAAAATGTTATATAAGTGTTCATGTCCTGATCTTAATAATTGTTCTGCACTTTTCATAAAATGTTAACACCTAAAGAAGCTAGGTAGAAAGTATATTGAAATTTCTTCTACCAGATTCACATTTGGTAAACCTGAATTCATTTCAAAATACATATATTCATATATATATATATATATATATATATATATATATATTCATTAAAGGATCAATAAAAAAATGACTGATGTAATCACATAATCACATCAAGAGCTGACTAGTATAAAACAGCTGAAAAGAACTAATTTCCCTTTTCTTCTTTGAATTTTCTTTCCTACTCAATTTTTTTTTAATTTAGGTAAAATTAGTTTACAACACTATGAGTGATTTAAAAACAAAGAATGGCATCTCCTTAGATGTATCACATTACATTCACCATGGAGGCCCCCACAGATGTCCCCATAATCCATTGCGTCCCCAACTGATTTTCTTCCACCTCTCTCCGCATCATGTAGCCTCAATTCTATAGTCATATTTCTAAGGTTTGTTACTGGTTTGGTTTTTGTCTTATCTTTTGTTTTGTTTCACAGAAAACCATTTCATATTTGTCCTCCCTTTCACTTATTTTGTTTAACATAATCCCCTCAAGTTCCATCCATATTTTCTCAAATGGGAAGAATTCATCTTTTTATGCATAGTTAAGTACTATTCCATTGTGTGTATGTATATATCCCATATTTTTCTCATTAACACCTTTGGCATTCATGTTGATTTCCATAACTTGGCTAATGTAAATAGTGCTGCAATGAACATAGGAGCTGTGCACATGTCCCTTTGAATTAGTGATCTGGCATTATTTTTTAATATATTCTTTACATAATATTTCATTTTTGTACAATGTATGGCTTCTCCATGAAATTCCCACCACCATCACCTGGGCATCATCATCATAGTCCTTTGTGCTCTTCCCACCTCTGTCTTGGTCCATCTCCCTCCTCTTCCCCTCCAATGTCTCCAATCATTCTTTGTGTAGATACCTAAGAGTGGGATTACTGAACTGGAGGATAGATCTACTTTAATGTTTTAAAAACCTCTATACTATTTTCCATAGGGACTGGACCAGTGTAACTCCCACAAACAATGTATAGGCATTCCTTTTCCCCACATCTTCACAAACACTTATTTTCAGTCTTTCTGATGGAGGTCATTCTCATAGGTGTGAGATGGTATCCATTGTGGTTCTCACTTGCATTTCCCTGGTGATAAATAATGATGAACATTTTTCTTGTTGGCCATCTGTATGTCTTCCATGAAAAATTGTCTATTTAGTTCTTCTGTCCATTTTTTAAAAGATTTTATTTATTTATTCATATAGAAATGGGGTATAGGCCAGAGGTGCAGGGGCAGTGAGAGGATTCACCAGAGACAGAGTGGGGAGCAGAACAGGCAGATCTAGGAAGTGCACTGCTGAGGGGACCAGAGAGTGGGTCAGGAGAGGTCTGCGGTATCATGTGGATCACCTCCAGACTGGGGATAAAACTCGCACTGAAGCGACTGCTGCTCGTGTGCACTGTTGTGTCCTAACCCGTTGTGCCACCAGGGAGGGCCCCTTCTGTCAATATTTTTTAAAGATTTATTAATTTATGCATACAGAATTGGAGTGCAGGCCAGAAGTGCAAGTGTGGCGAGAGGATTCACCAGAGACACAGTGGGAAGCAGAACAGGCTGACTGATGAAGTACACTGCTGAGGGGAGCAGCGGGCTGGTCAGGAGAGGTCTGCCATACCATGTGGGTCACACCCACATGCGGAAGTGGCTTTAGCTTCTTAGTGCTGTGCTTTAACCCACTGCACCACTAGCGAGGGCCCACCATTTTTTGATTGGATTACTTGTTTCCTTTTTGTTGAGTTGTATGTGTTCTTTAAATATTGAATATCCACCCTTTGTTCACATTTATGAGGTGCAAAAAATTTCTCCTGTTCAGTAGAATGTCTTCTTTGTTTTACTGATAGTTTTTTTTTTTTTTTCATTGTGCAGAAGCTTTTTAGCTTGATGTAGAGACATTTACATATATTTACATTTGTTTTTCTTGCCATTGGAGATGACTAAGCAGAAGATGCTGTTGTAGAGTACTTGTCTGTTTGGTCTTTTTTGTTCCATTTTGATGTTTTTGTTCACTTTCAATGTTTGTTCTATTTCTTTGAAGTATACCATTGGAGCAATGAGTTGGATTGTATTGAATCTGTATATTGTTTTGAGAAAGATAGACATGTATCAGTGCAATTCTACAACCCTTAAGCAAGAATTATCTTTCCATTTTCATTTATTTTCTTCTATTGCTTTTATCAATACCTTATAGTTTCTTGGACAGGTTCTTCACCTCCTTTTATAAGTTCATTCCAACTTAGTTCTTTTTGTGTACAACTGTGAATAAGGTTATTTTCTTGATTTCTTTCTCTTCTAGTGTATTGTTTGCATCTAGAAATGCAACTGATTTTGTAAATTGATTTGTACCCTGCCAACTTGCTTTATTGATTCATTATTTCAGTTAGGTATTTAGTGGATCTGGAGTTTTGGTTTTTTTTAATAATATAATAGTTTATTTTTACAACATTTTATGCATTTTTTCATCTCAGTTGTAATCCCCTTGGGCTTCCTATACCAAATCACCCTTGTGCCATCACCATATTCCAATGTATTTTTCCTCCCCCACTGTTTTTTTTTTTTTAAATATTTATTTATTTATTTGTACAGAACTGGGGTACAGGCCAGAGATGTGGAGGGTGAGAGGATTCACTAGAGACAGAGTGGGGAGCAGAACAGGCAGATCGACGAAGCACACTGCTGAGGGGAGCAGCGGGTGGGTCAGGAGAGGTCTGCCACACCATGTGGTCACCTCCAGGGCAGGCGGGAATCGAACTCATGCGGAAGTGGCTTTAGCTTCTCAGTGCAGTGCTTTAACCCGCTGCGCCACCAGGGAGGGCCCCTCCCCCACTGTTTTTTGGCCCATTCCCCATTCCACCCCCATAAAATGTCTCTGGTATATAGTTGTTCATTATTATTATTATTATTTCACCTGGTCCTTTATATTCCTGCTATGAGTGAAACCATCCAGTATTTTTCCTTTTCTTTCTGACTTATTCCACTAAGAATGATCTTTTCCAGCTCCATCCATGTTGCTGCAAAAGGCATGTGCTTACTTTTTTGGTTGCTTAGTAATATTCCATTGTGTATACATATACACCTTTTTAACCCAATCATCTACTTTCGGGCATTTGAGCTGTTTCCATGTCTTTCCAATTGTAAATAAAGCAGCAATAAACATGGGGTGCAGGTATCTTTTTGAGTCAGTGTTTTTGTGTCTTTTAAGTAGATACTTAGGAGTGGGATTGCTGGGTCGTAGGGAAGCTCCATGTTTAGCATTTTGAGAAACCTCCAAACAGTTCTCCAAGTGGTTGTACTATTTTGCATTCCTACCAACAGTGCAGGAGAGTTCCTTTTTCTGGAGGTTTTTTGGTTTTTTTTTCTTAAGTTTTGTTTATTTATGCATACAAGAGCTGGGGTACAGGCCAGAGGTGTGGGGGTGGTGAGAGGATTCACCTGAGACAGAGGAATAGAACAGGCAGACTGACCAAAATATATCGCTGAGGTAAGCAGGAGGTAAGACAGTGCCATGTGAATTTACTGGCAAATAGATGTGTTATGACCCTCTAAATTCTAAAGTATCTATTGTAATTTCTCTTTATTTCTGATTCCCTTTATTAGTTTTTTCTCCCTTTTTTCTTAGTAAGTCTTACTGGATGAATTGTAGTTTTGTTTTTGTTTTTTTTTTTTTTCAAAAGATGAAACATTTGGTTTCATCAATCATTTGTACTGTCTTTTATTTCTGGTTTAAGTTTTGTTTTTTGTTTTTTTTTAAGATTTTATTTATTTATGCATACAGAACTGGGGTGCAGACCAGAGGTGCAGGGGTGGTGAGAAGATTCACCAGAGACAGAGAGACAAAGTAGGGAGCAGAACAAGCAGATTGGAAAAAGTACACTGCTGAGGGGAACAGCGGACAGGTGAGGAGAGGTCTGCTGATCCATCTCCAGGGCTGGAAATTGAACTCACACTGAAGTGACAGCAGCTGTTCAGTGCTTTAAGCCTTTGTACCACAAGGAAGGGCCAATTTCTAGTTTAGTTTTTTATCACTGTCTCTCATGTAGTGGCTTTTAACTTTGTTTGCTTTTCTTTTTTTCTAGTAAGTATAAGTAAGAGGTAATTTTTTATTTGACTTTTTTATTTTGTTTTTTTACTTGGATCTGTATTGCGTCTCCAGATTTTTTTAAATTTCTTCTTTGATTTCATAATTTATCTCTGGCTGTTCATTAGAATGTTGTTCAATATCCAAATATTAGAGAGTTTTCTTGCTTTCTTTTCATGGTTGATTTGTAATGTTATAACATTGTGATCAGAGAAAATATTTGGTAAGATTTCTAACTTCAAAAACATTGGCCCTGGTTTTGTTACCCAACATGTGACTTATCCTGGTGATTATTCTGTATGCACTTGATAAGAATGTGTACTTGCTTATTTGATTGTTGTTTTGTTTGATTTTTTTGGGGGGGGGGTAGTATTACCCTATAAACATCTACTAAGCCCATGTGATCTAATCCCCAATTTAAAGTTATTGTTTCCACTGATGAGAATATGCGAAACTTCCTGTTGTTGTTTTGTTGCTACAAATGTCTGATTCTAGTTTGACAATAGTTGTTTTAAGTATTTTGATGTCCCTTCATTTGGTGTCTATGATGATTATCATGAACTCCTGATATGTTGAACCCTTAATCATTATATAATAAATGTATCTGTCTCTTTCATTTTTTTTAAACCTGGAAGTCTATTTTATTTGATATAAATATGACTGTTATTGGCCTTTGGTTTTTACATCCTATTTTTTTTTATAGGGTTGTTCTCCAACATTTCCAGCATCCCAACAGTATCTTTGGAGATTAGATGACTTTCCTGGTGACAACATAAAGTTGAGGTTTGCTTTTGCATGTGACCAGCTTCTCTGTGCCTATTGATTGATAAATTCAGTCCATTTACTGTTTTTTGATATATGATGATTTGTTTTTAATATTTTGTTTTTAATATTCTGGTTCTAATACCTTGTTCAGATTTTTTTTCCCTTTTGTTTATATAGAAGAGCCCATTTTCAGCATTCTTTAGAGATTAATCTTCACACTCTGTAAAGCTTTTAAGGACTCCTTTTTTCTCTAAATAATGCCCCTAAAGGCACTTGGTAAAGATTTTCCTTGTAGCATAAAATGTATTATATTGTGAGTAGATGTTTATATATATGTTGCTGTTTCTTTTTGCTGTTCCTGTTGTTTTTTTCTTAGTACTTTTAGGTCCTAGACTATGACATCTTTCCAGCACTTAGCACAAAAAATAAATAAAAGTAGACATTATTTATAGTACTAATTATCAGTTTATAAAGCAAGTGTTTATTATCTTATACAGTTTCTGAGGTTAAAAAAGAATTCAAGAGCAGCTTAAATGGGTGAGTTCTAACATAGGAACCTCACAGCTGAAATCCAGGTGTCAGTCATCTAAAGGCTTGACTGGAGCTACAGACTGCTTCCAAACTAACTCACTCTGTAACTTTTGACAAAAGGCTCAGTTCCTCTTCAGTTGTTGGCAAAGGGTCTTAGTTCCTCACCATGTGGGCCTCCCTACAGGCCCCTCCACAGGCCTCATGACGTTGCAACTAGCTTCCTCTAGAGTAAGTAGTCTGAAAGAAAACCATAATTTTTTAAATGACCTATATCAGAAATGTCACAGCATCATTTTTTTATAGTCTAGTGGTCACACTAGAATGAGGAAGAACAATATAAAAACAGGCATACTAGGGGCAGGGATCATTGAGGGCCATGCTAGCGGTGACAGACACAGAAGATACTTATTACCTGTCTGTATGACCAAAGGGGTTTGACTGGACCAAAGCGCTTAGTTAATGCTAAGAATGAAAATAAATTAATTTATCTTAAGACAGTCATAACTATAATAGAATCATCCACAGACACTTATTAGGACACTTAAAGAGCTTTTGCAAGTGGTTCCCAGGCATTATTCATCCACTCTCCAAATAGAAAGACCTGGTGATTTTTCAGGAGACACAGACTGGGAAAGATAGGGAGATTTAACTAAGGTCACTGGGAAAAGTCAATTGACCCTATGCACTGAGAATTAGCCAGAGTAAGTTTCAGGTAAATACACCATCTGGTGACTGTTGAATTAATTGTTTAAAATGTTGAATATTTCCTTATCTTTATTAAGGAAAGACTATGGATTCAGGGAATGGTCAGCTTATAACACATCAATAGGTTAACAATTTACCTTTTCCAATTTTAAGATTTCCCACTATACCCCAATCCCTAGTATAAAATCAAAACAATTAATTGGTCATCCTTGCAGGAACTTATAGAAGCTCTCTTATTGCTTAATAGCCCTATACCCTAAAGAAAGATTTGTGACCTTGTATCTTCCTCTTTTTTTTTTTTTTTTCATATCATTGCCCTGAAGGGACTGAAGGTACTGTCCTTTCTTTAACCTCTAATATAAACCTATTTTAATCCTACCATTTCTGGTTGCAGCCAAGTTTCTGCTCCTTCAAGAAGTGTGTCTGTCTGATCATTTCCTCTAGAGTTCACCTCTTTAATGGCCAACACTGTCTTACAACTTTTTTCACTTGTATGGCATTTAATATGTTTTTTTTTTTAAGTATTTAGGTAATTCAGGATATGTTTTACCTATTTTTATTCTCCACTCCCCTAAAATAAATGCTCCTAATATGTATAAATAGCTGATTTCCTTTAAGAAAATAACATTTAAACTCACCAGAACATTTTTTTTATCTTAAAAATCTTTAAGGTAAATATTTGTAACACTCAAACTATTTTTCAATCTTTTATTAGTTTTTTTTTGGTTTGGTTGTGATTTCTTATTTTTTAAATTATACTCTTAAAGCCAGGATACCAATATTATAAAATTAAAAGATTATAACATATGCAGTGTTGATATGCTTCTCCTTTAACAAAATTAAATTCACTAATCACATTCATGTCTAAAGCCCTTTGAAAATTTCTGTCATGCCTATGGGTGGTCACATTCCAGAGAACTGAATATGCACTACAAAATGAAAGGAGGCCTGGGGGTGGGGAGGAAACCCATACAAAACAGGAGAACTGAGCATGTGCAGGACTGTTTTGAATGAAGGAGGGCAGAGAAGTGCAGTTCAGGGAATTTCAGGAGACAAGTGAAAAAGAGAAAGAAAATTTCAAGAAGAAAAACAGATTCTAAAGAGGGAGTCCTCAAAGGAAAGGTGTCACTTAAAGAGTTCACTGCTGACTACCAAGACTTCCTTGGCATCTCTGCCATTTCCCACCCTTTGGTGATGCCCAGACTAAGCCACTACTCCTCACACTAGTGACTACTGAGAGGTCAGCCCTTTTCCTGGCATAAATTCTGTCACCTGCACCAATTTTGTATTTTTGAGAAGTAGTGACATACTAGGGAGTTCAACAAACTTGGAAGAAGTCTCGGTTTACTGTTTAGTAGTTGGCGAGTTGATCTCTTGGAGCCTCAGTTTTCTCATCCATAAATTGAAGATAATAATTACCTTCTGTATACAGCTATTGTGTGGATTACACTTCAATAATAGTAACTGTGAGAGCAGTGTAGCATATGAATAAAAACATGTAGACAGGATCTTTACTGTTTTGTTTTGAATCTTTATTTCAGTACCTGTGTTTTGTGTGATTATTTTCTCTCTGCTTCATTTCAAATCTCAAGTCGGTATAATAATACAGTTTCTGTCTAACAGAGATGATGAAAGAATATGATGATTACAATGCAGGGCCTGTTATATAAAAAGCATTCAGTAGATGAAAGTAGTAGTGTCAGTAGTTATTGATGCAGTGAAGGGGACAGTTAAGACTGCATTCTCTAGTGTCCAACTACCTGGCTTCAGGTCCTTGTGTTTGAAGTCGCTGAGCCCTCATCCCCTCATCTCTAAATTGTGGGTAAAAAGAGTATTTACTTCATAGGATGAAATAACTTCATACACGTAAAGTACCGAGGGTAATGGTGCCTAGGAAACAATAAGCGTTAGCCAAATTACCATAATTTCTAATCATCTGTATCTCTGGTTTTTATGTTTTTCTGTGAATAATTTTAAAGTTTAATGTTTTGCATCATTAAATAAACTTAAAGTTTATGTATTCTGTGGTGATTAACTTGAACAGCCAGTTCCCTTGGAAATAAGCCAGGCTTTTAACCATAAAAGGTTTTCAACTGGCTTCCAGCTGACCCTGTGAAAGCCACAGCAATTTCAGTGTCTATGTGTAAAGCTATTCTATTCCCTCCAAAAAGAAGAAAAATTAAATGTCCTCATTATAAGAGCGTGCCATTGTCTCAGCTCTCATTCCCCACACCTTAATGACTGGCATTGTGGATTCCCACATAAAGGGAAGAGACCTCATAATTAGACATGCTGGAGAATCACCCCAAGTGCTACAGACAGTGCTTTTCAGTGATACACCAAAGCCAGTCACTTCAAATCCCATTTTCACTTTGCTTCCAACTGGATTGCTCTAACAGTACTCAGACGCAGGAAAGGCTGACAGTCCCGGAAACTTTTTTTTTCTTTAGCCAATAATCTTGTAGCATGGTGATGTCACCCACCAATTATGCAATATGACTTAACTGTTGGATAGGTGACAGGAATTCCACTGACACCAAGATCACAATGAATCTGCTTAGCTGCTAAATTAGTCATCTTGTACGTTACCGATAAGTCACTTTTGAACTGTGATTAACTGCCAGTTAAAACAGCACTATTGTCTGGTTAGGGAAGTCAGGGCTCCATCACTCCAATTTAAATGATCACATCCAGTTATTCCAGCTTCTGAATAATGCAAATGAGAGGGTTATTGAACTTCACAACTTCCCAGTCCAATTGAAAAGAGTCCCAGTGTGAAAAGGAAACATTTTTTAATCCCTTATTTCTAGGGGAAAATTTGTACAAACTTTCCTTGATTATATTCTGAAATTAGTCATTTTAATCTCTTGGTGATTTCCCAATCCACACAGGATGAGATTACAGTCTCATTCCTCAGTGAAGATAGAGTTTGTTTAGGATAGCTTTACTTTTCTTACACAAATTGGCCTAAAGCATACAATTCAACTACAACGTGAGAAGAAACTTTTTACTGACCACAGTCACAAAGTCAACATCACCTGCTGATATAATTTGTTAAAATAATCCTTAAATTTTCCCACTATAAAAGTAATACATGTATGTTAGAAAAATTGAGGAAATACTGAAAAGTACCAAAAAGAAAGAAAGAAAGCTCCTACAATACCTTCTTCCCAAAAACAAAACAAAAATTGTAAATTTCTGCCACTCTTGATAAAGATTTAGTGAATACAATAACTTAATAAGCACTTGTCTGAAAGACACTGGGCATAGAAAGATAAATAAGACCATTCCTATCCCTTAAGAAGCAAGCAATTTAATATAATGGAGTATTTGACACAAAAGAGGCATTTACCCCAGGCTGGAGAGGAGGGAAATTGGAGTGGTGGAGATGGAAGGGCAGATTAGAGAAATCCTAGTGGTCTACTTAAACTGTGGTCCACAAGATGACGCCAGATCTGACAAAGTACCTACAGAAACTGAAAGAAAACTTTTAAAAACTTAATAATAATAGTAATAATAATAATTTGCCAGTGTAATTGTCCTTAGAACTGAATAATTTTTTAAATTAGGCCTGTACTTTTTATTTCAATTTTGTTGAATTTATTTTTATTGTATTTTCAAAAATATCAGTCCACAGTAGATTAGAAATTATAATATAATAGTTCTCTGGCACTATATATGATCTGAAAACTACTGACTGCAAGGATACAAAAATTTAGAAAACTATAGGATAAGCAGCCATCCTACTTTACATTAAACCTGGAAATGTCCCAGGAAAACTGTGATGAGTGGCTATCTTAGAAGCATTTAATTCCAAGGGAAAGCTAATTTCATGAAAGAATAGATCAGATGAAGAAGAAGCAGTATCAAAGAAATAGGAGGAGAAAATATTTCAAAATTGTAAGCTTATTTTAGTCTGTAGGTCAAGAGGGCTCACTGCTAGCCAGATTAGATCACAGAAAATAAAGTCACAGTTAACTACAATCTAATGCCACTTTATAAATTCCTAGGATCAAAAGAAAATCATATAAAATTACATACATACACACATCAACAACAACAACAAATTGAAATGAATAAATTAGTAAAGTGGTGAAACACTGATTGAAAATGTTAGCTTCCTTTAACAAAAATGGTATTTAACTTTCTAATTTGAAAGAAAAGAACTATAAAAGAATTGTTCTTTAAATACAACTATAGCAAAAAGGGTAATAAAATGGAAATAAAAGTATAACCCAAAAGATTAGCATATAAGCAATTAACATTATTCATAATTTGATTTGGCAACAGATTTGGCTCTAAGCCTCATGGATGGTTATGGGAAGGTTAGGAACTACAATCATTAAAATCACTTATGATGAAGGAAGAAATATCTGAGTTTTTCAGCAAAACATTTTTTCTTGGTACTTAAATCTAAAACAAACTCTTTCAAAGTAGGCATCAGTTATGTGGTAGATACTGTCCTTAATAGTAGTTTTACAGCAAAGATAGAAGAGATCATAAAATCAGTGAATAGTTTCAAGATGTATAAATACATTTGGAGCCTTACGACTTGCTTTGATCTATCTAAAGATAGAACTTAGAGAACCATGGAGAAGTATATGAATAGTATGTCAATTAATGTTTCCCAAATATTATTTCTCTTATCAGGCTAATAACATCATGTGAGTCTCATAATATCTGAAAAAAAGGTCATTCTGATTCCCTTTATAATTGATAAAGGGTATATAAAAATTCCATTTTCAAAAGATATAGAGTTAAACTTCATGTCCCCAGCCCTTTTAGCACTAATATTAACACTGGACATTAAATTTGGGTGAGATTAGGTTACTATGCTTCATAAAATGAACACTATATCGATAGACATAAATAGTATTTAATATTATTAACTTCATTTTTCTGATACTGTCTGTAAATTTTAAAAATATTCTAATGATTTCATTATTGTACATGGGATTGTTTAGAAAAATATTATATTGCCCATTCCTAATAATTTTAAAGTAGAGAATTTATCTTAGGTGCCGTCTATTGAATGAGCAAAAGCCAGCTTGAAAGTCAAGTACAGTGTAATCATTTTTTTATAAAATATATGTTTATAAATATAACATTTATAACACATTAGCAGTACTGAAAAATCAGAGAAATCTCGCAAAAATGATAATTTTGCTCATGTCTGAGTGGCAGGATTTGAGTGACTTTTATTTTCTTCTTTGAACTTATTTATGTATTTGAGTAATTTGTATTATATTTGCAAGAAAAAATAATATTCTTATTGTTTTATTTAAAGGCAAATAAGAATGGGGGCAAATGATGTATGTAAATCATGCCTAACCCACCTCAGCTGGGTGATCGTCCTACGCAGCCATCTACCTCCCTGTCATCGTTTACATTTATAGACTTACATGATCATCTTATATGATCATTTCAGAAAAAGTGCAATTTTGGTCAGAGAAAATACTCAGTTTTGTCTCCTTAGCAGTTATTTGAGTTGGAACAAATTTTTACACGTTCAGCTATCTTGTTCCTCATTTTCAAAATGGGGACTGGACTGTTGTGAACATAAAATGAAATAATTTATCCATGGTATCATACTTGGATAAAAAAGTTGTCCCATAAATATTGTATGCTAATTTTCTTGACACTTTCTTAAAGGGATTTGTCAGGTTCTAGAGACCCAGTCCTCTTCCCTGTAGCAGCTTCTCGTAATCATATAATATTGAGCATATCCATATTCATGGATAATAACAAATCAAATAAAAGGATAACAGAAATAAGGTAACCACACTCTTTTCCCCCATGATCACTATCTAAGAATAGAGAAAGGCAAAAAAAATCGAGAAAGGGTGATAAAGTCATCCTGAGGAACTACTGAATAGCAGGCACTGTTTCAGGTGCTACTTTGCTTTTCTATTTCATTATTAATGCATTTGCCCTTGGTAATTATCTTACATTTTATTGTCATTTACCCTAAGACAGCTTTTTTCTCCCTTTTTCATCTTCACAGCTCCTAACTATGACATAGAACATTGGTTAATTATGACATTATCACAGGTTACATTTCCAAAACTTCATTTCATAATATCTGGGAACTTAGAGATATAAATCACAGTTTTCCTTCACCTCAACTACATTAGACATTAAAATATTTCCAACTTTTTTTTTACATTAATTAGTGTGTAATTAATCTTTCTAATATATGTGAAGCATGTGCTACTTAAATGAGGCTTAGTCTTTGTAGAGAAAATTAGAACGATAACAAAAAAAAATCTCTAATTATCAGGCCCAGTTTTGACAATTTGATTAGGTTTACTCTTCTAAAAAGAACTGAATCTCATCAAATTTATATCATAGGGAGGCATTCCAGTACAAGAATGTTTCTGGATCTATGACAACTTGTTCTCTTTATAACTTTGCCTCAGACAAAGACAGTTAAGCAATTGTGAGGGGCCTGCAAGAGCGGAGAATGAAGCCTCCCTTCCTAATGATCTTTTGCAGTTGCATTGCACATGGATTGCACAACAAAGGTTTCTATTTCCCTACTTTTTTTTTCTTTATCATGTGCCAATTAAGCTTTTTTTCTACACTCCTTCAAAAAATCATCCTTTCTCATCTTTTATGCTTTTGTTTCCCTGACATGAAAACTCTAAGAAGACAAATTGCTAATTGCATACCTCAGATAATTATAATATAATTAGTTGCATAAACATGACCTGCATCTTGTTCTCAGAAAACTTTCCCAGCAATTTATCTACTAAAGCTTAGATTTTGTACAAACACATTTCCTAGGAAATGTCCCCAGATGGCATGTGGTCTTTCCATTTAAGACAAACTGTCTTGATCAGTTATCACCCAATTTTAGACAAACTGTCTTGATCAGTTATCACCCAACTGACCTGCCTGCTTTTTTTCACCTTTATTCTCAACACAACGTTGTTAGAACCAGCTGTTGGCTTACTCCTGGTTTTTCTTCACTGAATTCCATCTTCAATCCCACCCTTACACCAGATCTACCACAGCCACTAGTTGCTAACATACCTTTTATCATTCCTGCATGATTTTCACTGGGCCTCTGAGAAACCTAGAAACTCTATAGTCCTTCCCCCAGTGTTCTCTAATACTTTGGTCATATGGAACTTGACTTAGGATTTGTCATAACCTTAGTTCCCTTTTTCATTTCCAATTGGCTGGAAGCCAGCCCTCTGCTCGGGACCCATGCTCACTATGCAAGCTACCTCTATAGGTCATATCTTTATTCACATTTTTCTCCCTATGCAAGAGAGTAAGTCATACCAAGACAGTGGGAAATGAATAACAAGGGAAGAAATCAGTGGTGATTCCAGGCTACTCTTAATCACACTTCAGAAGACAGAAGGATCCTAGATGTCATCTAGTCCATTTATGGCATTTTACAAAGAATAAAACTTGGACTTCAGAGTCTAAAGTCACATATCATTCAAATGAATATTTATCAGACTTCAGAGAAAGCATTTACAAGTGGCTGAAATCATTAGTTTCAGAATCACATATACCTGAGTTCAAATCCCAACCAATGTGACTTTGGATAATTAATATAACCCTTTGATCCTTATCTATTAAAATTAGGGTAACACCTTTGTGGAGGTTGTTGGACTGGATCTATGGTGCCTGCTAATCATTTACTAAAATCCAATTCAGTCTCATGTGCTTTACAAGAAGATATTGTTATTATGGTTCTAGTGACAATCTTCCAAGATTTTATTTTTAAAGTTTATTTAATGGTAGTATGACTTAGAATAACTTATTTACAAAACTATGCTTCAGTTCACTAAGCCACAATATAAAGTTAATAAGAATAATAATACCCAGTGTGCACACAGTTATGAGGATTAATTAAATACCCCTTGCAAATATAATAAAACACACAGTTCCAGTATGTAAGAAACAATAAAATATTGAGTTATACTTTATAGTCCCCAAAACCCTGAACAAATGCATAAATGATCAGGATAATCTCCTTCAATGTACCCTGAGCAACAGATCTAATATTATATATTTGGTTCTTTAGCCCACAAGGCACTTTTCTTTCATTAAGGCTAGATCTTAAATAATACATAGAATATATAGGCACTAGAACATGCAGAGATGGGAAAAAAGATGTTTTCCACCAAATCAGTGGCTATGAGAAAGGACAGAAAGGGAAAAGTGTATGGCAGGTCTTCTGAACAGTAATTCATTATTTTTAGTTTAAATGGCTTTAAATTGGCCTTCACCATAGTCTCACCCTCTCTTATCTGTGATCCTTGTGTTAGGGGAAAAGGGTGTCCTGAACAAACTCCACAGATAGGTTTGATGGACTCCACCCCTACTCCAGACCGGAGATCCAAGGCACCAAGAACTACAAATCCCATAATGTCATCATCACCAAAGGGAGAATTGCTGGGAACTAAGCATGGAGTTCAGCAGCCAGGTTTGGTATAAAACCAGACATGTGAGCCTTGGGAGCGGGGGTGCTCCCGGGTTTTGCAGACTATCAGCATGTTAATTAGGATCCCAGCTCAGGTGCTATTGGGGTTCCAGCTCAGAAGAACTGGTAGGACACATTCACCAATTTATCTCCCTATCTTCCTCCCTGAGTTATTCATTTCTTCACTTCCCTTTCTATTGTAAAATAAACCCTTTTGTGTACCTGCAGATGAGTCTTGTTCTAAGTCCCTGTTAGGTGAAAGAGTGAGGACCCACAGTCGGCAACCCATTTCATATCTGAGTTGTCCTGGAACAATGGCAACCTATTTTTACCTCAAGCACACATGGGATTTCATATTTGCTTCTCTCTAGAATACACATTTCCTAATCACAGGAGCTAGGCCACTTTGAGGGCTTATTGTTATAGGCACAGTTGTAAGAATTAGAACTAAACCCAGAAGTCCACCCCTAAGACTTAGTTTAAAAAACTACTCTTATTCTGCTTCCCAGTCTTCTCTCTCCCACCCCTCTTCCCAAGCTGGCTCTCAGAATGTACATTAAATCATCAAAGGCTCTGAATAACTCAGCACTTGGCAAACCTTGGTAACTTATTTTCCAAGATAATTTGACCACTCTGTTTTGTTTTGTTGTGTCATATTGTGTTTTATAATACAGCATTGATTAAATCTTGTGAACCAGTATTTTGTGAAACACAGTTGGGAAACTCTAGTCTAAACCACTCACCAAAGCTCACCAGACTTGCTGTGTTCTTTTTAGCTAAATAGTGTAATCTCAATAAATCTAAATTTACCACATTTATCAATCTTAGAAATAATTTCAACAGAACTAAAATTAGTTAACATATATAAAAATATGTATTATATGGCCCTCCCTGGTGGCGCAGCGGGTTAAAGCACAGCACTGAGAAGCTAAAACCACTTCCGCATGAGTTCGATTCCCGCCTGCCTCGGAGGTGACCACATGGCGTGGCAGACCTCTCCTGACCCGCCCGCTGCTCCCCTCAGCAGTGTACTTCGTAGATCTGCCTGTTCTGCTCCCCACTCTGTCTCTGCTGAAGCCTCTCACCACCCCTGACCCTCTGGCCTGTACCCCAGCTCTGTATGCACAAATAAATAAATCTTTAAAAAAAAAATATGTATTATAAATTTTTACTAATATAAATTCTGTAAAAATTAAGAAGTCCAGTTACTACATATTAAAGTTTGCATGCAGTTCTATGAACTGGAGATTAGGATTTCTTAATTAAAATTCATAATTTCTCCTTAACCAAATGCAAAATTCAAGTTCTTCACAAGTCCACCTTACTTACTTTTATTACAATCACTTAAATGACAGAAACATTAAGCATTCTAAGATTAATTTTTAAAAATTATAATAAGTCATATTTCATAATAATATAAATACTTATTGGAGAGAAAAAAATCCATCCCATGTTAAAGTCTAATAAATACCACTTATTTTTTCCCAATAGCTAAAAATAAAATGAATAGCTAATTTCCCCAATACCAGACTATTATATTACCAGATTATTATATATCTAAAATCTATTTGGGAAACTGAATTTATGTTTTCTCATTAGATTTATTATGATAAATGATAAGTTGAGCATGCAAAAATAGTTGTTTTAGTATAAGACAATTTCAAAGGCTATATATGTGTCATCAGAATATACAGAACTTATTTCGTAGCTGCTGTGAATGTAATCATCTTTAATTCTTCATAGATTTCCATTTTCAAGTATCTTTAAAATAATGACTCATTTCAAACAATGCAAATTTGTCACAAAGTAAATCACTGATGGAATACTAGTCCACAATAACAAAAATGTTAATGTAATTTATTCTCAAATAAAGTTTTCTCTGATAAATATCAAGTGATTTGTTCTACTCACAAAACTGATCTTCAAATTCTAAGAGTATCTTATTCAGTTTATATACATTTAATAGAGTAAGAATGAGAATGATTGTTCTAAAACCAATAAATACTACAATTCATCTAAGCACCCCAAATTGATTGATGTATACAATCTTGTAGTCAAATTTTATTTTTTAAGGTTAAAAAAAGTACTTCTACACTCATGTTAGCAATTTTGGAGGGAGTCAATGAGGCCAAATATGAAGATTATATAAGAAAATTCTCAATGCTTTCTCAAATTGGTTAAAAGTTACACTAAAATGGGCCCTCCATGGTGGCATAGGGAGTTAAAACACAATACTAAGTAGCTAATGCCACTTCAGCATGAGTTTGATCCCCAGCCCCAGAGGTGACTCAAATGGCATATCAGACTTCTCTTGACCCACCCACTGCTCCCCTTAGTTGTGTACTTTGTCAGTCTGACTGTTCTGCTCCCCACTCTGTCTCCGGTGAATCTTCTCACCACCCCTGCATCTCTGGCTTGTACCCCAGTTCTGTATGCATAAAAAATGAATCTTAAAAAAAAAAGTTACACTAAAATGATGGCATAAAATGGACATATGAAAAAATCATGTTGTGTGGGTAAAAGAGGTCCTTTACCTCTTTTTAATAAATAATACTGAGTCAATTAGATACAATTGTGAAAAAAGTATACTCTTGATCCTCTACCTCAAATTATACACAAAATCAACTTTAAATATATTATAAATCTAAATGTGCAGAATGGGAATTCTACCCATAACATGGCAGAATAGGAGGATACTAATGAACCTCTCCCATGAGTTCAACTAGGAAAACTAAATTTTGCTCTCAGGAAAATTCACTGGATAATGTGGGACTGGTCCGTGGGTATTTTGCTCTAATTTGGTGATTTGCTATGGGGATAGAGTAGGGAGAAGGATGATTATGGTGGTTATGGAGATGACTATACTAGTCAGCTGAACAATTTGGGCACCAAGCACAGAATAAAACATTCACAGGGAGTTTTTTAGTTAGAGATTAGGGTAGACCTGCATGCACACAGACTCTAAGACCATAAATTCAGTCATTGAGAATCTGGATCCTGGTAGTGCATATGACAAGGTACTACCCCCTCTTCTTACAAAGAGGTCAAAAAGGTCAAGGAGGCAGGCCCCCAGAGTTCATGTCCCATGAAGAAATGATCTGTGTCTGCTCTGGAGAGCCAAGGAAGAAGAAATAGTGTAAATTTATCTAAAGTAACTCCATCCCCACTAAGACAAAACCTGAGACTTTGGACTCCAACACATTCTCTTTTCCTACGTGTTCCTAAGCTAAACAAAGAAGATTAAACAAACAAAATTAAAGTCATAGTGCCTCAACCAGAAACAGCAAGCAACACAACACATATTCCTAGCAAATGAGCATCCGAACACAAGATGGAAAAAGTGAAAGAGAAAAATGGAAGTTCAGAGACCAATTAACACAGAATTTGAGGCCCTAACAAAGATTTTAGAATAGCTATCTTAAACCCAATGAAGATTAGAAGAACAATCAAATGCACAAAAAGTTCTCCACTTAAAAACAAATAAGATATTTAAGAAAACATTAAAAAAGATATTAAATGAAATGAGAACAAATATGGAAGACATATTTGGCAGAAGAAAAATTTTCAGAAATTGAAGATACAATTCTACAAATGGCACAAGTGGGAGAGAGAAATTAGATTTAGAAAAAAAATTAGAAACTCTACAAGAAATATCAGACTCCATTAGAAAAAGAAAAATTGGATAGTGCATAGGCCAGAAAGTGAGGAAAAGAGCTACAGTCAAATAATAGCTGACAATTTCCCAAACCTAAGGAAAGATTTAAACATGGATGTTCAGGAAACAGAAAGATGAAAATCTCAGATTTCATCTCAAGGCTAAAAGAGAATAGTATGACATACTTAAAGTTTTATAAAAACTACCAGCTGACAATTTTCTAGTGGGCAAATTATCATTCAAATATGATAAAGATAAAATATCTCTCTGAAACAAACAAAATAACAAAGTTCAGTACCATGAGACCCACTTTTAAAAAAATGTTGAAATGAGTGCCTTGGCAAACCAAGAAAAGAAAAACCAAGACAAAACCTTGAGCAAGGTTATAAATATTAATATGGAATCATAAGTATAAATAAAGACAAAAGAAGACAAAGCATTAAAAGGAACAAAGAAAAAGAATATATATATACAAATGATGATGAGCCACTATCAGCACTAAAAGGGCAATTTTAGATATAGTAAGCTTGGGCCAAACCTCACAGATACAACAAAATAAAAACTTAGAAGATAACAATTTAAAAGAAGAAACTAAAAGACCATAAAAGAAAGTCATTCACATGAAAAGGCTGATAGAAACATGGAAAAACAAACAACAGAAAGCTAAAACAGCAGAAAAGAGAATGACACTTGTTGGGGACCGAGGCCGGCATCTGGCGTCTGTCAGCAGCCATAAAAAGGTGAAATGGAGTCCGGATAGAGAAAAACATCCGGGTTGTAAAAGGCATGCGGGAAGAACTCCCTGCCCCCACCTTTTCTTTCTCCTCTTTCTTCTCTCACCCACCTATTATCAAAACTCTGCTCCATTCTCGCCCATTTTTGTCCCTGCGAGAACCATGTTATCAAACACTGCTGCATGTCTGGTGTCCATTGGCTTTCTCCCTTCCCGACTTCTGCATCCCCCACCTCTTGTATTTTATATAAACCAGATAAAAACAAAATAAACTCTCTCTCTCTCTTGGTTCTGATACACGCGTGTGACTGTGTTCTTTGTCCGCCGGCCCTGGGGCTCCGACTCTCCGGCCTTGCTGGTCAAGGTCCTCCACAGACACTAACTCTTCCTATATTAATTATCTTAAATATGAATAGTCTGAACTCACTAATGATATAGAATGACAGACTGGATATAAGGCATGTGCCAGCTACATTGTGCATATAAGAATCAGACATCAGGTCTAAAGATAAAGATAGACTTAAAGAGGAAAGATAGAGCAAAATATTTTAAGTCAATAAGATAGGGGGGGAAGCACAGTAGCTATTTTCATATCTAATAAACTAGGCTTTTAGTCAAAAAAGGTACTTATTAACAAAAATTAGTACTATATAATGATCAATCAACCAATTCATCAGGAATATATAGCAGTGATTAACACTTGTGCACCAATACAGTTGCACCCAAATATATATTTAAAAACTATTAAAAACTTAAAAGTAACACATTGAGAGAAATACAATAATAATAAGAGATTACAATACACCATCAACAATTAGGGGTAGATCACCCAGACAGAAAGTAAAATAGTGGCCTTCAATGAAACAATGTATCAGATGGACTTAGACATTTAAGGAGCTTTCCATCCCCAAAATAATGAATACAAATTCATCACAAGTGCATATGGAATATTCACAAAAATAAGCACATGTCAAAGCATAAAACATGTCAAAAAATACATGAAACTTAATTTCATAGCAAATATTGTTTCTATATAAATGGTATAAAGCTAGAAATGGGCCACAAAAAGAAATCTGGGAGGAAGAAAGAAAACAAACATATGGAGACAGAATATTTTCAAATAACATTTGTTCAATGAAGAAATCAAAGGAGAAAGTTAACAAGTTATCTGGAGACTAATGAAATTAAAGAGACAAATGAAGAGACCCTATGGAATGAACTAAAAACAGTATGAAGAGGGAAACATATAACAATACAGGACCACATTAATAAAAAAAGAAAAAGCTCAGATAAGCAATCTAACTTTCCCTCTGAAGGAATTAGTAAAAGAGGAACAAATAAAACAAAAAATTGGTAGAAGGAAGGAAATCATAAAAATGAGGGAAGGTAAGAGAATAGGATCAAAACAGTGTGTGAAGAGCACGTGAGACTATGGTGATGGCACATGGGTAAAGTGGTGGTGGGAAGTCCAGGGGATTACAATTGAGATGAAAAACTATGTAAAATGTAATATAGATATAGATATAAGTATATGTATATACACACATATATACATATATGACATATTCATATACATACATGTATATACATATATATTACATCTCTCTTCATTTTATATATACATATATATAACTTTAAAAAGAAAGTTAAAAAATAGAGACATAGAGTAGAAATAAATAAAACATGCTAAAAATAAACTACAAAATATGAATGAAACCAACAAATAATTCTTTGAAAAAAAAATTGACGAAAACTTAGGTTCTCTAAGAGAGACTACCCAAATAAAAAGGACCAGAAATAAAAGGAGTAAAACTATAGCAGATAGCACAGAAATATAAGGGAACATAAGACATTACTATGAACATCTACATACAAAGAAACTGGACAAACTAGAAAAAATAAACAGTTTTAGAATCATACAACTTCCCAAGACTGAATGATGAAATAGACAGATTGAACAGACCAATCACAAGCACAGAAACCAAAAATGTAACAAAAAAATTCTCCCTAAGAAAAGAAGTCAGGACCAGATGGCTTTACAAGTGAATCGAGCAAACCTACGTCTATCTTCCTCAAATTATTCCAAAAATTTGAAGGAAAGGGAAGACTGCCAAACACATTCCATGAGGTCAATATTGCCTTTATTCTCAAACCAAACAAGGACAGTACAAAAAAGTGCAGACCAATAACTTTGATGAACATATATGCAAAAATCCTCAACAAAATCTTGAAAAATCAAACCCAGCAACATATTACAAATTATTCATTATGACCAAGAACAATTCATTCCAGGGGTGTAAGTTTGGTTCAAAATGTGCAAATCAATCAATGCCATTCACCGAGATAAAGCCACATGATCACTTCAATTGAAAAAGCCATTGATATGATTCTATATTCACATAAATTGTAAAACTCATAATAAACTGGGGATAAAAAGAACTTATCAAGATAATAAAGACCATATATGACATACTTAGAGTCAACATCATACTCAATCTTTCCCTAAGATCAGGAAAAAGACAAGGGTGTCAACTTTCACTACTACTATTCAGCATAGTATTAGAAATCCTAAACAGTGAATAAAAATAGCCAATAAAAATATATGAAATAATAAAAATCAAAAAAGAAGTAAAGTCATCACTCTACAGATGACATAATAACACACATAGAAAATCCAAAAGACTTTACCAAAATAAATAATAAATACTAAAAAGTGGCAGGGTACTAAATCAATACACAAAGGTCTGTTCACTTCTGTAAGAAAGCAATGAATTAGAAGAAAGAAATTAAGAAAACAATCTCACTAACTCAATAAAAAGGACATAATACCTCAGTAAATTTAACAAAGGAGTTAAGGACTATACCCTGAAAACTCTGAGACACTATCAAAGGGAATAGAAGATACACAGAAATCATATGTTCATGAACTGGAAGAGCAAACACATTATCTAAAACAAATTAATAGTCAATGCAATAACTATCAAAACTCCAATGACAACTTTCAAGGAAATATATCAATCAATTATAAATCTTGTATGGAACCATAAAAGACCCTAATTAACAGAGTTAATTTTCTGAGAGAAAACAAAGTTAATTTTCTGAGAGAAAAGAAAAAATTTTCTGAGAGAAAACAAAGTTAATTTTCTGAGAGAAAAGAAAAAATGATGTCACTCTCCCTTACTCCATCCTATATTGAACAGCAAAACAATCAAACCGTATGGTAATAGAACAAAAGCAGAAACAAAGACCAATAGAACAGAATAGAAAGTCCAGCTTTTTCTGCCACTTTTCCTTGCCACCATAATGGTGCATAGGAACATTTTTGGTGCTCTTCAGAACACCAATAATGCCCATAAAAGAGAAGCAAAGGCCAGGTACTTAGTCTATTCTCTAAAGTCATGTGTTGACACAGTATAGTTAAATATGATGATGAAGTATAGTTAACATTGGCAAATTTGAAATCATTGATGATGACAGAGTTGGGGAAATACTGAAATTCGCAGGCAAGTGAAACTAGTATGTAGTGATCAGTCCCATATTTTATTTGCAATTCAAAGAACTAGAAAAATGGCAAAATCACCTGTTCCCTTCCCATCTATTTGGTTTCTTATACTGAAAGCCTCAGTTAACATCATGCACCATAAAGAAGCAAAATGAAAATGAACAAGAGAGAAAACTATTTTTATGTATGTAATACATATGTACAAATAAAATGCCTCAGTAAAAAAAAAAAAAAAGAAAGTCCAGAAATAAACCCAGTCAAATATGAAGAATTGATCTTTGACAAAGGGCCCTGACCATATACAACTGACAAAGGAAAACCTCCATAGAAGATAGTCTTAGGAAACTCAGACAGTCACAAGCAAAAAAATAAAACTAACTCTGTATAAAGAAATTATTTCAAAAATGAACCAGATGTGGATATAAGTACTCAAGTAGAGCAATATTTAAAAGAACATGTAGGGATGCACTCCTGGACATTAGCCACATTGATGTATTTAGGGATAAAATGCCAGTGACAAGGAAAACAAAAGCAGAGGTAAACAAATGTGGCTACATCAAGTTGAAAGCTTTGTACCACAAAAGAAGCTATTACAAAAAAGAAAAAAGATCATCTACAGACTGGGAAAAGATTTGTACATCACACATCTAACAAGTGATTTATTTCCAAATATATAAAATACTCAAACAATTCAATAACAAAAAATAAACAACCCAATCAAAAAATGGCCAAAAGATCAAAAATAGACATTTATCCAAAAAAAGATATGTAAATGGCTTATAGGTGCATGAAAAAATGTTCAATATCACTTATAAGGGATATGCAAATCAAAATCACAATATATCATATCACCTCTATAAAAGGCCTTCATCTAAAAGACTGGAAACAACAAATGTTTTTGAGAATACAGAGAAAAAGGAGCTCATCCACTATTGGTAGAAATGTAATTTGGTGCAGCTTTAATGGAAAGTGGTATGGTGATATTTAAAAAATGGAAATACAATCTGATTCAGCAATACCACCTCTATATATTTACCCAAAGAATAGAAAACACTCAGGGCCCTCCCTGATTGTTTATGGAGTTAAAGTGCAACACTATGAAGCTATCACAGCCACTGCAGCACAAGTTCCATCCCTGGCCAGGGAGGTGACCCACATGGCACAGCAGTCCTCTCCTGGCCCCTCAGCAGTGTATTTCAATTGATCTGCCTGTTCTGCACCCCACACTGTCTCTGGCGAATCCTCTAATCCATCACCCCTGCATCTCTGGCCTATACCCCAGTCTGTATGTATAAATAAATCTTTTGAAAAAAAGAATATGAAAACACCAATATGAAATATTTGTGCACTTTTATGTTCATAGCAGCAGTGTTCTTAATGATCAAGTCATTGAGCCAATCTAAATGACAGGTGACTAGATTGTGGAACTATTTAGAAAATATGAAATAGTGCCTTTTGGGACAACATGAATAAATCCTGAGGTGATTATGCTACTTTAAATAAGTCAGAAAGTGACCAAGGGTTACCAAATGCTTCCACTCGTGTACTGAATATAAATAACTGAACAAAGCAAACTGGCAAACTACAACAAAAATAATGTTTAGACTCTTACTAGATTAGTAGGGATTATCAGGAGGGGTTTGGGGAAAGTGAAAGGGGTAGGGGAAGGGAGACAATCGATCCACTAGTGGTGCTGGAGAGATTTGGTGATTAAAGCATGTATACATAAAGAGGTGTGAAGTTGTACTGACAAAGTTACATAGTTGTAAAAACATTGGAAAATAAATAAATTTTGAGAGAAAACAATCCAAATATGAAAGATGAAATTATATGACTCCTAGAAGAAAAGATATCTTCATAGCCTTAAAATAAGCTGATTTCTAAAATAACATAATAAATACTAAGCATAACAGAAAACATTTATGTATTAGACTACACTAAAACTAAAACTTCTATGAAAAATCACTACTAAGAATAAGGCAAATCATAAAGTGGAAATTTGTATTACACATATGGCAAAGTTCTCTTCCAAAGATATAAAATACTCTTGCAAGTCAACCCAAGATAAAAATAGGCAAAAGTCTT
>NW_004567104.1:810433-814808 GCF_000260355.1 Condylura cristata
ACATATACATATACATATATATATATATTATCTGTGGTACTGTAGAATTTACACAAAAAAGAATAAACATATTGACTTTATCAGTCTAGGCAAAAGAGTAGTTCTAAGCAGTTACCTTTGTTGACCTGATTTTTACAATTGAAAATACCAATTGATGGCAAGAATGTGAAACATACAGAACCCTTAAGATTTGTTCAGGAACTCTGGAAAACTGCTTGGCATTATCTAGTAAAGTTAAACACAGGTCCATCATAATAACCCCAGAATCTTTTTTCTAGAGAAGAATCATGTATGTTCACCCAGAACAAATGTATGAAGATGTTCATTCATGTATAGGTGAGGAGGAACAAACATATGTGCCTCTCAAAAATAGAAAGGTTAAATAAATTGCTACATATGCATATGTTGGAATACTATGCAAAATGAGGATGGACAAACTACAAGTCTCTATAAAAATTAAAAGTCAAGTGAATTTCACAGTCATAAGAGAAGTTAGACACAAAACAACCACACTGTAGTTTTTATACCTTATAAATATATATTTCATAAATATGCCATTTGTATTAAAGTTCAAAGCCAAGGAGATCTATACTCTAGAAGCCAGGCTAGTAGTAAAGTTGAGATGGAGCATAGTGTCTTCCTGAAAGGGGATGCACAGGAGGCTCACGGGATGCCGATATCTTCTGTTTGGGATACCTATTTTCTACTCTTGGTCACATGGGTGTGTTCACTTTGTGAATATTCACCAAAGTGAACAATGGTAATTTGTGCATTTGTGTATGTTGTATTATAATAGGAATTAAAATTGAAAAGTTCTGTTACAAAGAAATGCTTTGTATGAAATAAAAAAGAAGAATATAGAATATAGAATAGAATGAACATATTGGGCGAGAAAGGGAGAAACATACATTTGTATGATGTGCCTCCCAGAATGGATATGCACCAAATATGAATAGCAAGGCTCTCTGAGGGTCAGGTCTTTTGTTTTTCCTGTTTGTATTTTTTCTGAATTTCCTGGAGTTCCTTAAGTGAACATATTACATTTTAATAAAAACGATTAGCTCTATATGCTTCTGACAGGATTGATACAATGAGATTTATCTATAAATTTTCTCTCTCTAGGCAAAGAAAGAAATTACCTTCAATAGCCTGGAAAACTGAGTTAGTACACAAACCTGATATAAAATGTACATTATATAAAATACAATATTGAGACGCTATGAAGTAAAAATCAGATAAATACGGTCAGCAAATAACTGTCTTTTCAGTATCAGGAAGTCTTTGCTACTGGACATGTCTAAAAGAAAATCTCATTTTTCTTATTCAATTTTAACACATCAACACCTTACCTACCATTTAAATATCTTTAAATATGGACAGTTTAAATATCTCATCAGATGGGGAATGGGATCAAAAATGGGGGGCGGGGGAGGGAGGGAAATGCACGGGATTATGGTGATGGCGCACGGGTTACTTGGTGATGGGAAACCCATGGGGATTACAATTGAGATGGAAAAAAAAATGTACAAAATGATGTAAAAATAAACTTGTAATAAAAAAATATATCTCATCAGAAATTTAATTAAATAAGGCACATGATAACAGCGTTCTTCTAACATAAATACATAAAATTGTGAGTGGGAAAGGATGTCTGAATGAACTGTACAGACAGGTATCTTGACTCCAACCCCACTCCAGACCAAGAGATTCCAGGTCAGTGGAACAGGTAGGACACATTAACCACTTATCTACTTCTTCTTTTTCCTGAGTTATTCATTTCCCCTTCTTTTACAAATAAACTCTTTATTAACCTTTCTCTGTGTGCCTGCAGCTGAGTCTTATTATAAGTCCCTTTAAGTGCACGGGTAAGGACCCACAACCCATTTCATATCGGGATTTCCCTGTAACAACAACAAAAAAAAAACCATTTCCTCTTCCTCTCCTTTCTCCTCTTCTCTTGCTTAGCTTGTCCCCATTCCCATTTCTCTCCCTCTAGCTTTCCTATCTTCCTCAAACTTCTTGCTCTGCCCTGGTGCCGTCTTTTTTTCCTCCCTTCTCCTATTAGATCTTAGTCCTTGGGCTGCAGGTGGGGCTAAAAGATCCTAACCTAGTTTCCCTTGTACTTTTGAAACATAACCTGAAGTGGAAGCCCCACTTACAGTGAGTAATTTGCCTCTAGTCATTTTAAAATTGGAAGTGCAAAGAGTAAAGGGGAAGTGAATAATTATGGACCTCTCCCCTCTGGCTCCAGCTGCTCCCCTTCAGTTCCCCAGCCCACTTCAGCTATAAGTCTAGATGAGGGCAGCTGCTGACATTGTAATGCTAACTTGTTCACTCTGAGCACTTTTCCATGCTGTAGGTCACGAGGGAAAGGGAAGTGGTGACACAATATCTAATAGCATTGTTGGGTGGAGGAGTCAAAGGTTGCTAGGAAAAAACAAGATGTGGACAGTGAGATGGGGCTTGTATCCAAGTGACTGAGTAACTGTTCTCACCTGTAGTTACAAGAAGTCCAAACCAGGTCCTGTGTGCATTACAAAAGAACAAAAATTAATTGTACATGAGAAATGAATTTCAAGTTATCTGAAAACCTTGAAATTCTCCAAATAAAGAGATTTGGGCACTAATGAAGGGACTTTCAGAGCAACTCAAAAAGAGGACAAAACCTCAGGAAAATTAATAGACATCATAGAAATTCCCCAAGAGAAACTGTGAAAGGTTTCTAGACTTTCCACTTTTTGGGGACAAGCAAGTGCCAGGGGCAGGAGGGAAGGGGGGCTTTCCATTGGACCTTGCACAGGCAGTAGAAAGGTCACCTCCTCCCTATCTGAAATCCCCTCAAGCAGGATTGTGATATGAGGCTGGAAGAAGCAGCACACAGGATGAGATTTCAGGCGAGAGGTAGGAGATCAAGAATCAGTCCTCAAGAAAAGTGAAGGAAGCTGTTTTCTGGCCCCACTTCCACACCAGCCCTCAGAGCACAAACACAACAGAATGATTGTGCTGTGCCTAGTTTACTTAGAAAAAATTGGTGGTGGTAAGAAAATGGCCCATATTTGGCTTGACTAAATGTGTCTGTTGAAAGGGAGCTTTAGAGTGAGGCAGAGAACAAAGTGATTTGATAAGAAAATCATGAGGGCAAGTAGAAGAGGCAAAATAGAAGAGGGAAGCCTAACTGCAAGAATGTGATGGTCAGCAGGCTGCAAGACAGGGAGCAGAAAATAGAATGGGTGAGGGTAGAAAGCAAGAAGGAAAAAAGCACCAGGAGAACTGTTGTGGACAAAATGAGGAACACTCCAGAAGCCCCAAACCTGCCTGCTCTACATGGGTTCTGCCATCCACTGCATAAAGACAAAACATACTTAGTGGACAAAACCTTCAATAGAAAAGAGCTTTAATACAATTAGTGTGCAAGAGAGAAAAGAAATAATTTTGTTAAAAGTTTCCCCATAAAACTCAGTTACCCATCCTCTCCTGGGTTAATGCACAGCCAAACAGGGTTAGCCTAAAGCAGGGACACTAAGGCCCAAAAGCCTGCCACAAGCTGGTGGGGTCCCATAGGAAAAGGACAGGAGTCAGGCAAGTCTGGAAGGAAAATACAAGCCAAGATAAAGCCTCCTATTGTTAACCTCCTCACAGGCCTCTCACCCCTGTCTCTTCCAAATGTCATCTTCCGTGTTCCCAAGTCCCTATGTACAAGACGAAGACCAAGAAGCAACTTCTTCATATGTTTCTGCTCCATGTGCCTCCTCCAACTCCCGTCCCAAGTGTTCTCTTCCCCACTTCTCCCAAGTTCTTCTTAGCACCCTCTTGTCACTCAGTTCTAACCTTCCTTAGCAGGGAACCTGGAAACTCCCCTTTATGTAGGGATTAAACTGCTACAGAAGAAGAACTCAACCTGTACTCTATATCCAAAGTTGTCCAGGTCCAACAGTGTTAATCGGACAAGCCCTGGAGACTTTCCTATTTAAATAAGTACCCGAATGAGTTTTAAATTTTATTTTATTATTAAGATTAAACATACAAAAAAATAATGACCTTCATGTAACCATTACTCTGAATCAACAATTGTCAGAACCCAGTCATGTCTCCTCTAACCGCTATCGACTTCCCCCTTTTCATATTAGTTTTAGTTAATTTTTGTGGTTAAATATACTCTGATTAGTTTAAAACATGTTACAGATCCTGCTTCATTTCATGTATAAATATATATCCCTAAGAGATAAGGAGTCCTTTGATTCTTTTTAAATACACACAATATCCCGGGTTAGCTCAGCCTAAAATTGTTGAGTGTGAGCTTCTCAAATAGTCATGGTATTATTACATCTTAAAAACAATTTCTTAAAGACACTTCTCCAAAGAGGAAATGCAGATG
>NW_004567104.1:815638-898293 GCF_000260355.1 Condylura cristata
TTAAAAAAAGAAGACAATTTCTTACCATCAAAGCATATTCCAGAGACATTATACAGTAAAGTCTCTTCTGTTTCTATAGCTAAAAGTTTCTATTTTAGAAAAGCTTAGAAAGGTGAGAGAATATTTTATGTAAGAGAAAGGCCAAGGGAGGAAGCTGAATCAGGAAATCTGGGGAAGGCAAATATCCACAAAAAAAGATTTCCTATGCAATACAGCTGTGTCATGGAGAACCATCAGACAGAGCTTGTAAGAACTCTACAGCAATCAGGCACAAAATGCCAAGAGTTGTTGGTAAACAAAATATTAAAAGACCTAAGTAATGGAGAAGAGAATATTTTCTGTTTTGCCTATATCAAAGATTGTGAAGGTCTGATGTTGTATCCCCATCTGCAAAAAAGATAAATTTTATTGTATTAACAATAAGTGCACCATAAAATTTTACAACAGATATCATAAGAGGATGAAAATTGAAAATAGAGATGAAGGTTCTCATATTTTCCCCTTACCCTAATAAATCATTTCGGGTCCCTCCCTTGGAAACCACTGTTTGAGTGTCATAGTTATCTCAAGAGCAGTCTTAAAGTAAATGAAGACTGGCAGGTTGAAATTCCAGGAGATGGAGGGCAAAAAGAAAAATGACTGGAGATAACTGGACAAAGGACTTTAGAGTTCAGTGGTTTCAACTCATTAGTGAAATATAATCAACCTCGGCATCTTTATGAAATTGAGCACCCAGCTCCAAACCTTGTCAAATCAGTCATCCTGTGGGTAGAGTCTGAGTTGATATGTTCTTAAATGATTCTGATACACACAGAGAGGTTAAACACTGCACTAGTAAAAAAAAATCCTTAACATGAGACTTTCACCATTTCCCTATCAAGAGTGGGGGGAAATGCTATACTCCAGTATAAGTAAAAGGGACCGGGAAGTGAAAAGAAATAGAAAAACTTAAACGCAAAAGTCATACCTGATCAAATAGTGAGGTTTTCAGAAAAAAAGGACCCACCTAGTCCAGGTTCTAATCTATTACATTTTAAATGGCTCCCAAAATCCCAAAGACCAAAAAACACTTACTCTATTAAATTACTTACATTATTTAATGACAATTTCATATTATAATCAGTTATTTCATATACCAAATTAATTCTGGCTACTTAAATATCTTTATCACTCAATTAGGAGTAAAAAAAAAAAGCCATTTTCTATCTTGAGGACTTCATCAAATTATCCTGGAGAGAAAAACAAGTACAAAAATGTGAACTACAGGAAGCTGGAAAGCAAAATTCTCCAGCAAATGACACACCAAATCCTACACGGAAATATGTACCGCAGTATATTATTTCCTGTGACTTCCTGACTGAGTAACACTGAAGAGGAGTAAAAGGTTCTTCCAGAAGTTATTTTCTCAGCTGTCTCATTGGTGAATTTAGCATAGGTATTTGATCAACATGTCAAAATCATTGTCAAATCCAAACATGAATATTTATAATCAAAAGTGCTACTTTGGTCCTTAGAATGAAGGTTAAAAGAAACTTGAACTGGATTCCATTTACATAAGCCTGGAAGGCTAAAAATGTTGTTTCAAGACATCAATCATTCAACTCATTGAAAAACCTTTAAAATCACAGTCATGTTCAGCCATGTGTTTAAGTTTCACCATTTTACCAGGTCCTCAGAGTTATGCTGGCATTATCTTTATCGAAGCAAAGTTGGTTGTCCACTGAAAATAACTTCTGGAGGAACCTTTTACTCCTCTTCAGTGTTACTCAGTCATTTAAAGTCATTTAAAGAGACTGAAACAAGTTTTATTTTTTCCATAAGTAGTTTTCACAACAAATTCAGGTAAGTCACAAAAGAATTGCATGTTGGTTATACTCCTACTGCAGAAGGTATTATGTGTTAGATTGGCCTCATGAAATACATATTAAAAGGAGTTGGGTTACCGCAACAGGTTCCAGGTTAGAACAGAAAGTAATATGGGTAGCTTCTATGATTTTACATAGTACATTTCACATTTTTTTATGATTTATAATTACCTACTACCCTCTCCTTAACAAACTTAGATGTCCCTTACCTGGACTAGTCTCTCACTTCACTACAGCCCATTCCACTTGTCAGCAGTGTACCCTTAACAATGCATCTTGAAGCCTGTCTCTACTATTAGATTTATGGGCTGGTCTACCCTTATTTCTCACCTCTTATCCCCTTCCCATATTCACTTCTTATCCTACCACCTAAATTCTCAGGTGATGCCACAAATATATCATCTGGTTCTAAATCATAATCCTTTACCACATACTGATACTTTCTCTATGCTTCACAAATAGCCCCAATATCCCTGACCAGCAAATTTTTATGGGGCCTTTGAGATCAATTTTCTATGGAAAACTTTTCTGGAAAAACCCATAGCTGGCCTTCTAGCTTCTTGTGCCATCTTAATTTTTGTACACATAGACAGTCCCTATTTATAATGACTAAACCTATAATTTTTCCACTTTATGATGGTGTTAGGGTGACATACATTCAGTAGATACTGTACTTCAGATTTTGAATTTTGATTTGTTTCCTATCTAGTGATATGTGGGATGTGAGCTGTCTCTGATGCTGGGCAGAAGCAGCTCCTAAGCAGAAAAGCAGTGAGTAGGGTAAACAACTGATACTCTACAGTGTACTCTGCTGCCATGGTAAATGTTCTGAGCAAAGTTAAGATAGGCTAAGTTAAACCATGATGTTTGATCACTTAGGTGTATTAAGTAAAAGGCTTGAAAGTCTTTCATTTGGGTGTGGGGATGGGAGGACCTCCCTGGTGGCCCAAGGGGTTAAATCTCAACACTATTAAGCTATCAGCAACTACTGCAGCATGAGTTTGATCCCTGCTCGGGAACTAATCCAGAGGGCACAGCAACTTCTCCTGTCTTGCCTGCTGCCCCCTTCAGCAGTTTATTTAAGTCAATCCAGCTGTTCTGCTCCCTACTCTGTCTCTGGTGAATCCTCTCACCCCCTCGCCTTAGACATATACCCCAGTTCTTGTGAGCAAAAATAAACAAATAATTTTTTAAAAGTCTTACTTTTTCACTCTGAGTGGAACAGTTCATCAATTAATAAAAGGAGAAGCATTTTTAATTGGTTTAATAGGATATGTTTTGACTATTTCGATTAAAAGGCTTTAATTGAAATAGTAATTTAATGATTTAACAGTAATATATTAATAGAAATATTTCTAATTGAAAAATATTTAGTTTATAAAATGCTTTTATATTTTGTGACTTCACCCTCAAACCAACTCAACTTAAAATACTATATCAATTGCCCATCTCTAGTTTTTCTCTACTCAGAATACTTTTCTCCCATTTCAGGTTATAGACTTCAGTTTTCCTTTGATGAGGCATACCCTTCCCACTGGCACATTAATTGCATTTTCAACTTGAGGATATTTTCAGCTTACATTTAGGTTTGTTAAAATGTAATGCCACCTTAAATAGAGGGAGAATCCTGGCGCCAAGTGTATTTTTATTTTTATTTTTGTCATTATTGTTTATTTCCAAATCCAGGTTTCTCTCCTTCCACCATCATCTTAAAAGAAAATGAACTCCCCCTACATAGATACTCTGTCATCTGATATCCCAAAGTCCTGCTGGTGCTCAATTCAAGGAACAGATAGATTCAATTGATGAATGATTGAAAGGATTTTTGTTCCTGTTTGATGTAGAGAAAATGGACTAATAGAGTAGGAAGAACTCAATGCTCTTTCACCTAGACCAACAGTGAAAATCTATTTTACTGCAAGCCAATTCTGAAAATATAAAAATGGTTACTGGCTCTACTTGAAATATATGCTATATTATAAATGTAGTAATTTATAAAAAAATATTAGGTATTTTTATTGAATTAAGGAATTTCAATGTGAAAATAGGCATTCCTCCGTAGTCACTAAACTGTTAATATCCACACAGATTCAAAATGGAACAACATAGGGATCTTTTTTTTTAATCTTACATCCTGAAAACCATTTTGGACAGTATCACAAAGCTAGTTAAGTGGCAAATTGCTCCTCATCAACCAGTATCATTTATTCATTACACCTGAATTACAGAGGACAATCATACCAAAAGGTCCTTGTTCCTTAGAAAAACTTTGCTTCAAAGGCTGATTGCCATTCTTTGACAATCTCTTTTCAAGGGATCTCTCCAGTCTCTCAAGTGGATTGATTCTTTTTCACCATCCTTTGTGGGTCAGGTGTTAGAATTAATACTGAGCAAAGCAAAAAACAAGCAAAACAAAACAAACAACAACAAAAACAAAATCCATTGCTCTTTAGCAGCCTCAAATAAATAATACCTTAGGGGAAATACCTGTACCTATGAATAGTTGTTTACAAACTATGATTCACAGGGTCTCGAGGGGTTACATGGCAATTTGGGAGACTGGTTTGATGGGGCATGTTTTGACTATTTCATCACATACAGGCCTGGAGCATTTTGTAGTCTTCTTATGACACCACATGTAACACACACTTAAGTTGCATCTACAAAACATCAAATAGCTATCCAATTTGAGCAAATCAATTATTCTTAAAGCATATCCATGTGGGACTGGAAGCCTGGTTGTCTTATAGCATGTAAATGGTGAAATATGCATTTATTTGAATATAATTTTTAACTCTCTACCTGATTGTAGTAGAGTTGAACAGACACCACGATGATATGATTTCAAATGATTATTGCTCTTAACCGGTGAAGAAATAAGTATCTTAGAGGAGAGGGGATGATACATTTTGAGAATCTGCCAGGTGCTTTATAAACATAATTTCATTGAATCACTTAATAATGATACCAGGTGGCGATCACATAGCACCATTTTAAAGATGAGGAAATTATGATTCAGAGAGGTTAGGTAACTTTTCTGAAGTCACATAAATAGCATATGATTGAGGTGGAATCTGACCTTAGGTCTGTGTATTCTCACACCACACCTCTGCCAGCAGCACAGAGTTATAAGGAACCCAGGAGATGAGCCAGAGCAATGTACTTGGGCCTTACTTCATAATTGCACATAAGCCATGCCAGAGTGTTGACTGTGGATGGTTGTGCCACACAGTTCCCATAAAGAAAATGCCTCAACTGCTTAGAAATTCCTATAGAACATTGCCTACCCAAGCACAAAATTAGCAAAAACCTTGGCTTCACAAATCCAACAGTCACTGTGAGAAAAGGTATATCTCCTTAAATTTGGATATTATTAGGTCACCTATGGAACATAAAGGCACCAGTTTCTCTTATGACCCTCTGCCCTGACATAGCACACATCCTCCTTCTCATCTCTGCACTAAAAACCATTAGATCATAATTTTGGTTGGATTAATAATCCACGTACATGTCATTATAGACTTTAAATATTATTTATTACTATCATCTGTAATATACTATAATTTTTCATCCTTTCTTTTTGGGTTTTTTTTTTCTTTCCTGGAGATGGATTTTTGTTTTATTTTGTCAAATATGCTATGTGCAGTCACTAATTTAACCCAAACTCTCCATCAACTGTTTAACCTTTTTTTAAAAAAGCTTAAACATATCAGGAATTCTTTCATTTTTATCTTCTTGAAGAACTCTCTCCTCAAGCCTTATAATAGGCATCAACTTGACAGATGGTCCTAGATACTGGGTACACACTTGTCTCTGGACTCTCCCCTCCCTTTCTCCTGGGGACTCACTTTACCCTGTATTTTCTACCCATTGTCTTCCATTATCTTGCTTCATTCCTTCATTTGGTAGAGCAAGTGGGTAGACATTTTTGTGACTTCACACAACTGAAATTCAAAATATTTTCTAAGCTTTCATGTTCTCAAATTTTCATCCTCCAATTATTGTCTATAACTTCTGAATCCCATACAATTTGTTAATCCCATACAATTTCTTAAGCTGGTAGGCCCAAGACTAACCAGATTATTCCAGTAACAGTCTGAAAAACATGATACAAGAATTGCTTTAAGACTACTGAATTTGGTTCTCTAAATTCCTTTCTGCCACAGTAGCATATTGTTACCGTACATTTGTCTTTCCTGACATTATGTATTCCTATTTAGGATTAATAATTCTCAATTCTGTCAAGATCATTTTGAATCCATTCTTACATTCTCATGAGCTAATACCCTATATTTTAGCACTAGCTATATGCTGAATTTCATTAACTACCATCCAAATTACTAACAAAGCACACAAAGTGCTTCTAAATATTCAAACTTGAGATCATCTCATCTAATTACTGATTTTAGATTATTCCAAACAATTAAACAATGGAAAACTTAATATGTGACATGTTTGTTTTTTCATAAAGGAGTGTACACTCTAATCATTGAGTTTCAAGTTCTGAGTTCGGGGGATTTACTTGGTATTTTTGCAGGAATGTTCAGCTTCTGCTTTTTAAAACCAATTTCTTTCTTTATCTGAAAAATCAGGTAGTGAATAATTTTCTCTCCACACCTCAAATATGCATTCTGTTAATACTAATCAGATACAATTAAAAAGGCACAGCAATGAATAGTGAAAGAGCATAATTTGAATAGTATGAAGACTAATGCTACCAAAACTTATATGTGACCAAATATTTGTTGGATATACTAATAATCCAATATTTAGTAAACTATCAAATATATATTGAACACCTATTATGTTCCATGAACTGTGCAAAATCCAAGGACTATAGAGTGAAAATTGACTTTTAACACAAGCCTTCTTAAGTAAAACAACAAATACTGAGCAAATTTGTATCAATGCTCAGATTCCTCATGAATAAGATAAAATAATACCACCTTCATCCATGTTGCTGAGAATGGCATCAGTTTTGTTTTTTTTTTTTTTTTGATTGCTGAGTAATAACATTCCATTGTGTATATACATCACATCTTCTTGATCCACCTATCTATTTTGGGGCATTTGGGTTGTTTCCATAGGAGAAGGGAGAAGGATCAAAATGGGTGTGGGGTGAGCACAAGAGACTATAGTAATAGTACACAGGTGAATTGGTGGTAGGAATTTCACATGGAGTACACCTAAGAGGAGAATGTATACATTGTACAAATATGAAGAATGATGTAAATATAGAGAGAGATATATATGGTTAAAAAATAATACTGCTTTCTCAGTTCAAATTAGATAATAGAGTAGAAAATATTTATATGCTTTTCTTATTTCCAGATGAACAAGTATCTTCTACTAGGTTTGATTTTTTTTTTATTTATTTACTTATGCATACATAACTGGGGTATAGGCCCAAGGGGCAGGAGCGGTAAAAGGATTCACAAAGACAAGAGTTGGGAGCAGAACAGGCAGATCCATGAAGTACACTGCTGAGGGGAGCAGTGTGTGAGACAGGAGAGGTCTGCTGTGCTCTGTGGGTCACCTTCCTAGCCAGGCATGGAACTGGCACTGAAGCAGCTGCCGGTAGCTGCGCTTTAACCCATTACGACACCAAGGAGGGCCCTACGTTTGATGTTTTTTTAGGGTCAGGGAGTATATCTTACTCATCTTTGCAACCTTAACAAGTAGACAGTGCTTGTGAAATTAACAGAAACTAAACAGGTGTGCTAAGCTAGCAACAATTCCAAAAGGAGGAGCATCATATTTTCACACAATTAAAGACTTTTTGTCTTCTTTCCAATATTATCCACCCATTTGGGAATTAATGAATCTTAGAAGAAAAGCATTAAAGAATGCTATGGTTAAATACTTCCGTTCAGCACGCTTTCATTAAGGTGTATATGTTTGAATAACTGAAATATTATAATGTTTAAATTTTCATTTATTCCATTTCATAGAGCAAGCAATTTTGCCTAAAATCTAGGAATGAAGTGTAACATTTGGAGTATTTGACAAAATTATCTGCAGTTTTAAAAGCACCTAAATAAAATATGCAAGCCTAGTCAATTACATTAAAAATCCTCACAATCAGCAGCCCTTCTCTGCCAATTCATTTAACAGGTTCAGCTGCTTTCCCTTGTCCTCTCCTTACATCAACATAAGAAACAAACAAAAGAAAAACATTGAAAACAGCTCCTTCTCCTAAATTTAATACCATCTCACCAGTGGTTCATAAATTATAAAATGCAGACAACAGGGACCTGGGGAGTAATCAGATGCAGTTCAAATGTGGGTCTGATTTTAAACTCTTTAGAAAAATCCTCAATCTCTCTGAGGTTCAATTTCTTTCTCTCAAAGCTGGAATTGGCAATGCTTATCCCAGGGAATTGGAGAACAACAGGTGACACAATGAAATGTGTAGCACACACTTCCTTACATGTGCTAGCCTCACTCTCTCCCACTTCTCTGCTGTTTACTTTTTCTCCATTTTTTAAGGAACCCAACTAAATATGCATTGTCATTTGTTATACTATTCCTGTATTTTTGTAGATAATTGGAATTTTCCATATAAAATTTTTAATTAAATAATTAATTTAAAATGATCGTTTTCTGATGCATAGTACAGACAAGAAATATTTCAGTCACAGGGATTTAGGTAAATTTATTTTTAAAATGACAATAACATAGAAGCTACAGAATACCATCTCATTCAAACTGATAAAATAATCAATACTTCTAAGTTTTCATTATAGGTTTTTTTGTAAAGTGTAAGAAAAATGGTTTGACTATAACAGCTGACTACCTTTGGTATTGTTTATGAAATATTGTTCAGATAATATATTTAAAGGTACTATTATTTTATCTAAAATATTTCTCAATCGAATTTATAAAATTAATAGTAATTGTGGGATAAATACCTGAAAATTAGCTGTCTTATCAAAAAAAAAATTGGTTTTGACATCAGGTGTTATATGTAGCCTGAAAGTTGACAATTAACTAATGAAAACATATTTGATGTATTTAAATAAATTAGTGAGTTCATACCTCAGAATTAATACTTGATTACATTTTTTAGAAATTACTCTTCTGTCACAAGAAGCAATGTTTAATTTCATTCTTTTTTATCTAAGCTATGAAATATAAAACTTTTCATCCAAGGTGCTATGTGTTCTTGGGACCAATGTGATTAAAACTTTAGACCATCTCACTTCGTATCTCTGCATTTCAGTTTCTTAAGTGAATAGTAAGACTTTACATTTATAACAATACCATTCTTTAAGAGTTTGTAATATGTTAAACTATTCCATAATTACTTCTGAAACATTCCTGTAGACTTAGCAGAGGACATCTGTAAATACAAATTACCAAAGGAGAGCCTTGGTAACTTGCATAAGGTCATGCAAATACAATGTTGGGAAGATCAAATGGTATGTTGCATGGCAAGAGTTTGACAACCAAAATGTGTTACACAAACGCAGATATGACCAAAGATATGAATAGATCTGTGACAACTTCTTATAGGTATTAACTGCTATTCTTTTTTAAAAAATAATATAATAGTTTATTTTTATATCATTTTGTGCCATTTTCATCTCAGTTGTAATCTCCATCCACTTCCCATCACCAAATCTGGTATTTTTCCTTTTCCTTCTGATTTAATTCACTGAGCGTAATTCCTTCTAGCTCCATCCATGTTGTTGTGCATTCACATCAGCATTGCATAAGCATGAGCTTATCTTTTTTGATTGCTGGATTGTATTCTATTTTGTATACATCTTCTTGATCCATTTACCTGTTTGGGGGCATTTATGTTGTTTTTGTATCTTAGCTATTGTAAATAGTGCTACAGTAAACATAGAGGGATAGCAACTATCTAAGTTCTAACATATTTTCCCCAAGTACTTTTTCATGATTATATATAATTTTTTTCAAAATTATATGACTTTGAATTATGTAATTCAAATTAATTAATGATTAATATGAAAAGATTAATCTTTGTAGCCCATCTCATCTAGAAATGTCCCCCCTCTCTGTAGTCCATTTAGGATTAACTGAATGCTTTAACTTGTTCCTAGGTTTACATATGTATAAATTTCTATCTTATTGAAAAGAGTTTCATATTGAGTTTCCTTACACTTAGCTTTACTTGTTATAAGTTTTCTTTGTCAGTTGCTTCTATCATATTTACCTAATAATTATATTTAAACAAAATGGTTTCATTTTCAGTTATTCAGGGTTTTCTTTTGTTTTACATTTTCAAGTGGGTCACCTGAGGTTCTTCTTGAGTAATCAAAATCACTGCCTTAAGCTGAAGCTAGGGTTTCACTAAGAAAAACACCTCCCCCTTACAGTTATTTAATTAGTTACCTTGCCACAAAGTTTACTAAATATCAAGATTTTGATGAGCTGCTGGGTGAATGCTAGAAGTAGGCCCTACAGTAGGCCTTCACAGGTCTCAGTGAGCCCAGGAACAGGTCCTTGAAGTAATACTACTAGCAGTAGGCATCCCAACAGAACTCAGAAAGTCCCAGGAAATCTTCGAAGCAGCCTTCACCACAGTGGCCCCACAGACCTCAGTGATCCCTTTGATGGGGCTGGGAAGAAGGCCTACTAGAGTAGACTCTCAGACCACAGCAAAACCAAGGGAAGAGCCTGGAAGCAACCCAGACCTGGTAGGAGGTATCATGGTCCCAGACTTGAACTGTACTATGAGAATATAGTAATAAAAACAGCATGATATTAGAATAAAAATAGGCACACAGATGAATAGGATAGAATAAAGAACCCAGAAGTAAAACCATATTCATATGGACAGCTAATCCATAGGAGCCATGAGGACACAATGAAGCAAAAAATTTCTGTTCAACAAATTGTGCTGGGAAAACTGGACAACCTTATGCAAAAAAAAAAAAAAGAAGAAGAAGAAGAAGAAAGAAAGAAACTAGACCACTCTCTTAAACCATGCACAAAAAATAACTCAAAGTGGATTTAATATTGGGATATAAGACCAGAAAACACAAAACAGAGGAAAGCATGCAACACACTCTACAACAGTACCTTCAGAATTGTCTATAGGGATTCATCTCTAATGGCAAGAGAAACAAAAGCAAATATAAAGAAATGGGATTATGTAAAGCTAAAAAAGTTTCTGAAAGTGAATGAAACTATCAGCCAAACAGGAAGACTACCCTATTAAATGAGAGAAGATATTTGCACATAATACACCTCACAAAAGGCTGATATCCAAAATATATAAAGAACTCATGCAACTCAACATAAAGAAAACAACTAACCCAATAAAAAAATGAGTAGACTTCTCCAAAGTAGACAAACAACTGGCCAATTGGCACATTGAAAAAAAAAATGCTCACCTTTAATTATAATCAGGGAAATGCAAATCGAAACCACAATGAGATACCACTTCACACCCATGAGAATGGCCCACCTCAAATATACCAGAAACACTGTATATTAGGGAAGTGAGGATATGAGGGGAAAAGAATCCCTGTACACTGCTGGTGGGACCATAGGCTGATCCAACCCCTCTGGATAGCAGCGTAGAGTTTCCTCAAAATGTTGGTAAACCTATCTAATGCAAGCATGTATAGCGCAGCTTCACTCTCCATTCAGGCAGAGACATAAAGGTGAATCCCAGAGCCTCTGTGTATTTTTTCAAGCTTAGATGCCTCTCTCAGGGAACCAGATACACAGATACACAAGGCAGGGAGGCTGGCATGCAAGGAGGCAGGCATAGGCTGGGCAGAAGGGGCTGGGAGGCAGGCAGATAACCTAACCTCCCAGCTTCCCATGAATCTTTGTACTGGCGTTCTCTCCTGGTCTTGCCTCTTTTGTAGTCACTTGTCCTCTCATAACTGTCACCCGGTAGCCCTCCTCCTATAGCATCTTTATGTCTCTGACCTTTAGGATTAGATGTGCACACTTATTCATGACCACACCTATGCTCCAGGTGTCTACAGTTATGCTACATGCCCACAGCTATGCTCCCAAGGGACTCCTGCATTAGCAAGATCTAGACCGCAGGTGATACTCACAAGAGTTAGTGACACAAAAAAACCTCACTAATCCATTTACCCAACAATCTACCATATGGTCCAGTAATTCCACTTTTAGGTATCTACCCAAAGAATACAGAAACTAATTTTAAAGGACTTATGTGCTCTCATGTTCATTGCAGCCCTCTTTACAATAGCTATGTTATGGGAATAGTCTGAGGACCAAAGAACAGATGAGTGAATCAGAAAAAGTGTGGTGTATACATCTAGTAATTTTGGCGCTACACAGTTAATATAGCCCTATATGAAAAAACTTACCTAAAATAACTTAGATATTTCTCAACATACTATATTACATATTCCAAAATATGAGAGATTAAAAAATGTTTCCTTTGAAATCTAAATCATCAAATCATCATTTTAATCCTCCGCTTATAATCCTCTGTCCCTTACCATTACATTTTAAGTAAAATACAAGTTACGTCACATGGTCAATAAATTCCATAAGATCTGGCCCCTGGCTGACTCTCAGATGTCCCTCAGCTCTTTCCTTACTACATTGTTTCCAACATAAGGCCATTGCCCACACTTGTTTCAACTCACTATATACTGGCTATTGAAAATGAACTTAACCTTAGGTTATAGAGACTTTCCTCAGCACCACCTACTAGATATTCAGGGTAATCTTACTCACACTTTCCATTTTTGTACTTCTTAACATTTGTGAATATTTGAAATTATCACATTTTAAACTTTATTTGGTCTGTTCTACTACTAAAATATCAAAAATCCTTAGAATAAGGATTATTTTTCTTGACTTGTCACAAGTGCTTTCCCCAAAATGCAAAGAGGTCAGCATATATTAAACTTCTACATATATGTTGAACAAATGAAAAGGCAGATTTTTGAGGTTGTTCAAAACATAAATTTGGTGCTACTTGGAAAATTTTTTCCTTACAATAACTTTACATGACAAAATTATTAGGTATATTAAAACTTGAAATAACATTTCACATGTAATAAGTAAAATATTTTAAACACAGTAGATAAACACAAAGAAATTCAGTGCAGAATACTTGTATAATGTAAGTGAATCATCACTAATAATTTCTCTTGAAATTTTGCATTTTTGTGGGAAGGTTTGATTTGGATTCCTTTTTCCTAAAGAGACAAGTTGTAGTGTATTGAAAGAGTATCTATTACACAAGTAAGAGTGAAATATTTATATTTAGTTAATTTAATTTAATACTAAAAGCCAAAAAATAGATGTCATGGTATTACTGCTATGATTATTCATTCAGAATTTGATGTGCAAAACAGGAACAATCCTAAAGTTAACATTTATTTTTTATTTTACATTTCTCCCCTATTTTTTAATTTTCATTAGCTTCCTCCTCCAAAAATCCAAGCTCAGATGGGGAAGGGCAGTAGTAATTTGCAGAAGCAGTTCATTATGCAGCCATTTAAAGTAAATCCTTGTACAAACATGGCTGGTGGTTTCAGCGTTTAAGGAACATGAATGTTGTCAAAGTAGGATTTCAAGTATTCTAAAGTTAAATACTAAAAGTGTTTGTGTTCAGTCACAAAAGAGCTAGAAATTTTGGATTAAAATATAACTGAATAAAAACAAGTCAAGATTCCATCTCTATCTTTCAGTCCCTTAATTTGTATGAGTTAAAAGTAGCCTAATAAATTAGATTAGGATTACTTTCAAATTACCAGTCAAAAGTTCATAGACCATTACTCAAATCTAAAGCCAGTCTTGACAAGTATCTCCATGCAAACATATATTTTTTTTAATTTATAGGCAAACAACAGTAAAATACAGAGGGAATTATATTTAAGAAGTCTAGAAATTGGTAATGTCTATCAATTTTTGTATATCCAAATTCACAGATAGAAGAAAGACTAGATGGTGAAAATTTATCTCAGTGAAGGAAACACCATTAAATATCTGTAAATAATCAGTTCAGGTAAGACAGACTATGAATTAATTCTTCACAAAGTCATGCAAATATAGGAACTGGTTTCTTTTTTAATTAATACATGGTACTGAAAGCATTACTGCCAGGTCTCCCTGGTGGCACAAGGGTTAAAATCTCAGTAATATCAAATTATCACCAGCCATTGGGACTTTAGTTAGATCCCCAATCAGAGAGCTAACCCATATGGCTCAGCAGACCTCTTGTCTCACCTATCCTGCCTGCTGCTCCCCTCACCATTGTATCTCAGCAGATCTACTTCTCACTCTGTCTTTGACAAATTATCTCACCTCCCTACACCTCCTGGCCCTTCTGGCCTGTACCCCAGTTTTTTGTTTTTATTTTTTAAGATTTATTTATTTATACATACAGAACTAGCGTACAGGCCACAGGTGGACAGGTGCAGGGGCAGTGAAAGGATTCACCAGAGACAGAGTGGGGAGCAGAATAGGCAGGTTGATTAAGTACACTGCTGAGGGGAGCAGTGAGCAAAACAGGAGAGGTCAGCTGCACCATGTGGGTCAACTCTCACTAAAGCAGCTGTGGCTAGCTTCTTAGTGCTGCACTTTAACCCATGGTGCCACCAGGGAGGGCCCATCCCCCATTTTTGTATGCATAAAATAAATGAAAAATTAAATCTTATTAAAAAATTACTGCCAGTCGTATATTGCTGACTTACTCTGTGAAGTGTTAGTTTTCTTTAAAAAGCACATAAGTACTAGCACATTTGTTATCTTTCTTAGCCACTCTGTCAATGGAACTGGTAATTGAACATCTACTGCTTCTTTTTAGTACCATAATGGGGAAGCAGGAATTAATGGAACTGTCAGTAGTCACAAAACAAATTTATGTCAAAACTAGAGCTTATTTCTGGTTTCAAGTTTTGTTTTGTTTTTTTCTTTTCCAACTAAGCAACATGGACTTCTCTAATTTTATCACAAGTAGCCATATGTAATGTAAAAAAGTTCATATAATCATGAATAATTTTTCTTAAAGTTGCACAGTATCACAGCATTTAAAGTAGATTTCAAAATATGAACTAATTTTTGAAATCTTAAAGTAAGTTCTATAACAAAAACCATTTAAGCCTGCCATTAGTTCAAGGTGCATCTTTTCATTCACCAAACTGCTTTGTTTTGCCTGAATGTTAGGATCTTTACTATTTCAAAGAAGACATATACTGAATCCTAACCACCAGCCCCACAAGCTAGGGTCTGCTCCAGAGAAAGCCCCAACCCAGAATAGGGGGAGAAGAAGACCCATGCCCAACAGAAGCCCCAATTATGGCAAAGCAAACTTGAAAGCAAACAATGGGGAGAAAAGATAAATTTAGAGTGAAAATAAAGGATTAGAAAACAATTCTACAAGTAAATGGCACCCAAAAGAAGGCAAAGATAGTCTTATAAGATAAAATAGACTTGCAGCTAAAAAAAACCAAAAAGACATGGATAGACACTATAAACGATCAAAGGAGCAATAAAACAGGAAGACATAACATTCATCAGTATATACTCTCCAAATGAAGGAGCACCAAAATATGTTAGACAATTACTGCCATATCTGAAAACAAACACTGGATATGTGTGTGTGTGGTTGGGGAGTACAAAACCCCACTCTTAAGAATGCACATCAATAAGACAGAACACAAGGACACAATTGCCCTAAAGAAAGATCTACACCAAATGGGTTTAATGGACAAGTACAGGGCACTGCACATCCCAAAACCTGAAAAAACTTTTTTCTCAAGTGCACATGATCATTCTCCAGGATCCGCATACTCAGTCATTAGACCACTATGAACAAGTACAAGAAGACTAAAATCATATAAACTATCATCTCTCACTAGAAATCAATGACAAAAGGAAAATAAGGAAATCCTTTAATATATGCAGTCTGAACTACACACTATCAAAGGACAGCTGGGTTACTGAGGAAAATTAAAGAAGGAGTAAAAAAATTATCTTGAGGAAACTGATAATGAGGACACAAGTTTCCAGAACATATGGGACACAGCAAAAGCAAAGCTAAGAGGAAAGTATACACCAATGCAGGCCCACATCAAGAAACAAGAAAGGGGACCTGCCTGGTGGCACAATGAATTAAAACACAGCACAGCTGCTTCAGCACAAGTTCAATCCCAGGCTAAGGAAGTGACCTACATGGTGCAGCAAACCTCTCCCTTCTTGCCCACTGCTCCCCTCAGCAATATACTTCATCAGTCTGCCTGTTCTGCTCTCTACTTTGTCTCTGGTGAATCTCTCACTACCCCTGCACCTCTGGCCTGTACCCCAGTTCTGTATGCATAAATAAGTAAATCTTTAAAAAAAAAGAACTGAGGTATAGGTCAGAGTTGCCAGGAGGTGGGAAGAGGTGAAATAATTCACCAGAGACAGAGTGGGGAGCAGATCTGCTGAGATACATGGGTGAGGGAAGCAATTTATTGATTCAATATAGCCCCAACAAAAAATTCAATGTCATTTTTCAAAGAAATGGAACAAACATTGCTGAAATTCATATTTAATCACAAAAGACCCCAGATAGCCAAAGTTCTCCTTACTAAAAAAAGGGAAATTGGGGCCCTTCCTGGTGGTGCAGTGGGTTAAAGCACAGCACAAAGAAGCTTAAGCCACTTCCTCATGAGTTCGATCCCTGCCTGCCCTGGAGGAGATCCACATGGCGAGGCAGACTTCTCCTGACCCCCCGCTGCTCCCCTCAGCAGTGTACTTCGTCCATCTGCCTGTTCTGCTCCCCCTCTGTCTCTGGTGAATCCTCTCACCCTCCGCATCTCTGGCCTGTACCCCAGTTCTGTATGAATAAATAAATAAATCTTTAAAAAAGAGGGAAATTGTGGGCCCTCCCTGGTGGCGCAGCGGGTTAAAGCACAGCACAAAGAAGCTTAAGCCACTTCCTCATGAGTTCGATCCCCGCCTGCCCTGGAGGAGATCCACATGGGGAGGCAGACCTCTCCTGACCTGCCTGCTGCCCCCCTCAGCAGTGTACCTCGTCGATCTGCCTCTTCTGCTCTCCACTCTGTTTCCGGTGAATCCTCTCAACCTCCGCATTTCTGGCCTGTACCCCAGTTCTGTACAAATAAATAAATTTAAAAAAAAAAAAAAGATTTGGTTTAAAAAAAAAAGGAGAAATTGTAATATTGCACTCCCAAGCTTCCAATTATACTATAAAGCTATAAGAATTAAAACAGCATTGTACTGAAACAAAAATAGACACACCAAAAAAATGGAGTAGATTTGAGACCCCAGAAATAAAATCACACATATAGGCAACTAATCTAAGACAAAGGGGGAAAGAATACAAGGAAAATCTCTTCAATAAATGGTGCTGGGAATATTGGACTTCAACATGCAAAAGAGTACTATCCACTATCTCACATGATACAGGAAAATCACTCAAAATGGATAAAACACTTGAATATAAGACCTGAAACCATAAAATACATATAAGAAAAGATATTCAAAACTCTGCATGACATACATTTCAGAAACACCTTTAAAGACTCATCTCACCTTTAAAGACTCATCTCTAGCAGCAAGGAAAACAAAGGAAAAACAAAGAGGTGGGCCTCCATCAAACTTTAAAATTTCTGAATAGTGAAATAGGTAGTAGTCAAATTTAAGAGGCATCCTACCGAATGAAGAAAATATTTGCTTGCTATACATCTGACAAGGGACTGATATCAAAGGTCTACAAGGAATACACAACCCAACAAAATCAAAGCAAACAACCCATGATAAAATGGATAGGAAAGCTAAATAAGCACTTCTCCAAAGAAGATGTACAAATGGCCAGCAGGCATATGAAAAAATGTTCATCATCACTTACCATCAGAACAATGTAAATCAAAACCATAATGAGATACCACCTCACACATAGGAGAATGGCCCCTATCCAAAAAAAAAGAAAGAAAAAAAAAAGCAGAAATAATTGCTAGCAAAGAGGCAGAGAAAATAGAACCCTCTTACATTGCTTGGGGGCATGTAGACTGGTCTAGCCACTAAGAAAGCTGTGTGGAGGTTCCTTAAAACACAAAAATAGATGTGCCATATGACCCACCATCCATTCCTAGGAATCTACTCCCAAAACACAAAAACATTAATTCAAAAGAAATCTGCACTACTATGTTTATTGCAGCACTATTTACTATAACCAAGAGATGGAAACAACCTAAATGACCCCAGATTAATGGATCAAGAAGATGTAGTATATATAGACAAAGGAATAAAAAAAAAGATAATCTCACATTATTTTTGCCTATATGGATGGAGCTGGAAGGGATTAAGCTAAGCAAAGTAAATTAGGAGAAACATAAATAATGAGTTTCACTTATATGTGGAATATTGAGAAACAAAAAAAAGCGTGAAAGGCAAACCTTAAAGGCTGACCATAGATCTAAACTATCCAAAAGGAAGAGGTTAATGGTGAATGGGAGAGGTTAAAACCTCTCCAATGAGTGGACAGATTGAAGAATACAATGGACTATGCTGAGGGGCTATGTTTGCATTAGTGATGAGAGAAGTATGATGACCACACCTGAGTGGCAAAATCATATACTACCAAAAATTAACAAGGATATAAGAAAAAGGTAATTCATTTAAAAATAAACAAAAAAAAAAAGAGGACAGCATTCTTTCATAGCACATCAAACTCCAGAAGAGTATTTCAAATGTGAAATGTTAAGCGTTCATTGTCAAATAAAATTTGTACACCTCAATTAGATTATATTTTCCTTTATAAGCCCATTAATTTTATTCCTCTTTTATTGTATTTTTTCCTTTTCAGATAACATTACAAAATTGTCTCAATGAAAGAGATTATTAAGATATTCTTTCAGAAATGGAACACAAGAAAATGACAGAAATATATCAAGTGTTACTAGTTTAGACAAATGATATTAATTTCCAACAAACACTTTTGGGAACCTGAAAACTATTCTTTCATTTTGTACTTTTCCTAACAATTTGGTAAGATAAACATAGAAATGCACATACGCTATCTATAAATCTCAGGAAAACTTGTTGGCTGAGACACAGGCTATCCAGCTAATGCACATAATATGCTATCCACAAATGTATTACATTAATTCCAAAAAGTTAGTTCTCTTATCCTAGGCAGTTGCTTGCTAAAATAAGTATGATTTTCTTTTCTCTATCCCAAAATGTTTACATTGATACCATCATAATGTTAAATATGTATTTATTGAAAATGTAAGTCAACTTAGTTGAGTATCTGCAGTTCACATTCCAAGATCTTGTGACTATGAAACCATCAGGTACTGACAAGATTAGATAACAATGTAGTAGAAGGTGTATTTGGAGGTATATGCTCTCAAATGATGAAAAGATATTGCTGAAGTAGCTGCTTTGGTTTACTGTTGTTTTATCAATGGACATAGTTTTCAGTTTCTAAGTTATCTTTCCCCCTTTCTACGTTTTCTAAATGTCTCCCCATGTATTGCTCAAAATCAGTCTTTGAGAGAAATACCAGGTGTGAGGGAAGTGCCATGCTGGGAGCCTAAGAGTATAATCAAGGTTTCCTATTGTTTCTACCTATGGTTTCTTGGTGTAGTAACAGAACCAGCACAGTTGTTCTAGGACCACTACTCTGGAGACTTGGGACTCCAGTGATCCCCCTAGTTTTAATGAGTTAAGCTACTTTACTTATAACTCTACACACAGGATGCATGTGTACTTGCAGGTACATCCTGTTTTTTTTTTGTTTTTTTTTTTTCATTTTTTTTAGTTAAGTGAAGGCTTTTAATCTATTCTGGACCTACCATGAATTACATAGCAGTTAATAACAATTATATGATTTTTTTTGTACTCAGTAAAATTATTTCAAACCTACTTGTAACAATCAGAATTCTTATTTTCTTCACAGCAGTTTTATACAATAAATTCTCCACATTTTTGAAAGAACAAATATATAGATAAAGCTAGGTCCTTTAAAACTTTTGGGTATTTCACTTTCAAGAGAATAATTTTATTAGTTTTAAACACACTCAAAGCTTTCAGCAACTCAGTAACAATTTCTAAATTTATAAGTCTTCTTTTTTTTTGCTAAGGTTTTTTTTTTAAACATCTTTAACCAAATCCTATTCAGAAATATAGCCCATTTGAGCTGAGCTTTTAAACTGTCTTTATCATGACTTGTATTTTATAACAAATCTTTTATATGTTCTTTAGGAAGGAATGGCCTTACAAATTATTCTGATTTTTTTTCTTTACATGTGTAATTTAAGAGTGAAACAAGTAATCAAGAAGTTTATGTAATAAGATAATCTAATGGGACAAGAAGGCAAATGATATTTATTTTTCAAAAAACCCTTCTACATGCAATATTACCCATTGACCACCACTTTTAGCAAAATTATTTTTGTAAGTTTATAATGAATTTAACCAGTTGATCTAACTTATTGGTGGAAAACTGCCTCTAACAATTACTGAAATTACAGATTTTAAAATGAAACATTCCATTATCTATTTCTGTCACAATAGCAGCATAATATTACACTTCAGTCTTTTACTCTTTCCCACCCCCCGAAGAAACAGGGGATGCTATTATGTGGTCTTATTTCACATCCTGACCTCAGTCACTTGGATTTGGAAGACATGGTTTCTGCTAAGGTTAAAAGACAGTATCTCTGTATATTATTTACAAGTTAGGTCTTCAAATTATCTGTAAATTTGAAGTATCAAAGGATCCTTTGGAATAAAAGTACTTCTATTCTTCAAGTTTATAGAAGTGATTAACTGATTTTGAAAGTCATGACTACTAAAATTTTAACTAGATATAAATTTTTTGTCAAATTTCAAAAGCTGCCTTCCCATTTAAAAAAAAAAAACAGCTTAAAAGAATGACCTCATCATTTCTTTAGCTACTCAAAGTAACTAATGTATGATAAATCCACTAATGCTTTCTTAGTTGCTCTCTGTACAAATGTAACTGCCTTGTTACACTAGGACAGGAAAGGGTGTTTTCTGACTTATTCTGGTTGTTCATGGCCCAATCCAAACCATATTACACTCTGCTCCAACCAAGAGTTTCAGTATAAACAAAAGAAAGAAATATAACTATTTAACGTACTAGGTTCTACATTTATGGAGCCCATAAGCTGATTTCATGCTGAAAGTAAAACAGTCTCAAAAGCTTAAATGAATTCTTTAATGCTGGAATCATAGCAAATTCAGGAAAATTAGGAATATGTTGGTAACCTCTAATCTTTTTTTAAACTGACCTCACCCTGGGCAAGGAACCATCTCCTGATGCCATTGTTGGAGACAAGAACTGGCTGAAAGATCATTTTTCCTGACTCAATCTGACTTGCTGTTCTTGGTTAATCATCCCCATTTCTCTCACCAGTTCACTCCTCTGACTATAGAGGTCAACCTTTATTTACAGAAAAGACTTTAAGTGATTGGGTTCCTCCTCTTTATCCTCTCTAAATATTCCCAACCCCCATTCCTATCGCCCTCATTTCACTAAGATTTTGCTAAACATTAGACACAGCACATGACCTCCAGTCTTCAGTGTCTGAAATGAAAACGTTCGATTTGTGCGATTGAAAGCTTCTCTAGACCTGGAATTTGAGCGTACTTTGCTCTTGAACTCTTGAAGACCCACAGCGCAAATTTTAAATTAAAAAAAATTTTAAATACAAACCGCCCCCCTTTTTTTAACCCTTTAGCCCCGCCCACCACCTCCCCCCTCCAGCTTCCTAGCGAAACTCCGCAGGAAACCGGAGGGGGCGGGGCGTGACGTCACGACGCCGGTGCGTCACGGAACGGCGGCGACTGCGGCGCTGGCTGTGGCTGCGGCAGCGGCGGCATTTTAGTCGGCAGCGGCGGCGGCAGCGGGGCTGCTGCTCCTCCCAGCATCCCTGGCGCGGCCATTTCAGCCCCATCTTGGCCGACGGGAGATCGCTGCAGCCGCCGCTTCAGCAGTTTGAATTTCAGTTTCTCCGGGGTCTGCGAGCCGGGTGCACGGAGAGGAACCGAAGAAGCTACCGCCACTACCTCACACACCGGAGCGCCTCCGCTCGCCAGCCCTCCCGCCCGGCCGCCCGCCAGCCATCCGCCGCCCCTCACGTTAGAGCCGCGAGAGGAGGCCAAGACAGCCACCGCCGCCCGCCAGCGGGGTGGCTCCCCCTGCTAGGGGAGGACCGAGCCGGCTTTCCCCTCCCCCGGAGCGGTTTCCGCCTGAGACAGCCGACATGTCCCTGGGGCTGAGCTCCGGCTAGGACCGGGAGGAAGGGCCGCCCGCCCGCGTCGGAGCTCCGCCGCCCGCCCGCGGCCCTTCCGCCAGCCCGGCTTCGCGGCTCGCAGCTGAATCCCCAATCTCCGGCCCCGGAATCGCCACTCCTTCCCTGAGCGTCGGAGAGCTCGCAGCTGACGCCGGCACCGGCCTGAGGAGCCCGAGCGGGGCAGCACCGCCCCTCACGCCGCCGCCGCCTCTTCACCCTCCCACTCCCACCCCCAGTCAAGGCCTGCTGGCCGCGCCGAGCTGGACTGACCACGGAGACCCCGTCACGGGAGGTGGAAGCAGCCGGCCCGCCCCTGGGATTGCGCTCTCCCCGCCGCCGAGGGGATTGAATTGAGGCGCCGCGACTGCTGAGGCGAAAAGGAAGGAGGAGCTGACGCGGGAGTGAACCGGGGGCAGGCAGAGCGATAGAGACCGGCCCTGAGAGGAAACTGGAAGGAGGATGTCTCACCGAGCGGCCGGCGCCGGTATCAGCCCGTGACTCGTACCGCGGCGGGCCCAGACCCCTGCGCGCGCTCGGACTTTATCATTGGGGGCCCGTGCTCAGCCCTTCCTAATTTCCGGCGAGATCGCGGAGGAGCCGGCGTGCCTCTCTGCCCTCCAGCCTGCCTCACCATGTCCAAGATGCCGGCCAAGAAGAAAAGCTGCTTCCAGATCACCAGTGTCACCACGGCCCAGGTGGCCACTAGCATCACCGAGGACACCGAGAGCCTGGACGACCCGGACGAGTCACGTACAGAAGACGTCTCCTCCGAGATATTCGACGTTTCTCGCGCCACGGATTATGGCCCGGAGGTCTGCGAGCGCAGTTCCTCCGAAGAGACGCTCAACAATGTTGGGGATGCGGAGACTCCCGGGACTGTCTCCCCAAACCTCCTCCTCGACGGGCAGCTGGCGGCCGTCGCGGCTGCTCCCGCCAACGGAGGAGGAGCCGTTTCAGTCCGGAACGTGGCCGGGGCGCTGGCCAATACCCTGGCGGCAGCCGCCAGCGCAGCCCCCTCCACGGGGACACCCGGCGGCCTACCAGCTGTGGGCTCGTCTGCAGGACCAGGAACTGCGACCCCCTCGCAGCCTCCCGCCACTTGTAGTTCGCGGTTCCGAGTGATCAAGCTGGACCACGGGAGCGGGGAGCCCTATAGACGGGGCCGATGGACGTGTATGGAATACTACGAGCGCGATTCTGACAGCAGTGTCCTCACCCGGTCTGGGGACTGCATTCGGCACAGCAGTACTTTTGACCAGACTGCAGACCGCGATAGCGGCCTGGGCGCCACTGGAGGGTCGGTGGTGGTGGTGGTGGCCTCCATGCAGGGGGCGCACGGGCCCGACTCGGGAACTGACAGCTCCTTGACTGCTGTGTCACAGCAACCCCCATTGGAGAAAATGAGCCAGCCTGTTCCGGCCCCGCCGCTGGGTTTTGGCGTTGGGCAGCCACCACCGCCGCCGCCCGTAGGTGGGGCTGTGGCTCAAAGCTCTGCTCCGCTGCCGCTGTTCCCGGGATCCGCGGCCGGGTCGCAGCAGATGATGGCAGCCCAGCAGCTCACCCAGCCCCAGGGAACTGGGCCCGGAGTCAGCGCTGCGGCATCTAAGGGACCGGGTCTACCGCTGACGAATGTAACCCTGGCGCAGCCGGCCCTGACCCTGCCTCCGCAGCCAGTCCCAGCGGTCGGCACTTCGGCGTCCCAGCCTGCACAGCAGTTCGCCTATCCCCAGCCTCAGATACCGCCCGGCCATTTGCTGCCGGTGCAGCCCTCTGGTCAGAGTGAGTACCTGCAGCAGCACGTGGCCGGTCTGCAGCCACCGACCCCTGTGCAGCCGGTATCCACCGGCGCTGGAGCGAGTCCCGCCACCGCAGCTAGCCTTTCTTTGGGCCCAGGCCCGAATGCCGCTGCAGTGGGCGCGCAAATACTGGGTGCCTCTCCCCTGCCCAACGACGCGGTGGCTCCGGGGCCGGGACCCGCTCCGGCCGGATCGGCGGCGCCTTGCCAGCCCGCTGGAATGCCCCCGACTGCTGTGGGAGGGGCGGTGCAACAGGGCCTGGTGTCTACCACCGGGGCCGGACTACCCCATTCCGTGCCTCCACCGCAGATGGGTGGCAGCGGGCCGTCGTCAGCGGTGCCTGGTAGTTCTCACGCCGTGGTGCCCGGAGTTCCAAACGTGCCTGCAGCAGTGCCCGCTCCGAGCGTGCCTAGCGTGTCTACCACTTGTGTTACTATGCCAAATGTCCCCGCGCCTCTGGTCCAGTCGCAGCAGCTGAGCAGCCATACTCCAGTCAGCAGGAGCAGCAGCGTAATCCAGCATGTGGGGTTGTCCTTGGCGCAAGGCACACCCAGTGCACCGACGAGTCTACCACAGTCAGACCTAAGCCAGTTTCAGACCCAGACCCAGCCTTTAGTGGGGCAAGTCGACGATACTAGAAGAAAATCAGAACCCCTACCTCAACCACCACTTTCTCTCATTGCTGAAAATAAGCCTGTTATGAAACCTGTGGCAGATGCCCTGGCAAACCCCCTTCAGTTAACACCTATGAACAGTCTTACCACCTCTGTATTCAGCATAGCTATTCCTGTTGATGGTGATGAAGACAGGTATGGAAATCTTATTTAAAATATTTGACGGGAATGCTTGGCCAAACATTGTACTTTCAGTATGCAACTTTGGGAAAGGTTATTACTTTTATTATTTCCATGTGAAGCCCTTTGCGCACTAAATTTGATTTATCAAGTCTTGAGAAGACATTAGTTTTACATTGTTGATGTAGAGGTGTGAAATGGGAGAATTTGTTCTTGTCACAATAGTTACTAAAGTGGACAGAGATGCAGCATTGTTTATTTGAACAGTTGGATGTTAGCTTACTCTTCGAAGTAAAGGTCATAGCCACTAGTTACACCCCATAGACACTTGGTCACTTATGGTAGAAACTTGTGAATTTTGAGACTGAGATAAAATTAGGAGTTTCCCAATTTGGGGAAGCCAGAAGACCCTCTAGTAGTGGAAGGTGTGGGTAAGGCTTGTCCTTCAGTGTATCTGGAAAAACTAAAGAGATACGGTGAAAAAGGTGAGATTTGGCTTTGAAGATCTATCTTCATTCAGCCTTTTATAGAAGAGGATAGAAGGTCAGGAGACTTCCAGAATTGACTTGTTTTTTTTTTTAAAGCAAGTGTATTAGAAAGATGGTCTTATCTTCCATCAGTCTTTACTACTGAAAAGGGAAGTATGAGAGACTTCAATCGAAAAAATCTAGTTCTTAAAATAATAGTAATAAAATGTTAGCTGTAGGCTTCCTTTACCAAAGGATGCTTTTTTAATGATTCAAGTGAAAATTGATGTATTTCCACACTGTTGCCACACCAATGTTTCAACAGTTGATGTTTGGCTATGGTTTAATGAGAATTTTAAGTGGTTTTCAGGAAATATCACTTGAAATTTGATATAATGCAAATTTCTGAAATCTGGCTTGGTGCAAAGCTTAAGTACAGAGAAAGTTAAAGTACCTTATAAGTAGACATTTACTGAGGGTTTTGTTTGAGAGATTAGTTTTAGATTTTTTTTTTAAAAAATCAAACCTTTTATGGAATTCCAGAATAATTGTACGTAGAATACAGTGAGATCTGTTAAAGCCTTTTCTTTGTCTTTTTTTTTTTTTGAGTTCCTTCACATTCTTAATTTTCCATTTCTAATTAGCCTTGTATTTTTGTTGTATACTTCTGTTGGTTTGAAAAATGCTCACTGAAATTCACTCATCATCTCTGTTTTTTGTAATTCTAAGTTCATCTTTTTTTGTAGGTGACTTGCTTATGGGGGACTCTTCCACTTGAGAACCTTTAGCAAAATCAGTGAGCTCAGCTAGCAATTTTTGCTGAGAAATGTTATATCCAGGGTACTACCAAGAAAGTATAAAACCCATTTAGAAAACAAACAAAAAAATCCCTCTTGATGCCCATACTTCATTTTTCATATACAAGGGCACACCTGAAATGCACTTTGAGTTCATTTGTTCACCTTTGGTTAATAGGCAACATCTTCCCTTTCTAGCTACCAGAAGCCAATTTTTTCTGATGAGTTGATAAATAACCAACCAGTTACCTCATCACGTCTGTTGTATACTGTCCCGTATTTCTTCAAGAAATGGTCACTGACTTAATCAACCTCTTTGCTGTATCTCCTCCCACACACACATATATGCATACCTGTGAATGAAGAATTTATTTTTCCACCTCTTCACACCTGTTTACAGGTTATGTAAATTGCATTTCCCAGAATGTCAGTGTGATGATATGGCATGAAGTAGAGAGATCTATTAATAGATGGAAACTCTGGGATTTGTATTCTTTGGATGTGACCTCAAAGATGCATTTATTTCTCCTTTTACTATATTAAAAGAGTTGATAAATCTCAGGAGTCACATCTCTGAGGGTGTGAATGTCTGAACTACATATCATTGTTCTTAATCAGTTGCAACAATTAATCCAGTGTAGGGGTTTTGGTGTTTGTGCAGTCCTATTATAAATGTGACACTTCTCTCCCTATCCAGTCTTTTAAAATCTGCTTTGCTCATAAAAAATACACATTTTAAATTTTGTTATAATCTTCCATTAATTTTTGTTTTGACATGCTAATTTCCAAGATGTAATCTTACATACACATTTGACTATTTTATCACTGGACCAATATACCTGGTGAAGGAATAAATTCATTGAGTAGTAGTAGGTTGAGTTATTTTTTTCTAATGGAAAATCTTTGTAAAATTGAAGGCATTTTGAAGTTTTGTGCTTTAAACAACAGTTTTTCCAGGTGTATGTTTAAATTATTGAAATGAATACTTTTGAAGACATATACTAACAGAATCCTTATTTTAATACAGTGATTTTTGAACTGCTTTTTTTAATTAGTCTGCATACAGTTTTATTAGCAGTTATTCATATGTAAGTTGAAACATTGGAGTAAAAAGTCTTGAGTAATTATAATATAAACCTGTGAACAAATTGACAGACCTCAGCTCTCTGAAATATTTGTTAAGTAGGGTTTTAGAAATGTAAAGATGTTAGTCAACAGTCTATGAGACAAAAGGAAGAAAAATGGAAGGTTAGCATTGTCATGTGATTTTTATTTCCATTACCTAATACAAGATTCTCTTGGTTCATTTTGAGACCACTTTAAAGACTGACATTATATTACTACATGTTACTAGTAATACCTATTAATGAGTTTGATAGTTGTGCACACAAAGTATAAGAAATGTCTTCATGTTCTCAGTTAACATTGCCCGCTATTATAATTAGGCTAATCATTACATTATTACCCTAAAGTTTATATATCATTCTATACATTCTTATTAGTCTGACTTTCGATCAAATTGATTTTGTGAACGGTGGAGGATACGATGCTTGAAAATAAAGTTTATAGCAAAATGTGTGGGCACTTTTACAGTGAATTTTAGAAAATTTATTTAAACTATCTACACATTTAACAGACACCTTTTTAGTAAGAAAAGGGAGGTGCAAGATATTACTGGCCCTTTTTGGGAAAGCAGCAGTACAGATAGTTTTCCATAGATAGCTGACCAAGGTGAACTCTGTAGGCCACATTCCAGGAACTCTTATGAATGACTGCGATTGTAAACTGTCAGCTTCAACCAGAAGACTGTTGAAAACCTGATTGTAAGGATCTCTTGAGGACAATATCTTGTTAATGGTTTTGTGTAGTTTACTAATGACTACTCGGAGTATAAAGTATTATAAATTGCAAATGTTAATCGGTGTGTCCTGGTATGTGCTCTAAATGCAGATTTGGTTTGCCCAGTTATATATACACACCCATATACACATTTTTATGCAGTTTTTTTCACTTGGAGTTTAAACATTATATAGCCTATTGATGCATATCGAGAGGCAGAATTGTCCATCATTGGTACAAAATCTGTCATAAATTCTTAGAACCCCAATAGTTTTTATTGCCTTTAGGCTAAAAATAAAAGCCCCTTTCTTGAATTTGTTTTTTAGGAAGTTTTGTTTCTTCTATATTGAATTGTGAAGGTAATTTTATCCTTCTTTATTGTTAATGAATATTTAAGATATTTAAATCACACACTAGATATTATCTTATGCCTATCTAAGTATCTTACCAAGAATTTTGTAATTAAAATGTAAAATCTTATTTAATGTAACATTGCTTTGTATAAAAACTGGTAAATGTTCACATTTATCAAATGGCATAGTGATTACTAAAAATATAGTTTAATCATAAACATGGCTCTAAGGAAATTACTATAGATTTTCAGAAAGGCTAATTATCCAAAAGAATCTGAAATTCCCCAACCAAGAGTTGTATAAGTAGAAGTATGGCTTCTTTCATCTTCAGCAATATATTGTTTAAAATCTACTATGTACAAAATGATACAAGCTGAACATTCACTTTTTGAAAACATTAGGGTGTGTATATGTGTAAGGCACATCCAAAAACTATTTTAGTAACATTTGTTTTATCCTTGTAGAGGAAGGAAAAATTTCTTTAACTGAGTCACCTTTATGAAAAATCATTTGATATAATACTAGTAGTGGCATATATGTATTTACTTGCTGAGAATAAATGTGATAGTGTCATTCTGTGAGGATTCTAATAACACTAATTTGGAAATAGTAAAACAATATACTGGCTTTATGTATCTAGTACTTGCTAATTTAGTTCCTTGCACCCAAACAAATTGATGGTAAAGAAATCAAAATGAATCTTTCTTGAGCTATTGCTGATAGGGGAGTGCAAACGGAACTCTTCTATATAAAAAGTCAAAAGTTTCCAGTTGAGGTAATGTTAGATTTAGGATAGTAGGACCAAGACATAAGAAATTACATGAATGAATTCTAGTGAGGAACAGTGATATAATTCCTTTAAGTAGTTGTTTTAGACCAAAATGTAATTTCTTTTCTAAATAGATGCTGTGTATTTCTTAATTGAATTATTCTTTAGTACTTCAGAATGAGTAAGAAAGGCAGATCTTGGTTATATACATCCTGAATGATGATATTCTCTACGTAGTTTCTTAAGAATGTTTAAAGAGTATGTGTAGCAAAATTCCTGAATGGGAATAAGTCCTTTATGTTTATGATTTGCCTTTCATAATAAAGCAGTGGACCTGTAATTTGAAGCTACTTTTTTAGATGGTGTAATACAGATTACTGCATCCACAAAAGAGTATGCATGCTTGAGTCATTGGTATATTTAGGTCTTCCCCAGCATTCTTGAACATACCAAATTATTTAAAATGTTATATTCTTTAATTTTTTTAATATTTAATATTTGTTATATTCTTAATCGCATTATTGGGGGCAAAATAAGGACACCTGTAAAAATTGAGGAATAGCAACTAGTTGTATCATTGCTCTACACTATCACATGACTTTGCATATTATGTTTTAAAGTATACACTTCAAATTTGTCTAGTAATGTGCAAGGTATATTGATTATCTGCTTTATTTCTTAAAAATATGTGTGTAATTTCTACTTGTAAATCATAAATTTCATCTGTATTACCTTGGATTGCTTCACTTCTCAAATTTAAAACCCCAAATCAAATTTATTTGTGTTATTTCTTATGCTAACATTTGTTTAAAAAGAGTGAGCTGTCATCTTTTAAGTGAAAATTCTGCAGATAATATATTAAGTGTTCACTAATATATACTAACCAGAGTAGTTAAGGTACTGGAATGTTAACTTTCATAAGGCTTCCTTTCTCATAAGTATACACTAAAATTTGACTAAAGGATATAGATACATAGAAGAGAAACTGATAAATGTGTCAATTGTAAATAATTCTGGTGTATCTTAAATGTTATTTTAATGGTTTAGAGTATCATTCTTTATTATTACACAAGTAAATTGCTTAATCTATGAATGAAAGATTTTCTAACGTACTATTCCAAAATATTTATAAAATTAGAATTCAGTATTACCAAATGGTTTTGTAAGTTAAACATTTCCTTGCTTGACATTTGGCCTACCTGTCCAAAGAGTAAGGGAGCTCTTGATCATATGAAATCAACAGGGTTTAGTTAATGTATTTTAGTATATCATAGAAGTAACCATTACAGACAGAGTCCTACATACCTAGACAGAAATCCAACTGTGTGCCTCCTTGCATTTGACCTTGAGTCTAATTTTTAACCCTTTAAACCTCTTGTTTCTTTCCACCCATATAAAAACGGGGATATTGAGAGGAGTAAATGAAGCAAATGCCAGTAACTTGTGAATGGTCCATAACAATATATTATAATCATATCATAGCAATGTGAATATCTCAAGTGTCCAAACTGTGCTCCCAGATACCCTTTGATCTGTTAAAATACCAAGAGACTTCAGCTTTGATCTGAATGTGTAATTGTATGGCATGGATGTAGTTAGAGAAAAGAGACACTTTTTCAGGTCAGGAAAGCCATGATGTTTAAGATGTAGAGCAAATTGTTTTCTATCACTTTGGTGATTTCTTTGATCAGGTTACTTCTCTTTTCCTCATTAGTAAAATTAGATTTTGGGACTAGTCAAATTTTAAGGTTCCCTAAATGAGTTCCTATATTTAAACATCGTTTTTGCGAGAGCTGCCAACTTAAAACCTTACTCTTGTCAAACTCCTTTCCGGCTATCAGACTATTGTGGGATTAAAGTGTTATTGCAGATACTCATTGAGTAAATTGAATGCCGCAAAAGAAATCTACAACAACTACTTGTCAATCATTCAATGTCGTTCTCTCAGTAATAATTACTAGGATATAGAAATAAAACTATCCTGCCTCCAAGATTTCATGCTTTAGGAAAGTTATTATCAAATCATAGTTTATATATTTAAGCTCTGAAAGAAAATATAAAATAACCATATAAAGAAATGTGAAACAGTTTTCATTTCACAGTAGTGTGGGGAAGTAGTAATTAGATTGACTTCAGTTTAAAATCAGTTTATTCTCTGCATTTGTAAAGTTCAAAATTTAAACAAGTGTATTACTTGAAAGTCCCTTTTCAATGTGTGAACACATCTGTCCACCAGTGATCCAGTATTGTCCTCAGAAACAGACTATTATTACTAATACATTCTTTTGAGAATAACTCTTGAACTGAATTTTTAAAGGGTCATTCAGATTAGGTCATAAATTAGCGAAAGGGTTGGTTTTCCAAGTAGTATAACAAGGCAGTTTGTAAAACAGTGTGGATGAATGGAAAATGTGATTAATTGATAGAAACCAGAGTCCATAGATGTCATGGTAAGAAATTGAGATTTTTATCATAGTTTATTGTTGCTGTTAAAGGATTTTCTTGAAATTCTTACTAAAGTATTATGTACCTTAGAACTATTGCAATTAAAATATTGTGGTAAAATTATGTATAGGGACTACCTGTAGGGGAGAGGAAGTGCTGGCTTTGAGTCCCAAAAGCCAGAATTCTCAAGCATTAAAATGTACTAAATATTTTGGTAGTCCTAGCTCTTGAGTTCAAGTATTCTGTTTTTCTTTATTGTTTGCCTCTATATTACTTTAGTAACAATGAAATATTTGGTACATGTTGGTTAATAAGATACTGTACCAAAAGTTGATTTTATTTACAGTATAATAAAATCTATAATCATAGATAATACCTAAAATAGATTAAATCTAAAATCATAATAACCATATATTCAACACAAACCAAGCTTAATTATGTCAGGTTTTATGTATAATAAAGGTTTTCTCCCCTTTATATGGGTTAAGGGAACTGAGGCTTTGAGGATTTGACTCAAACAGTTGTTAAATGACAAAGAAATAATTTAAGACCCAGGTTTTCTGACTCTCAAGCTAGTACTTTCAGGTATCTCCAGAGTTAAGTTTTGTTTCATTACCTCGCTGTCTGTAAGATAGGAAGAGAGGGTGGCTACTGTAAACACTGATCTATCACATTTACCTAAGTATATTTTTATGATCATTTAAAATCCCTAAATGATAACTTTGGAGATGGCCTTTGTTGTGCTCCCTGCTTATTTTATATAGCTCTCTAGTTTCTATTTAGAGATTTGTGCAGTTATTATAACATAGAAGTATAAGGTGCTTACTCATTTCAAAACTCAGGTGCCTGATCCTTTAAGCTTCACTAATTCTATAGCTTAATTTTGAGGTGTAAAACTGTATGCATGTTTTTTCTACCAATCATAGTTACTTTTAAAGATAATATCTCAATAAAACAGATAGAACTACACCACATGCTTTGAATCACCTTTCATGGACTTGGAAATTAACATGATAGGCCAGTATATAAACTTAAGGAATAAAAAATAAACTGGGTTTTGAAAAATATTTGCAAATAGGAAAACAGCACCTTCATTTAGTGAGTGAAATAAATTCAGATTAAACTAGAGTTCCCCCTCTCTAACAAGTGGTTCATTGACTTTGTATTTAGATCTGTAATTTAAATTTACATCAACTATGGTGTTGAAACTGGTTTCAAATTTTACTTCAAGGGTAGAAGAGACTTTATAATCAAAACTGCATAAAATATTCCTTTATAACAAATTTTTAACATGTCGGTTATCTCTTGGTACCTTCAAATATCAGAAGCTGTACATTTGAAATGGTCCCTAGTAGCCAGTGTTTTCCTCGGGATGTTAATTTCTTCACTTTTACCCCACCCAAAACTGAAGTCTTTGATAATTAGGCCTTTGGTATTTAGAAATGACTCTTTTGAAGTTCTTGATTGGAGAGGTTTCCTGGTGTGAATTATTTAATCTACGCTTGTTAATCAGTGTTTCGAGACTCTTTATTGTTAATATTTGCTAAAAATCTCAGTTTCTGGATAACATCCTAATGAAAGTATTCTGAAATAACCCTGGAAACCAGAAATTTCCTCTTTTATAATAAGAATCTAGACATTTAAAGTTTTCTGTAATACATGAATTATATAACCTTGTATGGCTTCTCAGTTTTGAATATATGGAGAAAGTGGTAACTTTCAACTTCTGGGAACATGTAATTGCTATGACATGTTCTAAAGACTCTTGTCCATTTACAATGTTTTATTTCATAGGTTCTTTTCATACCCCAGATTATATAACTGTAGGTTTTTTTTTTCACTTACACATTTGACTTATAGGAAATATTTCATTATTAGTGGAATTTGTAAAATACTGGAATTTCTCACCTTAAATCACCTAACTTCACTTAAAACCATTTTATGTAACATACGAATTTTAGATACATATGTACACCTATTTTACCAAAGTGAGTGGACTTTAACTTATTTAAAAGTTATCCTTAAAAATATATTGTACTAATACTCTTTAATGAATTTGAAATTCCAGACTTGCAGAATAACTTCTAAGCTTTTTGTTATTCTCTTTTATTTACAATCCACCTCTTTGAGTCACTCGTATTTATTTTAAACCCAGGATCTCCAAAACAGACCTGTATGAATAGCAAACTAGTTCCCATGTGTTTCTGGGTAAGCCTGATAATAAAGAAAGCCAAATTGAGTCTCTGCTTGGTTCAGTTGGCCTCATTTAATTTGGCAAGCTAATTTCTAAGTACAGTGAAAATGGGGGTTAGAGAGAGACCTGACAAATACATCTTGAGAGGTTGTAAACTTTAAATAAACAGCAGTTAGCAATCTCTTAATCCTTTCCTGATGATAGTAGTCTAATCACTACCTTTGATTGCCTTAGATATTAGACCTTAGAAAACTAGAAAAAGGTCTGAATGGAAGACACCTAATTAATCAGTTGCTTCAGTGACATTCTAGCATCCATTGTCCGCTTTTCCTAATTTGGGGTAATCTAAGAGATAGTCTACTGGTTAGAATTATTTTTTAAAATAATTTTTGATACTGTAGATAACACAACTCTAGTCTTAATCTGAATTTTGAAATGGTGAAATTCTATTGCTTATTTGTTTTGTTTCATGGTTGTTGATGCTTGCTGCTATTCCAATAGAACTTGTAAAATATTTTTCTTCTTTACTGATAACACTGCAGAGACTTTTAAAAAAGATTTATTTACTTATGCTTACAAGAGCTGAGATATAGGCCAGAGGTGTGGGGGGTTGGAGGCTCAGAGGATTCACCAGAGAACCAGAGAACTGGGGAACAGTTGACTGAAATATACAAGAGAACTCTGCTATACCATGTGGGTTAGCTCCATGGCTAGGGGTTGAACTAATTCTGCAGTTGATGGTGATAGCTTGATAGCACTGAGACTTTTTAACCCCTGTGCCACCAGGAAGGCCCTGAAGAGAATCTTTCAGGGGTCTCAGAATTGCCATACTAATAATCTGAACCTCATTTTGATGTTAAAATAATTGCTGTCATTTATTGGCTATTGACTTATGCTAGGAACTTTATGTATGCAATTGCCTTGCAAGCTAGATATAGTACGATCTGTAGAGGTTAAAATTTTGTTCTGCTGTATGTTCAGCATAGCCATTTAAGAGCATAAACTCTTAAGAAAGATTGCCTCTGGACCCTCCCGGGTGGCACAGCTGGTTAAAAGCACAGCACTAAGAAGCTAAAGCCACTTCAGCATGAATTCGATTCCCGCCCCAGGGAGGTGACCACATGACACAGCAGACCTCTCCCGACCCTCCCGCTGCTTCCCTCAGCAGTATACTTCGTCATTTGGCCTGATCTGCGCCCCACTCTGTCTCTGGTGAGTCCTCTCTGGCCTGTACCCCAGTTCTGTATGCACAAATAAATGATCTTAAAAAAAAAATTGCCTCCTACTAGCTCAGACATCCAAGTTACTCTTATTCACATTTTACAAAGACAGGTTTATTAAGAAAAGGAAAAAAGTAGAAAATCATAGTTACAGATGGGCAAGAGAGCTATCCAAGTTGCTTTTTATCTGGCCCAATTTCCTTTATGTATGAGATTAAGAATAATACCCACATTTTAGGGCTGTTGCAGAATTGAAGTACTTAGAATAGTGTGTGGTGTAAAATAAGCACTTAGGTTATTATATACTATATTATACACTATGTAATATTTATATACACTATATATAATAAGTACTATACAATTTACTGTTAAAGAATAGTATATTTTTAGCTTGCTCCTTTTAGTCTGATACAGCATTGGTTAACAGTTTTAGAAGTGATGTGGCAAATTTTTGTTAATTCCCTAATGTGCAAATTAGTGGTGAGGGAGATTATGGAAGTATGCTTAGGTGGAAGAAAAGAAGTGTCTTCCTGGAGTTTGACCAGAAGAGCCCTCCAGTTTTTTCTGGTTATAGCCCTAGGGAATGTTCTGTGCCAAAGGATGGCAGTTCTGGTGAATATGCTTTAAACCACTTGAGAGTCACAGCTTTAATGTAAGAAAGTTGCCAGACAGTCCCAGAACCCTTATTTTCTGCCCAATCTCAAAGAAAACAACAAATAGATATGAAAGTGGAAATTGTTTCAAATCCAATCTAGAAGACAACTCATCCTTCATCATCAAACCCTAGCAAACCAGTCCTATGAAAAACTTTTATATTGTGCATGTGTAGCTTATTTTACAATATTGTACCTGAGGACAACTTTGTTAAACTGCTAAACATTTAAGGATTTACAAAGACATCTGATAGACAGGTGCTTAATCCATGTCCCCTCATATTCATACATATGTACACACATACAACACACACAGACACAACTGGATATCATTTAGTATTTAATTTTGTCAGTATTTAGATTTGGAACTGTGATCCTGATAGTCAGGGTCTGTTGGATTTTCTCCAGTTTTTTAATTTCTTTCAAAATGTTTTTAGACAAGCTTGGATGGGTTTTCCCCTCATTTTTATTAAAGCATTTACACTGTATTAGAAATCTAAAATCTTCCATCTTTTTTTTTTTTTTTTAAAAGTAGTGATTTTACTGTACTTTCTCAACTTCATTTCCATTTGATTCTTGGATCTCACAGGAATCCTTCAACTGCTTTCTACCAAGCGTTCCATTTGAATACGTTTCAGGAATCAAAGAACCTCTGGGATAGGTATGAATACTTAAGTATAAAATGCATACATGCAAAAGTGTATGCATGAATTGCTTTGCACTGTACTGTTTTTTCATCATTAACTGATCTATATTATTTGTGGGGGGAGGGGGAAGAGCATATGGTATCTAGCATGGTACAAAGCAGCAAAATAAACCAAAAGGCCAGTTTATTTTATATTGAATATATACATGTTATTCTTTGTACTGAGTTTATAAGAATATTCATATTTTATTGAACTTTATGTGAAATATCCATTTACCCATGTGTATTTTAATATAAAAGCATAAACTACCTAAGTAATTTCAGTTTTGAGCTATTTTATGTGATTTTTCTGTAATTCCATAGTGAAATTAGAGGAAGAAAAAGACTAGGGTGTAAAAGTAGTCATAGATGAATTCTTAGAGACCTTGGCATCAAGTAAGTTTGCTAGGATTCACTAGATTTGTATTACTGTTTTGTAAATCCCAAAAATGGTTAGTTGTTTCACAGAAATGTTATATAGATTATTTCTGAGTTTTTAAAATAAAGAATGAAGTCTTGGTATTCATTTATAGCAAAAAGTACTTTGGTTTATCTTTCTGCTTAATACACATTTTAAGTAGTGTATGCGCTGTTTAGTTATTTTGTTGATTATTAGCATTCCATCATTCTGTGTCAAATTAATAGAAGCGATGTTTTTAAAATTCACACAAAGCTTTGTTAGATTCTTTTAACTCTGCCTGGCAACATATTTGTGTTCTTTAGCATACTTTTGATAACACTCATGGCCTTAACTTCTCTTCTTTCATTAGTAAAAAGTATTGCTAAGTGCATGTACCTGCCATGTTAAGACATGGTTTACATTGCCTAGACATGGTAACAGTCTTTTCTTAGGCTTGATTTGCTGTGTGTCACTCTAAAGAAATTTTCTAACAACGTATCTTTTCAGTGATAGGTTCCTTGCTTACCTAAAAATGTTTAAAAATAATTACTTGTAGAACAAGAGGTTTTAAAATTTGTAGTACCATATGTATAAAATAGAATGGTTACTTGTGCTATGGAAATGTAAATTGAGACATAAAGGTAAATTACAACATAAAACAGCATGACGGTTTAATTCCTCAAATGCTTTATGATGTCTAGCCAGGGTGAATACTTTGGGGTGGTTTTATAGTTCTCCAGCAGAAAAAGGAAAAACAGCAATATATCTAGAAATATAAGAATAGTTTTCAGATGTATGGTAATTTATTTCAAATAGCTAACTTTAGTGAGCTGCTATAACATCAGTTTGAATGATACCAGTTATTTTCATCAAGCTGTAGAAAGTTTTGGCTTTGTTTTATAATTTGATTCTAATATTAAAAAAACTTCTTTTGTTGCATTATAAACTAGTCATAGAAGTTGCCCACTCATTTGTTGTTACAGCTAAATACTCCATATCTGTTTTCTTTTTTTAGATACCCAGAAACATTTAAGGTATCAGAAATGAGGCAAGTTGCTGTGTTGTAGTTTTTCATGAATTGAAATAGTGTCTCTTCTTGGAGCCTGTTGTCCAGACCAAAGAAGTTAGTAGAGACTTCTCTGTAGTGTGTTAATGCCAAAATATAATCATAATTTATATTCCAGATCAGCTATTCTTCACTGTAAGTTAACTTTTTGGTACTGAGGTAACTAGCCCATCTCAATAAAAATTAACTAAGGACTTCCTTTTAACTTTTCAGGTAGCTTATTAATAATTTACTGTGTAAGAAGAACAGTAGCTTTTTAGTTCTAATTATCTGGAACTTTATTTGACCAGAAGCTACAGCCTTTTTATACATATATTGCCTAAGAAAGTAGTGAAACCCTCCTTTTTAACTGAAGATGATGGTGGCAATTTATGTTAAACTTTAAAAATGCATTAAATATAGCTTCTGGCCTTGTTTGTGTGGCTATTACAAAATTGCCTTGTTCTTTTTGAGTTTTAGAAATTTGGGAGGTGTTTTTTGTTTTTCTTTCTTTGAGAAATAAGTATTTGGCAATGATAATTCTGTTACATAGAATCATTCAGACATTTAAGAAACTACAAATCTCTTAACATTATCTACTGTAACTTATAAACTAGTCTTTTAGTATTGATGGGTACCATATTTCAGACTCCAGTTTATGAAATCTTAAAAATTCATTTTCAGTAGGCGCAGCTTTTAAGCCCTGTGCCAGTTTTCACCTGCACTCAAAATCTGAAGCTCCCTAGTTTTTCCTTACTTGAAAGACTGGAATCTCATTTTCCCCAGGATTCTTTTGGCTAAGTATCTTAACTAAAATATAAGTAACTATCTTACCTTTCTCATTTTGATACAGTTTTTCTAATGAACCCTTTTGTTTCTTCCCTCTTTAGATTTAGCAAATTTTAAGAAACTTTGCCAGTCTGTTTTTGTTTGTATTTAGATATTTCTTTCCATTGATATCCCATGCTTTGTTCCCTTATTGGACTAGTATTATAAACATATTTTCAAGCCTTCCTTTCCTTTCTCTTCTAAGTGCCATCGTTTTCTGTCTTCCCTTTTTATTACTTGCAGTTACCAAATATAAAAACAATGCATAACAGCATAAAAATTAAAGCAGCTCATTTCTTAGAAAGCCCAGGCAGCTTACATTAGCTATTAAAATTAGTAATAATGTAGCTTCCATTGTTACTGTTCTAGAGATTATTTTACTATGAAACAGTCAATTTTTAGTAATGCCCTACCCTGTTGGCATTTTAGAATCATAACTTTAAAATTCGACTTCCTATTTCTCTTCTTTAAAGAACTTAATTATTAGCATTTCTGTGTTTAATCAACAAAATTAGAGACTTATCCTGGTGATCACTGGGGAACAGATTTTCACGGGGAGTCCATTGTCTACAAAAGCTTAGGCTAAAAATTTATAGCAAATTGTATCCTCTTGTAGATATTAGATCTATAAAGCCAGAGTACTAGGGGGAAGAAGCTTAAGTTTAGGTACACTAAAAAGAAATCAGATCTCTTATAAAGATTTAATCTGATTGATAAACATGCAATATTAATGTCTTAAGAAGAAAATGCATAAATGTTGTTAACAAATGAGAGTAACAATAACTGAGCTGGCTTATCTTACCCTATGTTAGCACCACTACATAGAGAGAAATTAATAGGGAAAGTGGTCTACTTGGGTTGTTAAAGTGAAAGATTCTTGTCAGTTTCAGTTAAGATTTTTTTTAGCAGTATTTTTTTATTTGTATCTGTTTAAATCTAGTTTAAAAATTACTGAATTTAAAAAATTCTCATTTAAATAACCACAAGTATTTGTGTCAGAAAAAGCTTCCATTATTTTCAATCATTTTCCCCTATAAGATTTTATTTTTGAAATTAGGAGCAAATCATAATTAAGATGCTGATATCATAATACAGTAGGTGCTATCTGAGCCAGTTTTTCTTTTACTCATCTAAAAAGCTAAGTCATTAACACCCTCCAATTCTTGTTAACCCAAAACTCAGCTAATCTGATTCTTGAATGCTAGTGATAAGACTTTTTAAAAGTTTTTCTATTGAAATGGCAGTTTCTGTCAGACAAGTATACTATTCATAACTATAAATATGCAGCTCAAACTCAGCACCCCTGTGGAACCAGTACTCAGTTATGACACACAATATTATAAACACCATTTGATCTCTTCATTCCTCTTATCATAACCCCTTGCTCTGCTTAATTTCTGATAATTAAGCCTGTGTCCTCTTTGACCCAATAAGATGTTTAGATTGATCTGTACAGTTCTGTACAGTTCTGTACAGTTGTAAATCTAAACTACATAATTTTAAAGAATCACCACAGTGCATAACTTTTTGGAGATCATTACTGGTTAAAGATTCTCCAGATAATTATATTGTATGTGCCTTGAGCATGTAAAGCCAAATATTTTGTTAACCACCACAAATGATATCCCCTAATAATTTGTTTTTAGTACTTAGATAATTTATCATCAGTTACAGTTTTACCTTTTTCAATTTAAAGATACGTTGTAGAGGATAATCTAATGTAAAATTAGAGGACAAATATTTTGTGGCTTGTTACCTATTAAGACTAGATCTGAGTTGTTGTGTTTTTTTTAAGATTTATTTATGCGTACAAGAAATGGGGTACAGGCCAGAGTTGTAGGGGGTGAGAGGATTCACCAGAGACAGATAAATCAAATACACTGCTGGGGGGGAGCAGATCTGGAAAGGTCTGCCACCCCATGTGGGTCACTTCCCTGGCTGGGGATCGAACTTGCATCTCATCACAGTGGCTGAGAGAGCCTTATAGTGCTGTGCTTTAAACCTGTTGTGCTGTGAAGGAGGGCTTTAAATCTGAGATTTAGATGATAACTTATTGACATGTTCATTAATGCTCAGATGGCATAAAACAGGAATTCATAGCTGTTATTGACAACAATTATTTACAAATTAGTGGACTATAGCATGTACAGAAATTAAGAAATTGAATTTACTTGTATGTACATTCAGGGAGGTTAAAACTTGAGTTGGTGGCCCTCCTTGGTGGCGCATAGGGTTAAAGCACAGCTCTAAAAAGCTTAAGCCACTTCCGCATGAGTTCGATTCCCACCTGCCCCAGAGGTGACCACATGGTGTGGCAGACCTCTCCTGACCCGCCCGCTGCTCCCCTCAGCAGTGTACTTCATCGATCTGCCTGTTCTGCTCCCTGTTCTGTCTCTGGTGAATCCTCTTACCCTCCACATCTCTGGCCTATATCCCAGTTCTATATGAATAAATAAATCTTAAAAAAAAAATTTTGAGTTGGTCTGGTATAAAATTAAATGGAAGAATTGGTTGACTGCGTCTTAAACTATTGATTAGCAAGTGACAGAGCTGCAACAAATGCTAATTTTACGCAGTGTTTATAAAACTAAAATTAAAAGAAAAACATGGTGATAAACCTGTTATAACTTCATTTCTATAGGATAGTCACTCTAAATACAAAGGTAACACAAAAATCTACTTTCCTATGCTCTCCCTGGATTCCCAGTGAGCTTACTTTCTAAAAGTAAATGGAACCCTTCTAAAATAGTCTTGCTGTCTACAATTAATAAAGCTGTCTACCTGGCTATTAGTCAAGGGTACTAACTTTGAGTGAGGCTTACAGTCATTTAACTTTGAATATCCCTACTCAGTAGGGATGCTATTCTTATTCCCTTCTCTTCTAAATGTAAAAGAGGATAAAAATTTGGAGTTGAATGCCTTCTGTTTTTGAAAGTGATAACCATCATTTAAAATTCAAGTATTTTATACCCTCAGATACAGCTGGAAGTATGGATCAGGACTTAATTTGTAGTGTTTTTTTAGTCCCTGGGTAGAATTTGATTATTCAATTAAAGAACTGAGGAAAAGGAAGGTTCCAGTTAGAGAAAATATTGTGTATAACTATGAAAATGCAAAGCATATGTGATAAGGATAGTTAATTTTGATTAGTGCATCAGACATTTGAAGATGACAGAAGAAATGTTGGCTTGGATAGAAACCAAAGATAATAGAATGTTAATAAAGGCCTGGAATAGCCAGTAATAATCAAAAGCAGTAGTTATCACAGGGTATAATTTATACTGTTGATTATGAGAGGAGACAGTCAAACTTGTCTCCAAAGTGTCAAATGTAAATAACAAAGGAATGATGTACTGTTAGAAAGCACTAAAGGAGTCAATTATGAAAAGAGAAAATGTTGATGAGGTATTTTTTTGTTTTTAGCTTCCTCTTTGGATGAGTCCAAGAAGTAGTAGAAAGTTAATATAGATATACTCAGGGTACAGACAGCTAGAACAATAGACCTGAAGCTTGGTAATGAAGTTAAGGCTAAAAGATTGAAGAATTTTATTTATTTATTTAGTTAGTTATGTTTAATTATTGTTGCTGTTTTTTGGAATTCAAGCTTTAGGAAAGGCTGACATTGCTAAAGAGCAGATTACTCTCAAGTGTTGAGCCAGGACCTTGGGAAACACCATGTACATTTAGAAAAGAACAGAACCTCTAAAGATAATTGTCAGAGACTAGAAGATTTTTTAAATATTCCCTAACCAAACAGAAGTGGGACATGTTTGGATCTTATTTGAAGTAGCTTGAAATATACAGAGAAATTGCAAGAACAGTACAAAGAACTTCAATAATATTGCCAAGATTCAACTTTTGTTACCTTTTCATTAACAGCTCTTTATTGTCTTAACACTTCAGTGACCATTTAATAGTAACTTGCAGATAATCTTATCCCTTTAACCCAAATATAATTCTTACACATTTCCTAGGAAGATTCAGCAACAAAATTACCAAATTCAAATTTGATACTCTTTTATCTAATATGTAATGTATAATTCATTATCAGAATTTTCCAGTTGTCCCAGTGTTCCTTTCATGACCATTTTTTACCTGATCCAAATGCATGTAACACATTACATTTAGTTATCAAACACCAGTTTTTCTCATACTTTTCATAAATACATTCATATCCTATTGGATATTTAAAGTTTAATTATTCACCAAAGATTAGCATCATAGGAAGTGCTAAGGTTATGAGTAAAATACTAGACAAAAATGCACATATGTCTAGTATGTATTATAAAGAATGAGAAGTAATAATCAAGGGATACTGGCTAAAATCCAGCTAAACCAATACTCAGATTGGGGAGATTTTATGAGAGATGTCCTTACTTTTCAAAATTTGGGGGTAGAGATAGGTGGGGGTGTGTACTGCAAGTGAAGAACGTGGATATTCATGTGAGGTGAATCCCTTAGAAATAGATTAGGGTTATTTAATTCAGGCCCAGTTATTTTTTATGGTTTTTTTACACGTGTACTAAGTTGCCATATTATCTTGATTTGAAAATGTGATGTAATTTGAATATGCTTTTTATCATTGCTTGGATTTACTTACAAATTATGTAATTGTTATCCTTTGTATCCTACAACATCAACCTCTTTAGTTTTATTCTGTTAGTTGTCTAAGGTCGCTTATCTGCTACCAGACATCTATCTATATCTCATTGTTTTAAGTGTTTCAGTGGATCCTAAACATTTCTTCTCCTCATTTAGTTTTTCTGTAGCTAGCTGAAATTGGACAACTTACACACTAACATGTTTAGTACATGACTGAACTTAAGAATTGGTAATGTGAAATTATTAATGACTCATCCATCATTACATAAGTGTTGACCACAAAATAGTTGGAAAAGGTGGAACTAGTGGGTAATGTCTCTGGTTTTCATTATACAAATAGGTTGTAAGTAAATCAGACCTTTGATTAGAACAGAAACTTATTTGTACACATGTATATAAGCTGATTTACTAAACCTAATTAATTTTCCCACAGAATCGAGAACATTGTTGCAAAGCTTTTAAAGAAAAAACTCTTATTGAACATGTTCAGAGAAGGAAATTTTAAAAGAGTCTGAAATTGTTGAACTTACAGAGCAAACATCCCTGGATTTTTATTTTTTCACTCCTCAGCAATTTAAAAATTTAAATTCATGCCTATATCTCTTTAATGTATTAATGCTACAGATAATTTGACAACATTTGGGGGGTGGGGAAAGAAATATTAAGTGAAATAATTTAATTTTTTTCTCTTCATTAATATTTGGGTTGGTAGGCAGTAGAATGAGAAAAATAACATGCAGTATCATGTAAATGTGCACACATGCCCTTGCGTGCTCCTGTGCATGCTTATACTGATAGTCTAAATTATTCAAATCAGGAAATATTTTAGATTTCTATTATTTATACAGTGTTTAAATGTCTTATTTTCTGTGCTTAGGTTTTAACTTGCTACTTCTAAAATAGTTTTCATATATTTCAAGGAAATAAATGGTGGTAATAATTTAGAATGTGTAGACACCCTCAAGTAGCATTTGATTGTTTTCAGTTCAAAGATCTTTGGTTGTAAATACTAAAATATGTAGAGGGTGATCATTGTGGGGGGTTTTGGATTGTTTTCATTTTTTAATTGTGATTTTTGGCCTAGAAATAGGGTATATAACCTGTCCTGGAAGCCAAAAATGCCTTTCTACATACATCTGCTGATATAAACACAAAGAAGGTACTCTCTCCATAGATCATACATGCTCTGAAGGGAACTAGGAGACATATAGTAACTATTCGCCATTCAGCTGAAAATGCCCGTTTATTTAATAAGCATCTTTTTTTTCTCTTTTTGATATTGCTAACTTGCCCAGGAAATATATTGCCAAAATGTGCAACTGAAATGGTTATGCATACTTTTCTTTCAAGAAATCAGATACCACCTCTTAAAATCATAATATATGATGGTATCATAATATATGATGGTAAAATTTAAGAAAAGTTGCATTTAGTTAAATATGCTACTGTTTACAACCTCTCCAGATCTTTGCTGCATATATTTGAGTAATACATAACTGGCTTCCATCAGCTTTGTTTTTCTAGTTTTATCTTCTCCCAACTCCCAACTTTTTTATTTTTCTATTTCCTGTAAGTTGTTTCTACTTTGAAAGTGTGAGTACAAATATTTGGGAATAAACATGATCTGTACAAAATATAAAGAATCTATCCTGTTAGATATGTTTTTCTAAACAATGTTAATAAAATTTTTAAGCTATATAGTTTACATATCTTCCAGTAGGTACATTTGCTGTAAAGCGTAATATAGTACACACATTAGTCTTCAGCACAACTAGTCATGACTAGTTCAACCTCAGATATTTGAGGCCTGTAATATTGTATATCTTTTTGTGTGTGTGAATTTCATGGAATATATTGTCTAGACTTCTGCTAGCTACTTTAGGATTGCTTTCTTCAAATTTATCTTTAACATGTCTAGCCCACATAATCTGTGGAAAGACTAATTTATTGGGGGTTTATAGGGTTGCCCCACTTTCCCCCTCGCCATTAAAAAAAAAAAGCATTTCTGATGCTTCCAGAAGCATTGGATTTATTGTATATGATTTCTCAAAGAAGTGTAGTGAAAACTTATTAAAGAATGTGGTTTGTATTTGAAAGTAAAATTTTGTATCAAATGAAACATTTTTTTGTCATTCTAATAAGTTCCTTTAGGAACTGTTGCAGTTTTGATGTATTTTGCCTGTCAGTTTTGAAATAACAACTGGAAATTGCAAATCATCAGTACCTTTCAAAACTCTTATTTTATACAATTATTGTAAAATTTGCCCTAAAGTTAGTTAAATGGTGGGAAAACTTTAGCTATTCCTGGCACTGTGATTATAAGAACTTTTAGTAACCATCTCAGTTAAATGGATTTTTACTTATCAGTTGAAAAGAATGAAATGTCAACTATAGAAAGTGTCCAGGATTTGTTTCTGATAGCAGTCTTTCCAGAAATTCAAAAGGATTGATATATTAGAATGATTTTTAAGTAATTACTCATTTACAGAAGATGTTAAAGGCTATCTGATTAACCTGCCCACCTTCAAGCACTCAGTCAATTTTATTTCACTTTTTTTAATAAAGATTTTCTATGTTTGAATTTAATGATAGGAACTCATCATTGTGGCCCCGGTCTTTAGTATACTGCATTTTGAGAATGCTTTTGTCAGGAAAAAGAAAAAATGATACTGAGATACTGTATGTTTTTAAAATGTATACAACTCTTAATTCCTAAATTAATCCTTTGTTTATATAATGCGCTCACCCTTTAAAATTTTTCTACAAGTTTCATAGTAAATGTATTAGTTTTATATAGCTAGTTTAATTCTAAATTCTAAAGGCTTTCCAGGCATTTACTATAACATGCTCATTTTTAGCAGACCTTTTAACAAAGGGTCAGATAGTCTGCCCTGTAGTTTCAGTTCATCAAAGCCTTCTAGACAAAACGTCTACCAGTATTATAGATACATATATTTCAGGAAACATTTATTTTACTATATTTGGCTAAGTAGTCAATCTTAATGGAACTTCTCTCACAAAAGAGTAAATCATCAAAATAACATTTTTTAAATCATGATAGTATTTTTTGTCAAGAGCAAACAAGAGTTGAATGACAACTTTCTAAAATATTTTGGTGATCAAATGACCACAACTTTTAAACTATATTTTTTTATTCTGAATATGGATTTTTGCCTTCACCAGGTGATACATTGTAAAGTGGTGTTTTGAGAAGATAGTAAAGTTGTATGATTTTATTGAAGTCAAATGTGTTATGAGATTACACTTGGAAAGATCATATTTGTAAGCTGAAAAAGTCCTTATAGTACTTTGAGTTGTATGGGAAACTTTTAAATGACCGCGTACAATAGAAAATTTTCATTAAAAATTAAAACCTATAGCAGCTTATCCCCGTCATCTACATTCCAAATATTTCTGGAGATAGGTGCAGTGCTGCCTCTCTATTTTTTATAGCTTTGTGCATATTGGTAATGGCTTCCTCTTTTACTGACCCATTGACCCTCCCTTTTGACCATTATATTTTATTTAGGGGTAGTTAATACCTAAATATGTGGGATATCTTTCCTAGGTTATCTTTAGCTAAAATTGTAATTAAGCATTCTTATCAGACAGAAATCTTATTATATCACCCTTCAGCAATTAAAATAGATGTCCCAGTGAAATTTTTTTTGTAAAAGTTTAATAAATTTAAGATTATGTTTTTAATGAAGTAAGTTTTACCAATATTAAATCTTCCTTCCCCCGGTTTTCTTATATGCCCATACACAGATAAGCAGTAGGACTGCCTATGAATAGGATATGTTGTTATGTCTATTATATATAAAACACATAATAAATTTTATTCTTTCTATCATGTTGTGTAAAATTGGGGGGCTAAAGACAGACTAGGGTTGGGTATAAAAATTAGATGCTGTTTTGAGCACTTAAATGATACAAATTTTACTGATCCCAGACACTGTGCTATGTGTCCAGAAACTCATATATGGATGTGGACCAAACATTAGAACTCATGCCATTCTGCAGAAACAACAAGCAGTCTATAGCAGGTTTTGGTGTTAAGTCATAATTTCTGGATCATGATCTTAAACCTTTAATTGGTTCCATTTCTACTTGATTCTTTACTAACAATTATTCCTGATGGCCTGAAATTCCATGTTGAAATTTAAAGTTTGAAGTGTCCAGATTAAATATGAAATTATTTTACATTAAAAAATACTTAAGTACAAAATATCATGGTGTAATCATGGTAAAAACATAAAACTTTGCTATAAAAAATATTAAAGGCTATTTGATTAAAACACTTATTTACTTAAACTCTTTGCTAGAATTTTTTTTAGAATTCAGCATCGGAGGAGGAATGTGACATAATAATGATCGAAAGCCGAAAGTTTAAAAGTTGTGATGCCCTCACATGGTTGGAGGGTTATTCTAGCTTCTAAGGACTGAATGTTGTCCACAAGAGTGTCTCATCAGGTCATAAATTGGTAAGACTTAATGGATTAGATTTTATGTATTATACCTGATGTTATTGTATTGAGATGAATATTTATGAACAAAATGAACACATTGTATAAGAGTATAGCATTTAAATATAAGTTACAGTTTGGAATTTAAGTACTTGGAGTATGTAATCCTTTTGAAATACCATGTGGCTGAAGGCCATATTTTTGCAGTTGTGTTTAATAAATAGTATTTATATAAAGTGACATCCTGTATTATAGTATTATTTAAATATTGCTATTGCATCTGTTGTAGATGCTTACCATGTAGATAACAGTCCCAAATACTTTGTAGTTATTATCTCAGGAGATTTTTGAGGAACAATATTATCTTTTATTTCAAAAAGAAGATACATCCCTTTTCCTCATAAAATATAGTCTAAATTTATTTCCTTGAGGATTGTTTTCCTTAGTAAAAGACATTTTTCCCAATTCTCTGAGAACCCTTAAGATTCTAATGTCAAATGTAAATATATTAGATAAGCATTTTTGTATGCCCTGAAAATTGAAACACTTCTTTCAGAATTTTATTTTGCTTAGACAAAACTGAAATTTTGTTTACATTCTTACTTTGCTTTGTTTTTTACTGCAGTATTTTGTAGGAAGAATCTTAGAATAATAAAGTTAAGATCAGGATGAACTCTTAATCTTCAAACTGATGTTCATCATACTTTGCAGGTGGAAGAAAAAAACCTGTGTTATAAGTACAAGGTTGTAGAAAAGTGTGGTGCACAAAGCCTGTAAATCTATCAAAGATTATTTGAAATTACCTTCTAAACAAGCTACCATATCAGTTTAATTTTATTCTTAATCAGAGAGATTATTTTCTTCTTTATACACACAAAAACACATACACCCGTTCTCTTTTGACTGATAGTCTAAATTGATTCTGATAAGAGATCCATGACTTTGTGTTGATGATACTCTATAAACTTACCTCTCTTAAACCAGTATTTGCAATCAGTGTTAGTCTTAAAGGAAATTTAAAAGCTAATGACTTTCCCCTTTCTCCATTCTGATTTGTTTTATTATAATAACTACATAACTTTGGTAATTAGGAAAGTAAAATTTTCTTTAGGTTAAGATATCCAGATTTAATAGTCAAGGGAAGGACTTGAAGGGATTTATGAACCCTGTGTAATCTTGGGTAGAACTTTATTTATGTTCAGTTTTCAATGAAAGTTTCTGAACATTTGTCAGATTTCCAAAGATGGCTAAGGAACATTGCTAGTGAATGTTCATATTCAAAGGATAAATTTTTTAGAATGTAGGTCTGTGATTAATGAAAGAAATTGTAATGAGTACATTGACTCTGTAAATGTTGCTAATAAGAGGCTAACTTATTGTAAGTGACCATTACATTAGTGGAACATATTAGAGCCTAGCCACTTTAAGGTTAGGAATTTAATGCTATCAGTGTCTTTGGTTAAGTGTTGATTAGACTTTTCCACACAGTTTTTGCTATTGAGTAGTTACTATATGTCAGGCTCTATACTAAGTGTTTTGTGCTTCTTACCTTGTTTAATTTCCACAGTTGCATAGATACTATCAATAGCCTCAGTTTGTAGAGAAGGAATTTGAAAAATTAGAGGTATTAAGTAACTTGCTCAGGTCACAGAACTAGGATTCAAATCTACCTTTCTAATGAATTTTCCGTTGTTTTGCCAATGTGCACAGTAGCCCTAGAGAACTAGAAAGATAAAATAAGAGGGAATTTTACATTGTATGAATATGTGAATACAGAAATTTGATTCCCTTTGAATTTAAATAATAGCGAATCACCATAAAACCATCTTTCAAAGCACTTGCCAAAAATAAATTTGGACTAGTTGCCTACATCTAAAATTGTTTATTACATTAGAAAATAACTCTATTCAAATGTAATGTTTATGATTATAAAGATGTATATATTACAAAGTACTAATACTTACTTGAATGGTATTATACTATGTGTAACCATTAAGGAACTCACTCTTTAAGATTTATAAACTGCAGATACTGGGAAGTATTTTAACAGCTATTTTGAGCTGCATTTATTTATTGGAGTAGGACGATAAAGCACATCTAAAGCTCCCTACTAAGTGCTACATCAGTCTCCTATTTGTACCTAGTTGTAATTCTAGTGAAAATCTCTTATATGTCTACTTATGAAACATTTATGCAACAAAATTTATATTTTGGATATGTGTTTTGTTTTGTTTTTTTATCAAGCATTTATATATTCTTAAACTGAAATAATCTGAACAGTCTGTAAATCTCTCAGATTATTTGAAATTACCTTCTAAATTACCATATCTGTTTGGCTTTATTCTTAATCAGAGGTATTATTTTCTTCTCTGCACGCATAAAAACAAACACACCCATCCTCTTGAATAATAATCTAGATTACTTCTGATATAATATACATGACCTTGTGCTGATGATATTCTATAAACTCATCTTTCTTAAACCAGTATTTGCAATCTACTGCAAATAGGTAATTTCTTCAGGCCCTTGGTTAGAAATGTACAAATAAAATAAATGATGTGAGTCCTATCTTAAAAATCTGCTTTTAGATATTATATTTGTACACATTTTTTAGTAGTAATTTACCTTTTCAAAATTAAAACTATGGAAAGTTTGGAAAATAGAGTATAAAGATGCACACCTAATCTAAGTTCTTAACACAAAAGCTGTCTTGGTTTTTACATATTCCCTTCCAGATACATAATGGATAGGAATAGCTATTAATGATTAATAGCTTTTAAATAATTTTTAATATTTCATATATTTATCCACTTATGCAAATACTGATATAAAATAGGTTTTGAATTTTATGCTGATACTATGACAGGAATGTGATATTTTCCATTCCAGTTTTTCTTCTTAATTCTCTGGTTGTTTCTTCTCAGTCTTCTTAGAATACTTTTGTTTTGTCTCATCTTTTTAAGTGCTGTTGGTAGTCTCAGGATGCTTTCCAGATCCTCTCTTTCACATTACCTTGTTAGTAACATTAGAACTGTCTCTGGGTGTCATTTTTTTGTCATAAAAAACCGTTCACATGCTCTAAGTACTCAAACTTATTACCTGAACATTTTTCCTTACATTCAAACGTCCATGATCTCTCATAACCAGTTAATTACAGAGTACTGCCATCTCTCTGTCCTAAATATTTCTATGTCATCTCCTCTCAGGTCACAATCTTTCTTATGTGGACGTGTAGCAGCCCCCTAACTGGCTTGTTTATTTTGGTTTTTCTAATTCAGCAAACTGTACCTACAATTCTTTTTACTTGGAACATTTGTGTGTGTGTGTGTGTGTGTGTGTTTAACCTAACTGTGGTACTTCCTGTATTAAACATTCTTTTTTGACCCTACATCATTATTTTGTGCCCACAAAATACCCTTTTAAAATCTTGCCCCTACTTTGCCTACCTTTAATTCATTTGTTTTCTGCAGTAATCGGTGAACTATTTAGCAGTGGGTTTCTGGTTATTTATTATTGTGCTTATCCTCTGTATTTCCAACATCTGATAATGTTTAAATTCATTAAAGCCTTTCTGGAATGTGTCGCCACAAAGTGTTGTATCTGGAAAGAATATTAAATGTTATTGTATATAGTTAGAGATAAGAGGCAGGTGGAAAAGCCAGATCACTAACTCCCAAGTCAATGTCTCTTATGTATTTCATTATGCTTAAATTTGGACCACTGTCCCTTACTGATAATAAATTATATAGTTAACATATTAAGTATATACTTTGTACCAGACTCTAGTGCATTATCTCATCTAATATGAATCCTGGTTCTGTTATTATCCTTTGGAGATGCTAAATAACTGTGTAAAGTCTAAGATCTTAAGTTTAAATCTAGATCTAAGAACCTCCACTTGAAAGACACTGCAGTTTGAATTGTCTCCTTTATCTGATCTCACTAAGCCAGCAAGATTTGGGGCCTTTGCTTTCTGCCTGCAGAAGAGCATGTATTTTTGTTTACTTCTCCCCTTTAGACTCAATTATAATTGTCTGTAGAAAATGGTATTGGGCAATTGAGAGAGCCCATAGGTACATAGTAGTGAAGTATAATTATACAATTAAGCCTTTGCATTTACAAAACAGTTTTTTCCTGAATCCATGATTCTAATGTGAAAGGTCTTAGTTGAGGTTTTTATCCAGAATATCCTTAAAAGTCTATAGAGTCCATTTTATTTTCCACCATGACTTCTCTTGACTTTCCTGCCGTTACCAAGTATAGAACTGCTGAATTTCATGGTCATAAATTTGGCAGACATAACCTTTTCTATTCCTCAGACTTTTTTTTTTTTTTTACTTTGATTGACCATGTCATACAGAAATGGTTATACTTTCTTCTTCTTCATTGTGTAACAACCTGTCAAAAGAAATCTCATTAAGAGGTTTTGGCTTTTTGTTTAAGCTATGCCTTTGTGAAGGCGAAAAAAAATTTTTTTACAAGGTCTGCCCATTTTTGAAGGACCTTAAGATGGACAAATTTCCCACCAGTCAATACAGAGGCACCAAATCAAAATTTATTTTTATAAGAATCAGAGGGGTGGGACTGATTGGCATGAAAGGAAAAGAGCAAAAAGAATGTAGGTGAGGCACCACATTTCAGATGCGTCTTTTACAATCTAGGTTGATTTAACAAATTTCACATCATGATATAGATTTTTAACAAATTGATGTGTATAAACAACTACAAAATTCTGTCATTCATCAAATGTTATAAAATCGTTAGTGCACATGGACCTAGATTAAAATGAAAATAAGTTGCTAGCTGTTAAAAACTTTTTGTTGCTGGACATGTACCTATTTGACTATAGTTCTGCTTGTGTGAAAGAAAACCTTACAACCCTTTAATTTTTGTAATAATGCTATTTTATTGATTTTTCTTTTTTGCCCACCAGAATCCCTTTTTTTTAATTAGGTGACTCTAAAGCAGTGATCCTCAGCTAGAATAGTAGATGGTTTAGAAACAACACTAATCCCACTGTTTGATTTGTTTTAGTAATAATTTAAAATTAAAGAAAGGCATGAGTTAGTTTAATTAACCACTTTCTTGAAAATGGTGGTTAAATTAATTCAATTCTAACTCAGTCTTTTGGAAAAATTTCCCACAGTTATTTTTATTTTAAACAGTGAGACACAGATCCTAAACCAGAACAATAGAACTCTATTAAATCATCAAGCTACAGAAATGCTATGCTTAATAAATAGTGATGTAAGTTTAAATCTCAAGTAAAACAATTTTTACTAGCACAAGTTTTTTGAGTTCAGTATATCTTTACAACTTGAGTAATTTAGGAGATCAAATAAATTTAAGGAATAGCCAAGATTATTTCTTTGGGATAAAACAAATACAAATAATTGTTAATAATCATAATTATTTTTATTGTACTTCACTGTTTTTATTGTAAATTTAAGGTACACTGGGATAAGTATAGTTGACCTTAATCAAATTAAAGTCCAAATTGATCCAAAGAACATAAAGATCTAAAATGTTCTTATGGGTTATATTAAACAGCCCTTACAGCAGTCCTTTCACATATACCTAACCTCATTTTATAGATGAACTGATTTTAGTATGTTAACTTGATAGGATCACCCCACAAGTAAGTGGTAGAATTGGAATTTAAAACCAGATTGTCTAATTCTAAAACTTATGCTCTTGAACCACATTATTATTCTCAAGAATTAAAATTTTTGTTTAGACTGCTGCTAAGAGGTAAACTGTCTTATACACAATAAAATACAAAGCAAAGCAGGGTTACACCAAGTGATCATATACTGAAAACCTGGACAATTTTTAACTCTTAGGGCCTATTCACATACTTTATTTGTATTGAAGATGAGCAGTTTAATTCTTTGCTCTCAAACCCAACCTTTCTAAATTTTTTTAGACTTCCTAAATGCAAATTCTTCATTGATTTATTAAAATTAATAAACTGATTATTTTACTTGATAATGATTTTCTCTGCATTTCATTAAGGGTTGATAACCATCTTTGTACTGTCTCTTTAGTCTCAATCACAGTGAGGCAACTGTCTCTTTTAAAACCTCATGAGACTCTTATCTTCTCAGTTTATCCCTGTTTTGAAACAGCTTCCTGATAATGTCCTTTATTAATATTATTACTACCCCTGGACATGGCAGACCAGGTTAAGAACATAAACATAAGGTAGCAAAGAAAATTTTGTCTGTGACCTAAGAACAAAAACTGAGTTTTGGTCAAATAATTCTAGGAACTAACCCAATATAGTTCAGTTGTGTTAAATGTTATCTAAAACGTTTAAAATAACATTGCTGTACCTTTAAGAAATAGCCATAAATGAAAAGATTAACTATAAGATGAACAAAATTACATCTTCCTAATTAGTATTTAGCATTTCTCATTCTGAAGGGAATAATCTTCATTTTCACTCATTTGGTTAATTCTCAAGGTAGAAATGGGAGGATTTGTTGTTTAGGAATAACTTTTGTTAGAAGAAATGGCCCATAGAATTCTTGAGAAAAAAGAAGCAAATATGAGGCTGGTTTAGCTTTTCCACAAATGGGAGTTTCTTCCCAAATCCATCCTCTTTCTTAACTTTTTTCACATTGGTTTTCTCCAGTCTTTGGAGCCCATTTTTGTTCTCACAGTTTAAAAGCAAGCTCATTTTCTCAGTTTGAGCTACCTCCCACATTCTGATAACTCTAGGCCAGAGATTATGATTGACTGAGTAGTAGATACCTATTTGCTACTTTCTGTATTTCTCCACTAAGATCTATTTTCCAGACACCTCAAAATTCAGCAGTCCCAAATAAAACTTAAATTTCTCATTTCCCTATCTTTATTCCAAGATTCCTCTGCCACTCCCTTCTCCCAAAAATCTAGTCGCTTTCCAGTGACACATTATCCACCTCCCCACTCAGATTAACCATCTATCCATTCTTAGTTGTTACAAACTAAACTCTCCAGTCAAACCCGGCATCTTCTTCATTATAGGTAAATCCTTTATCATCCCTCTGGTCACTTACAAATTCTCTAGGCTTCAATTGTAAAGGCATGCCTTTAGATCTCTGACCATTCAGTATTCTCTTTGCCTTTGCTTGCTTAAGTAAATCCCTTTTTTCAAAATCTGTGTTGAATGTTACTATCTTTCCTGCTCATCAGCTCACACATACAGAACTACATCTGTGGTTATATCAAAATACATACAAATATCTTTGAAAGTAAATGATGAGGCAGAAAGCACAATGAAGGTATCTTACCTAAAGACAGAGCAAATCTGAGGTGAGGCCAACTGCAACAGGTAACTAATTCCACATCTAGTGATCTTCCCACTAGCGGACACTGTCCAACATCATATTCTCCATCCATTATTTGTTAAGTTTGAGGCATTGTGCAGTGAAGGCTGGTTGCAATTTATAATTTTTTTTACAAATATCTGGATGGATAAATGTTACTGAGAGATAACTATATAGGAAGAGTCAAGTTTGTTCAGAACTTAGTATTGCCCGTAAGAGAATTTGGATGACCTCTGTGTATGAACAAAAACACAATGGCAGTCTAAGTTCATACTGATACTGAGGAATAGATTAAAAAATATTTCTTTTTTTTTTTTTTTGAGTTTAGTTTGATAGCATTATCAATTTCTATTTGATAGCAACAACTGCTTAGGAAAAGTGAGTTTTGCCATAAAGTGTAGAAAAATGGCTCTGAAGATCATCCAGTACAGCTATTTCATGTTATAGATAGAGGAAAAAAGCCTCAGAAACAAAGTTACAAGGGATATGTACCAGGACTCAGACTCCTAAGTACAATATATGAGTTCAGATTTCTTACAGTATATACATTATTTAGTAGGTGGCTACCAGCTTCATGGTAGATTTTGCAAAAAGCACATAGAAATTTTTAAGACAGTAGATTCAACTGTTAAACTGGTAAGAGTCACAACGTCTGAGACTAGTGCCATAGTGGTAGTATGGGATGTGTCTTATTTCTGGAAAGATTAGAAAAGCATTTACAGACAAGAAAAATATTTGAGCTGATAACTATAAAAGATTGGTAGGATTTCCACAGATATATTTCAAGAGTGGAAAAAACAGCATGAGCAAAGACTAGAAGCAAACTGTGGAAGGTCTCGAGAAGTTGAGAATAATCTAGTTTAAAATTGCACAGATAGCCCCTCCCTGGTGGTGCAGTGGGTTAAAGCACACCACTAAGGAGCTAAAGCCACTTTCCCATAAGTTCGATTCCCGCCTGCCCCAGAGGTGACCACATGGCGTGGCAGACCTCTCCCGACCCGCCTGCTGCTCCCCTCAGCAGTGTACTTCCTCAATCTGCCTGTTCTGTTCCCCACTCTGTCTCTGGTGAAGCCTCTCGCCACCCCTGAGCCTCTGGCCTGTACCCCAGTTCTGTATGTACAAATAAATAAATCTTTAAAAAAAAAATTGAACAGATATTTGGAATGTGGAGAAGGTAAAGGTTAGCATTAGAAATAAACATAACAGCCTTAATTTAGTAAACTAGTTTCTGATTTTTCCCCCTTTGCCCTATTTTTATGCCATTGCTGAATAATTCTGAGTTAACTTTTAGAAATGTTAGCTCAATTTAGCTTCGTAAAAAGGTTGTTTTCACAATAGAGCCATTGCAGGATGAAAATGTATTCAGTACTTGTTGGTTTCTGAAGTGAGACAAAAATCATAAGTGTTCTACATTTTATTTACCATAACATCTTCTTTCCTCCAGTTTTGTTCATTTTCATACACCATGAAAATATCCTTAGGTAGCAAAAGTGCTACCTCTGTCCTTATAGTCAAAGGAAAAGAATGTTTTTGTTAACCTTTTAATGATGAGTTATCTTTACTACAAAATGACTGTTGAGCATAGACCTTCTCTACATCTTTTCTGAGTCTTTGTCCTTTTCCTGATACCACTCAAGTAATTTGAACCCATAAAAGCTTTTAATATTTTCATTCAATTTAAAAATTTCCAAGTTTTCTCTCCTATTTAAATTGTGTGCTTTTAGGGAAGATCCTAAAATTAGTGTGAGAAATAAAAATCCATTACTAGACTAAGTTATACTTTAATAACTAAATTTGGATTTCTCCAGTTGTTAACCATTAGCTTCTCTCCCAGCAGATAATGGTTTTAGACTGTTTAGACTGACTATATGGAACTAGATCCACTTGATTCCTCTTCAACATAACTGATCTTTAAATTTTTCTATCAGGTATTCTAAAATAGACATCAGTCAGCAAAATTTGAAATCCTTTCTAAATAATCCCCTATTTTCTTATGAAGTTCCAGGGTATGTCTATAGTCTGTTGTCAACCCTAAATTTTTCCAAGTCTGCAGAGGTAAATTAAAGTAGCCAGAGTATGGTGTCAAATTTTTATTTGCCCTAAGCCCCTTTGCCTTTGTAATTTTTATTCCCCAGTAATGACTTACATAATCACCAAATAACTGATTGCTACTGTGTAAACAGTACAATGAAATCTCCTATCATAGCTTGTTATAAATGTAATCATCCCAACACTGAGGAAAATGCCACCAATTCCTGCCCTTTTCTTACATCCTTTCTTAATATCTGTCTGACTCAGAGGAAGGAAACATTTCTTTATTCTGTCAAACCTTGCCTAATGTTAGTTTAGTTAGAAATAACTACCAAGTGCATAAGCTCCTTTTTTGCCTTGAGTAGATAAGATAATGTTAACATTTTTGTATTTAATTTGAAATAATAGAATATTAAGTTTTCTTAATTTATTTTGAATATTTTGTTGATAGTGGTAAACTAAATGATATCCCCAAAATGTATTTGGAATGCAGAAACATCTGGAAAAAAGGTAAATTTAGTACTATCTATAGCTTCTTTGGAATACACTTTTAATGTACATTTGTTTATAAAACCTGTTGTATCATAAATGTTTTCCAGACTTTTACTGTTGACTTACTGGAACCATTGTACTGTTTATAACTATACTAAGAGTTATAAACATTGTGTACACTATGTTTTGAGTATAATTCCCCCTAACCAAGGAACTAAGTTTTACAAATCATAGATACCACATTGATTGTCATGGTACCTACTGCAACAATCATAATACCTTATCTTGCAGAATGAAATAGTTGTAAAGAAGGTGGAGTTGTCAGTTCTTCCCCTATTCCTTTCTTTCCCCTTTTTCGGGTTCCTGTTGTTACTGTTCCTGCCTTTTGTTCATATCTTGGGTTAACACTGTACAGGGTAATAACTCCTTCATGAGTCATTTTGGTTTGGAATGTGTTTGTCTGTATTCTCCAAAGTGCAGTGACTTGCTTCTACCCCTGTACCCTATATACTTCTCTTCCTAAACAGATACGCTTTCATAGGTTGTGTGTATCCTTCCATTTTCTTTTTTCGTATTCAAGCAAATATGTATAATCTCCCCATCACACAAATAATTTACTCAGACCTTTTAAAGATCTCCAAAATGCGTTTTTTTATAAGTGCATAGAAAAGTATCTTTGCAGAGGTTTTTTTTTTTTTTTAATGGGTTGTGTTTTTTGTCTGTCTTTATAAATTGAATGGATGACAGTGTCATGATTTATTTAAGTCAATCCCCCATTGATAAAAGCCTTGTACCACAGCGGTGTAATATGTAGCATTATAAATACCTTATTTCCTATGTATGTAAAAATAACTATAGAATAAATTCCCAGGTATAGGATTGCTGTCTCAAAGAATGATTGTGTGTTTGTAACATTGTGTTTGGAATAACACAAAATTTCTCTCTATAGGATTTATAACACTGTGCCACTTGTACCAGCAATGTATGAGAAGGCTCTTTTTCCTGCAGCCTCACTTAACAAAATGTCTGCCAGTCTGTTTAAAGAAATGGTATTAATTGTAGCTTTGATCTATATTTTTATTATGAACAAAATGTTGAGTATTTTTTTTACTCCTTTTTTCCCCTTGGTAATTGTCCATATGAATTTTTCCATTAAGGTTTGAATCTAACAGATTTCTAGAAGTACATTTTATTTTAGGAAAATTATTGAGAAGATTTTCCATTTTCCCATATTTTTAAGAATGCTAGAAAGGCCTCTCTCACTTAAGCATTTTTTAAAAAATTCCTAAGTGGATTTTTTTAAAGGCTGTTAATACAAACGATAGTATTGACTTAAACAGAGAGGGTTTGAGGTAGAAAAAGGAGGGGCTTTAGTTAATTACCTACTTTTTGTGTACATATATTTCACTTTTAGAAATAGAGATTCATAAGTAATTGATCCCCAGAAAGCAAAGGGAGGTCCCAGGTACTCTTCACTCCAGTGGTAAAATTTTACATGACTGTAGTACAACAGAAATACCAGGAAATTGACATTGGTGCATTACACGATGTGCAAACGTTTTCCTATTTTTAAATATTTATTTTCTAGTCCAGGAATTTGACCTAAAATTAATTAGTAATAGATGAACTTAAAACATGCTCAGGACATTAGTGAACATGGTTTTTGTAGACGCTAAAAATAGATGTCAATCATGACATAAATATTTCATTGGGATTTTTAATAACTTTTGGTAAAAGCTTTCTTTGCACCATGGTAAACTGGTTACTTGGGGAAATTATAACTTATGGTTTTGTAAATAACCATTTTGCTTACTTGCCCGACATAATAACTTTCATCATCCACAAAAATTGCTTATTTTGTATTACTAATAATATAAGTCTCCATGGAGCATTTTTGTGAGTTTTTTAAATCACAAAATAGTTTTACCTTTGTAGACTTATGGAACACTGATTTGCAAAATTTTGAGTTCTCACTTTACTGTTAACTTTATATGGTGATTTTATTCATAATCTTAAGAGTTTTGTCTGTAACCAGAAATTAGGTCTACTTGAATTTTTATTTATGTCGGTATAGCTCTTTTTTGGAAGGAGAATCATCATTTGCTCTTAAATTATATTAAACTATAAGCTTTTTAAATTCCTCTTACAGAAGAGTGATATTTTTATTCTATTTATCTTCCTAAGACTTTCTCATTAGTTGGGTGTTTTGTTGTTGCTGTTTGTTTTTTGTTTGTTTGCAATCAGTGACAGCAGTTTCTTTCTAAAACGAAAATATGCTTTTCTTAGAGAAGAGGCAAAATGTTACACAGATTAAAAGGAATGCACGTTAGTAATGGTGATGTTATTGTAGAACGTATTGAGGCATATTATGGGGGATGATGGTTGTGATGATTTACTAGAAACAGTATGGTATTTCTAAGACTGGCTTCCAAGAAGGATGGTAGCTAGAAGGGTCTTTGAGGAAAGTCCCTTGGTTTTTTTTTGTTTTGTTTTGTCTTAACAGATATTTTTACAACATTTTGCATATAGGTGCATATAATTTTAAGACATCATCAGCTTTCTAACAAACCAATAGGACATTTTAGTGAGTAGTAAGCTATATGGCCTATCTAAAGATCAATGAGTTTAAGTGTCTCTCCAGAAGTTACCTTCTTTGTCCTCAGAGTGGTACCTCTTCTATAAATGTGCTAGATAAGATAAATGGCATAATATGAACATAGTTTAATCTTTTAATCCAGGCTTAATATTTCACGCTTAAAGCGCATGTGCACAATAAATAAATATGTGCACAATAGCTCTGGATACTTTTAGACCATGATAGATTCTTCCTTTCTTCCTTTCATAATCATCTTACAAAAAGCATGTGTTTTGATTTAATTAGGTTTTGATAGGTTTGAATCCTGTTCCTTGTATTGTGCCTTAGAGCAAGTTACTTGGCCTTAGTTTCAGCAGCGCAAACAGTGTTGCTTGGGCTTGTTGTAAGGCCTCTAAAGTGATGTGTCTGCCATAAACTGGGCAGTCATTAATGTTCTTTTCATCTGCTTTTGTCACTGTTAATTAGCATTCATATGGAAAGAACAGAAGATAGTCAAAATGTTACCATTTTAAAATAGAGAAGAAATTTGCATTATTTATATTATAAACAAATAGCCATGATATCACTGTCCACATTATTAATGCAGATAAAGAAAAAGTTTATGTTAATAAATGTGAACCAACTTAGCCTAACTTCACTGATATGAATTTTTAGGGAGGAAAGATGGGGTGATGAGTGGATGATTTGCAGAGTCAGTGAGCTGAAAGCTCGGATGAAGCAATTAGCCTATTAAGAAAGATGAAAATGTAGGACACAGGTGAAGCCAGAGGTTTATCTAGCCTCTTGTCTTCTCATTGAGGATGCAAGTCATCTATTTTGCTAAGAGTAAGGAGGCCTGGTGGTAGCCAGTTAGATGAAATGAAAGATGAAACAGTATGGAGCATCAAGCTGTCTTACTAGTATTGGGTTGCAGGAAAAATCCTGACTCATAAAAGATATGCCATGATTTTTCTAACAACCCTATATAGCATTGATACTTAAAGTTTTACTTTTTCTGTGAATTGATTGTAATTTATTTAAATACTAAATTCAAGCTTACTTAGCTCTTCTGAGCATCACACTTCCAGTAAATAAAAATTTGTCATAAAAATAATGTAGCCATTCTTATCTTTTTCCTCCCACAGTCTGTATTTTGCTCCATTCTTTCCATACCCACAGTTTTTATTCACCTAGTAAATGTTAATGATGCTATGAGGAATGGCCCATTTGTAAACAGCTTCTTTTTAAGAAACTATCCCTTGCCTTTAGTATATAATAACCAGATAGTTTAATAGTTACAAAGTCTTGGGAAGCCTTCCCTTAAAGAATTTTTTTAAAAACTGGTTAAAATGTTCAAGATAATGTGTGATGAATGCATATTAAAAATGAGCACAAGATGTAATACTATAACATATGATCAAAGGAGCAAACCTGAAGGAAACACTCAATTCTGCGTTAGTTGACCTTTCCTGCTTTGCAAGTGTGTATGATGCAAACCATTATGTTGACTTTGAACACAATAGGAAATGTGTTGCCCTCTTTGAAAGGTACCTTCAGCCATATTCCAGGGTCTTGAAATAGAATATACCCTCTTATTTGTTTGTTTAAGACTACCAAAATTGATAACTTACTTGTAAATCAGACTATTTAAGCCAGTAGTTCTCAAAGTTAGTTTCTACCAGAATCAGTTTGGGGGAGTAATTAAACTAGATTTCCTGGGCCACACCTCAATAGTATCGAATTCAGTAAGTGTGGGTGGAACCAAATATTTACATTTCTAAGAAGTTCCCAGGTGATACTTGTGCTAGGACCTCACCTTGAGAATAACTGATATATTCAAACACAGAAATTTCTGATAACTTTCTAGTATGCGTTTGTAATTGTTTCATCATGTTGACTCTCAGTATGCATTTGAGCTCCTGTTTGTCAAGAACTATGTTTACTTGGAGCTTAGTCTAGTATAGTAAATAATGGCAGTATTATTTAAACTTATTTAATCCTCACAGGAGTTTCATGAATTGGGGTATATAAACATTGTTTTAGATTAAAAAACTTAGGTCTAGAATGGTTAAATAGATTTCCAGAATTCACACAGTAAGTATGTGGACAAACTATAATTTGTTGTTCTGCTTTCCTGGTCATATGCACTTAAAAAATTGGTAGAGTAGTGGACCACTGGAAGGTTGGAGTAATTAGCTCTGCAATAGGAAATCAGATGCTAACACAGAAAGAGTTAGCATGGAATATCTTAAAGAATAAGTTGAAGATAGCCAGGTGAATTGTAACTGTGAACATTTCCAGCTGAGGGAGCAGTTTCTACATAGCCATTGAAAACTGAGAGAACATGTGTTATGCAGACTGCATAGCTATATAAGACAATAACACAATAGACAAGATGGAGTGTGAGAGGGAGTCCATAGGAGGCAAGGGTCAAGGTCATGAATGAAAGGTTTTGTATACCAGATTTTTAAATTCTTTGTCTTCTGGGTCTCAAAGAATGGTCAGACTGTGGAATCAAAACACCTGGGAATTTGTTAGAAATGCAAATGCGTAGGCCCATGCTACACCTACTAAATCAGAAACTGAAGTGGAGTCCAGCAGTCTGTTTTCAACAAGACCTCCAGAAGACTTGGTGCATATTACAGTTAGCGAACCACTACACTAAGTTCTAGAATTCTTAAAAGCCTTCAAAAATAGCCAAAGGTCACTATAGTAGTAATAAATATATCTGAAACTGATTTCATTTTGTTAAATCTCAATGCTTAACAGAATTGAAATAGTAATACTTTTTAAGGGACACATAATTTCAACATGATCCATTTATTCTTTGCACCAGTTACTCTCTCCTTGTAAAAGAGGTCCTAGTCAGGATTAGAATTTATTAGGTCAGCATGCAAAGAATAGTAATAGTTACTGTTCCTTAGCTAAGGGAATGCTCTGAGAACTTGCTGACTGGTTTTATTTTTAATTATCAAAAAAATAGCAAGAAGCCCTTTTTTGTGAGGCTTTGGGGCTTTTACAATTGTTTTGTATTGGTTGCTTGAAGTTAGATAAGTTATTCAATTTATATAGATTTGTTGAAAGAATTGATTATATTGAAGTCATGAGTGACTAAAAATTTTTTCCTTGACACAGAAATAATGTAAGTATAATCTAAGATTCTCAGGTACACTTTCTAAATGCCTATCACCATCTTTTTTGCCAAATTATGGCCAGTATTTGGTGTCTAATGCTGGACTATTACACTGAAGCCTTATTGTTTATAAAGTATTTCTATAGTTTAATAGTTACATAGAGTCATAATTTGCACAACTCTACAAACATTTAAAGTCAAACATATCAAAGCATTTTAATGGTCTATATCTTTCTCATTCTGGTTATTAGCTATATAGAAGTCTGTTTCCATTTAGAAATAGCATCTTAGAAAATAGCTTTTTTGCAGTTAATGTGGTTAATATTCAGATAAGTAAGTTCAATGTTTTCCACACATTGATCAGGATGCCAAGGACTTAGAATGGAAAGTCCATTGTATTAATACCAACTCCTTTATTTTACAAATGAGGAAACTAAGATCCAGAGAAATTAAATGGTTGCTTTGCCAATGACTATACAGTTAGTAAGTAACAGAAGCAGGATTATAACTAGATCTCTGTGAATGTACCACTACATTAGACAGGATATTTCTGACCATCACTCTGACATAACATTGAGGGGTAAATACCATCTAAAGTAAAAGAGCTTTTCAGGTACTTTAACACCTAAATTATTTTAGGTGGGATATTCTTTATGAAGAATAAAGTTTTATATAAAAATGGTTTAAAGATCTCCTTTTTTATTGACACATAAAGTACCAGATTTGTCTTTACAAAAAACTAGCAATTTTCAAAGTTTACCAAACACCAAAGGAAGACTATAGATCCTTATTATTTTTAATATTTAATATATTAGAGAAGAAATTTATTCAACCTGTGTCATCTGTAGAGGGAAAAAAATCATCTGAATTTTAATGCAATAAGTGATCACCAGGATTTCCACATTAAAATCAATTAGTACATATAATTGGTAAGTGAAGAATTTTAAGAGTATGCTCATTCAAAACTTATCTTTTTAAAGAAAGTTCACTAAATTGAGAATTGCCATATGTGGGTCGTAGGCCAATTACAAATGTTGAAACTACAAAGAATTTTTTAAAGTATTCTATTTACTGATGAACTTTGTTTTCAAAATGAAAACTTTGGGTACTGAAATTATGAGAATAGACTTTTATTTTTACTAAGTTATTTCAAGTTACTTTCTGGTTTTAAGTAAAACAAATGTTTTTAATTACTTTGAGCTGGAAGGGAAGTTACATTTTTTTAGAATAATTTAATGAAATACTCTAATTTTTTCCAGTGCATCTGGGGGAGGTGGTGTAGCCATTGACAACAAAATAGAACAAGCAATGGTAAGTAAAAGACCATAGTTCCCAAATTTTGTTGGTTCTATAAAGCACGTAGTTTATCATTAAGAAATGCCTAATATTAACTTAGGTGACCAAAGTGTGTTTTTTAATAATGGTATTTAGTTGAAGATGCGAGGATATTAAGAATTTTCAGTCTAGAAATACCAATGGAATAAATATTTTCCTATTTGTGCATCTCACATTTCATATAATACTATTGTTAGGGCCCAGAGGATAAGGGTGGAATGGTGGGGAACATATAATTAAGGTGTGTTTTGTCTCCCAAAATATTTTAGCATCAGAAATAGAGACAAGAGTTTTAAAACAAGAACTTTCATTGGAAATCTTTGTCCCTTTTTTGGTCATTTATAGACACTATTTTACTTGGATTCAATTAAATGCACTTATTTCTGGTGATTCTAGCTCTGATTTCTGATACCAATTTTTTGTTCCCTTAAAAATATTGTTTATACTTTAAAACTATTCATTTTGAGTTTTTTAAAACAAGATAGGCTGTAATGAGAGCTGCTAGTCTTAAACTATTTTTTAAAAAATTTTATGGCAGCTTTTATCTTTTAAAGCAATACTGTATGACTTGGGTAATATCAGATAATTTAACATCCTTTGTTTTCTTTTTCTATCATAGCATGTGAATTTAAACTTTTTTAAATTCTAAACTTGTGATAATTTAGGAGCTACTTAAATTTTAGTGATTGTTGGGAATTGCTCAAAACTTCAAAAGGAAAATCCTAGGCTTGTTGCTCTAGTTAGAAACTGAATTTTTTTCCATTCCATCTTCTTTAGAGACAAGCTGCAGTAAAAACATTGAACAAAAACAAAAGCAGGAAAGCTAACACATGATCGCCTCCATGTTTATTTAGGTAGACTACAACCAAAGAGCAATAACTTTCTCTTTCACTCATTTTGACATTCCTAATTTTGTTTTTCACAGGATCTGGTGAAAAGCCATTTGATGTATGCAGTAAGAGAAGAAGTGGAAGTTCTAAAGGAACAAATAAAAGAATTAGTTGAAAGAAACTCTTTACTTGAACGAGAAAATGCACTGTTAAAATCTCTTTCAAACAATGATCAATTATCCCAACTCCCAGCCCAACAGGCCAATCCTGGTAGCACTTCTCAACAGCAAGCAGTGATAGCACAGCCTCCGCAGCCAACGCAACCTCCACAGCAGCCGAATGTCTCCTCAGCATAAAGCTTTCTTGCCTCGTTAAGAAAAAACTGAAAGCAATCTATCCTTGTGTGCCACTGGTGTTCTTTCCACTTTATACGAAAGCAAGTAGCCATGCTTCGGTTGTGTGTTTGGCCTTTTCAGTATTAGACAATCATTCCTCAAGAGCTTTTCCTCTCTTTGAGATGTCATGCAGCACTGTTGATGTCCAGTTCTATGTCATCCGTACACAAGGAGAGTAATAGGTGGTGGTTATCAAAGCAAGCAACACCTGCATTCCACCTGGTGCGCATGAGTGGGGTCTTTTAAGAGCTTGGTGGCTCTCCCGTGTTTCCTATTGCCCGTGGATTTCCCCTGAACCTTCCTTTCACATTAATAACAGTTCATCTAAAGAGCCACTTTCTTTCAATATCAGTAACATTTGCCTATATAAGTTTTCATTTATTTGTGTTTTATTTATTTACAGGGCTGCTATTTTCATAATGTACATGAACAATGTCACAGAACTTTTTTAATTTTTTGAATAATTATAAGTATCGGTAAAGAAACTGAAAGACAGGATTGCATTTAATAGCTAAAACATTTAGGCAATAATTGAACAAAAGAATCCTGGCATATTTCTAACACTAATGACAATTTACCTTTGGTATTTATTTTCAGTATAGTAAAGACCCAGCTTGAATGTAAATTTTGTATAGTGTAAGTATGAAGAACATAGTGCAACTGTACAGGTAGTCACCAGTTATTGTGGTATAATAAATAATTGGGCTATTTTGATGAAGAAAACTGTTCATTTGTTTCTACTTTCTAATAGAGAAATTGCCACGATTCCTCTGCTTTTCGACATTTCGTATGACTTTTTTTTTTTCGGGTGGGAATAAAAAGCTGTGAAATTGTTCAACCTACTTTGTAACCAAAGAAGCAAAGCTGTGTAATGGAGTTTGTTGTTTTTTTTTTGTTGTTGTTTGTTTGTTTGTTGTTTTTTTTTTATATAATGCACATTCTTTATGTATTTTTATTTAGTGTTTCGGTCACAATTTTCTTTGCTGTCTAGCATGATCTGCATGACCTATAATCTTTGAACCACTTTCGTACCTCATGTTTTTATCCAGCACTCTTATTGTAATATGTACTAGTCTGTGAACAATGTTAAATAAAAAAGAACGAACAGGTAGTACGGTGGAGCTGACCTAGTGTACTCTACACTAGTTATTAAAAAAAAATGAAGTGAGCCATCTTTTGTTCATTTAAAATGGTGTTTTGAATTTCGTATGCAGAAAACGTTTTGTTACATTGCAGATTTTAATGTATTTAATAAATGCAACATGCAGATTAAGTGCAGTGTATACTGAGTATTTAAATTAAAATGTACATTTCATAAATACAGTTTCGAAAGAAAGCATCATTTTGTGTATACTAACACATTAAGTGTATGTCAGAAATTGATGTATAAATATATATTTTAACACATTTTCTGAAATTAAACTGCAGTTTTGTTGAAATATTTGGCTCTATATGTGTTCAAAATTTAATTTAATTTGACTAATTTGTATTTTCACAGTTCAGAGTAGTCCTTAAATGAAAACCTATGTTACTTGTGACTTCATGACAGTTCTTAGACTTTCATAGTAAAATAATTTAAAGAATGCAAGAATGGTGAGCAATATTTGTACTCAGTACTCATTTTATGTCACTGACATTTAAATAGAGAAATCCTTGTCTACCAAAACTTTTACTTGAATTCAGAAAGGTGCCTGTAGAAATTAACATGCTCTGAATCTATAACTAGCTAATGAGGAGTTAATGAGAACCAACAACAGCTACTCTGCTAAAGAGTATAAATAGGTGTTTTTTAATTTAAATAAAAACTTTATCAGCTTAACCACAAACTACATGCATAAAATCAGGACTTATGTGGGGATTACCAAATATTTTTATTCTGGTTGTGCTATGGAATATGTTCCATACAAATAATGTTAATGTTAGTACCATTAGAAAAAAAAGGCTCAGACCAAAGGAAAATGATTGGTGTTAGTTTGATAATAATTGAAGGCAATTACTACTATGTTTACATTTAAAAGAGCCACAATTGAAAAGAGAACATGGATACTACACAAAAAAATAAATGGCAGTTTCTAAAGGTAATTGAAGAAGTGTAAATTAATACTTTTAACTAATTGTTACATCTTAAAAAGCAGGAAGGCATTAGCATTGGTGTGAAAAAACACTCCTGTGTATATCTAGTAATTTGGCAATATGTATCAAGAACCTTAATATTAATAAACTTTTCAGTTTAATAAAATGAGAAGATACTCAACTTACGGTGCAATGTTCAGAAAGTGCAAAATTGCAATAGTGCCTGTCCCATTCCCTGCTCCCTCCCTAGGGACCCAACCTTCCCCTATACATAAGCCCCAAATGTAAAAGGACGCTTTTATATCCAAACATACACTCATGAGGCTCATCCCACTCCAGATTCAAGGAGAAATTTAAGGTTGAAGAAGCTGTTGTGCTAGTTAGTGTGAATATTTCGTATTTGAAAACGACATCAAACTTTCTGAATTGTTCAGGATCATAAATAAATTTCACTTTTACCTTGGCAAAATGTGGTCTCCAGCTCCACATTAACAGGAGTATTAATTTGAGATGCAAAGTTGAGACAGCCCTATAGAAGTGCCTCCTGTAATTGTCTCAATTGAATGCCCATAGACCAATATGCCGCATAAAATTGGTGTCTATTTCAGCCAACCAGAAAGTCACAGAAGATTTCTCACATGGCAGTATGTCTGAAAACTAACTTTCTACCCCCAAAATTTATTTTAAATTATATAATTTTACAGCTTGCGTGCAAAAGAAAAAGGTATAATTCCATAATTGTAATCTCTGAAGTAGCTGTATATTTCCAATGTTTTCTGAGCTAAGGAGAAATTTTAAGGATGTTTTATCCTTAAGCTCGCCTTCCCACTCCCACCCCCGCCCCCGACCTCCACAGTTATAGATTTCATGATTCACACATGTCAGGTCAGAGATAGTTATTTCTCTAAGTTCAAAATAATCACTACAGGGCCTTTAAGAAGGAGGTAGAGGAGTGCTTAACATTAACCAAATACCTGTTCTCCATGGGAATGTGTCTTTGTAGAACCAGAAATTGCTAGTTTTCAGAAGCTGAGTCACATTTTTTTTTTAACTTTATAGTTCAGTAATAGGCATTTTGTGACACGACACTTCAATAATCCAGTTTTACATTTTGAGGAAATAGACAAACCAACATACACAATGCAATAAAAAGACTGATGGCTTGATAAAAGGTGGGATCTGAGTCTTAAGGGCACAAATACAAGAAAACTGCTCGGAGGCTTAGCATACACAAAGCTCTGAATTGCCACAGAATTGTGTCACGGGAGGCAGGTGGGCAAAGACTGCCACTCACTTTAGTAGTTTGGCATCTCTTCAGAAAGCAAGAATGATTTATTGAATGATTTTAAGCAATGGATTGTGGTCAGACTTAACATTTTTAAAAAGCCCTTGAGGTAAATGGGAGGCTAAAACTGGAAGCTGAGGTATAATTTCCAGAAGAGAAGTGATAGGCAGTTATATTAGATAATCTGCTGACATTGATGAAGTTGTTCAGGTTTTCTGTACCATTTTTTTTCCTCCACGATGATTAGTTAATCCCCACCATCTTTCTTGCTCTGAGTGTTAAATTTTCTTCTAACAGGTATTATCTCTTTCTGAAATCAGTCTCTTTTCTACTAAAGGAATTTCAAGAATCAGCAAAAGAAGAGGGTAGGAAGAATAGAGGAACTTGACTGTAACTCCATGCCTCTGTGAAGTCAGTCCTAAAAAACTAAAAGTCCTTTTATAATGAGTAGGGTTAGAGTGACCCAGGAGCTTGAGTCCAATACATATCCCTTGTTCCTCAAAAAAGATTGGATTCTGTCCCTATCAGATCCTGACAGTGCAAGTCACAATAAGGGTTGCCAAACTTCTGCCTTCCATTCTTTGACACAGGTTGATTCAGAAGCAGCTTCGTTCTGTATAAATCTGCCTAAGCAAAACAGGACCTTTCATCCATCTCCCCCCACCGCCAGCCAAGTTTCCATCTGTTTCCATCCCAGTCCTTCATTATTCTAATTTGCTAGTATTCCATATTTCAATTTTCCAGCAATACTTATAGTTGATTATTAGTAATGTGTATCAGTACCCTATTTTCTCCCTTTTTGATGTTCCAAAGTATATCCCTGTTTCATGTATTTCTATAACAGGTCTGTTCTAAACCATGACCTGACTTTGAATGTACAGATTTCTTCTCTCAGCACTCAGTACCTAAGTGCTGTTGAAATGATTCTCCGAGTGGGGTATAATTGATGTGACATGCTGTGTTCACTGTTAAAAAATGTTTTAAGTGAGATGCTATACACAGCAAACTAAAGGTCATAATTCCTTTTATAACAGAAGCATCATGAATAAAGTAAAGACAGCATTGTCTTAGGGTTCGGCATGGTAAAGTAAGAAGCTGGTATTTTACAATCCTCTTGATTGCAGAATTTAACATACTTAGATGGTATGGCTTTATTTGTCCTCATTAGAGAAAATGATGGATTGGGGAATTTGGTGTCTACTCTGATAGATTAGGCTATAAATAAACCATCTAAGTTTATGGACTATGTAAGACATTGCCCAGAGAAGCCAAAGTTCCCTTTGAAAGAGGGTAGGAAAAAGCATGTTAATGTAGGACATAAAATAACTGATTTTTTTAAACTAGGTAAATGTCACACTCCAACTTTCACTTCTGAAAAATTGAGTACACCTTTTCATTTCACTTATTTGCATGTCTAAACTACTTCTATATAACAATTTTAAAGCATTCCTGCCCACCGCAATCCAAAATATTTTCCAGGTCACAGTTCTCCTGTCATTTCAGAGGCAAGCAGTGATTCCTAAGATCATCCCTAAAGAATACCATGGACAATCAGGGAACATTTACCCCACACTTGAACATGAGATTATAACAAAGCAATGTCCAATTCTAATGTCCCTATTGATACGTGACAGATAGATAGAAAAAGTAACTATGTAAAGCTTTGTAAAACCCTAAAGTAAAGGTATCCTTTTGAGAATGTGGATATTATTTTTATTTTATAGAAACATTACAATTCAATTCAATTTCACTTTTGGTGCTGTACCCTGTACTAGATATTTGGGGATAGGAAAATGAATGGGACATGATTTTTTAGGATCTTACAGTCCAGTGTAAAAATAAAATCTTAGGTGCCATATTGTTTATTCAAATTGTACATCATTTTGTGGACCTGATATCATTTGTTTAATAAGATATTCGTGTAAAATCAACACTAATATTGCCACACTATATTTAGATATTTAGATATTTCCAGGAAAAAACTTTAAATCACCAACAAGCTTTGATATCAAATAATGGTTTTAGAAAGAGAGGCACAGGTAAAAACCCTCCCATTTCTACATTGGAACTGTGAGATTTCCCCTAAAAAAGAGGAGTTCATCTGAGAGAGGTTTATGCATACCTTTACTGCTCTGTGTTTGTATATATAATGGCGTGGATTTAAATCAAGCTTAACTAGGATTTGTGTGTCATAAATTGTATCATCTTTTGTCTTATTAGCAATATGCTGATTATCTTTGCTGATAAAATCAGCTACCATTCAGTGAACTAAGTCAAGAATAACTCAGGTGACTAATGCCAAAAACAAATCTGTGATAACGCTGAGAATCTAGAAACAAACTTGTGTAGATGATAAAAATGACATTTCAAATCAGTAGGGAAAGAATGTATCATTGGACAATAGTATTCAGGACAGCATAACTACGAAGGGAAAAAACTAATTTTGCTCTTTAACTCACAAAATCAATTCTGGCTAGACTAAAACAGAATCTTGAGCTTTTAAGTCACATGTTCCTTTTAGAAGTTGAGAACTTTCCCACCCTCTCCCTGTGAAAATATACATAAGCAAAATGTTTGCAAAGAGACTATGAAGAGATGTTCAAAATCAACATGATGAGGGAAATGTGCATTAAAACATAAGAAATGATCTCAGATTCAATTGGCAAATGTTTAAAATATATATAAACCAAGAGCTGGCAAGGAAACCCTACATTGCTGGTGAGCATATAAATTGGCCATTGAGTGGTATCCATTAAGGCTTAAAATTCTCATATCTTGTGGCCTAATAATTTCAACTTTTAATGAAACACACTTTGCATACTTGTGTTCACCAGGCAGCTCATACAATGATGCCAGTTGTACCTTTGTAATAGTATAAAATTGAAAAACAAACAGAAGGTACCAAGAAGATGGAACATGATATACGTTACGAAGTGCCTGGCATCAATAAAAGAGAATGAGAATCCTACATGAATTGACATGGAATGATATCTAAAATCTTAAGTTTTTTAAAAGTTTGAGAACAAGTTGAATAACAATACATGTAATGCATATACCATTGATGTTAAAACACATATCACACACATTCACACACAAATACTATATAGTAGAATTTTCAAGTACCTGTTGGTGTATTATAAAAATGTAGAGTGAGGGTCTGGAAGGATACTAACCAAACTGTTAACTGTAGCTTGAGAGAGTGCATTAGCTTTAACTGTAATGTTTGATGTTTCTGAGTATGCATTCATGTATTGTTTATGTAATGACAAATTAATAAATTAGAAATAAAATAAAACAGGTGTCTGTCTGTTAATGTTCTTCCTGGTGCTCTGGAACACCTGGTCTTCTGCTTCCTCCTTTCTTCTGCTTGTTTTTATCTCCCTTTCCCCCCAATGTCTTCTACTTTGCTCTCTTCTCTGGCTCATCACATCACTATTTGTATAGACTCAATCATTCAATAAATGATCGATAAGTCATCCTTTTCTAGCTGTCAATGTGCTTCCTCCACTTGCTTTTTCTGCTACTTCTTTTCATATCCACTCACCATGTGTTGTGACTGGAGTCCTTAGCACTCCTCAAACTTCTCATCAGTCACCAGTGATCACTTTGTTGTTAATCTCTGTTTCAGCTCTTAGGTTATTTAATGGTTTTACCTAAATAAGCAGCATAACAACGCTATGTAATTATTATCCCACACAAACAAATATGTATTTATGACCACTGTGTTATTTACACTTATACCCATTACCTTCATAGTACTCTGGATTATTTTGAAAGAAATGCAAGTTATCGTAGCATATCATCCACCATACACATATATTTCAGTAAGCCTGTGTAAAAGAAGAATTTTTTAAAATAATCATTTACCATTACTTTGATTTCAGATCAAGATAAGGTCCATATATTACAATTTTGGGCATACTTCTTAAGCTTCTTTTATTCTATAGGTTTCCTACTCTACTCTCTTTTTCTCTTAAAGTTCTTTCAAAATCAAGGTTATTTGTTCTGTAGTTTTTCCCAAGTCTGAACTTTCCCTGAGTGTATTCTTTAAAATCATCTGCCTCCACCCCCACCACCACCATAATTCTATAGTTAGATGTAGACGATACCTCAGATTCAGGTTCATATTTTGTCAAGATTAATTCATACACAGTGGTATAGTCTTCTATCACATAATGTCTAACTGTCTCTAATTTGTGATTTAGTAGAACTTACCATTAGCCTATTAATTCTATCATTTCTTCTCACTCATTAGTGAAACATTTCTTGAGAAAATTGTCCTGATCAACTGTTCAGTTACTTTGAGCTATAATTCATATAAGAAAAGCAAAGGTTTAATTATTTCATGTCTAGGTTGTCAAAGTATTGAGCTGAATACCTAGAATGGAATAAAAATAAATAAGAAGTGATTGAGGAAGATTGACTCTGATATTTTATTCTGAGAAGAAGGAAGAGAGAACTACGTGAGTTGATTGAGGATGTAATGTTTCAGGTGTCAATAGAAACCAGGAAATAGTAACCTCAAAAGTTTAGGAGGCCTGGACTTTTCCTGGAGACTTGACTGAGTATGGAGTAATTCCTGAATCAAGAATACCTTGAGGGAATGCAGGTCGGAAGCCCATATATGGGTAAAGTGGGGGCTGGTTCAAAAGCAGTATCAGCAGCAAGAAAAAGAAGGTCAAAGTACCCTGAAGACGAAAGGAATGAGGAGTTCACAAGTGAGCAGCGGGTTTCTGTGTGTTTACCTTCTGCCAGATGGAGACTGGAGACAATTTCTTTACAGGAAAACAGCAAGCCAGGAGTTTCCTAAGAAGTACAGCCTGGCATCAGTAACACTTATCTTACACAGCATGACTTCTTGGGTCAACAGTGGAGATCAGGAACATGGTAACCATGTGTTTGTCTTTCCCAACCTTGTCTTGTCTCTCCATGAGAATCAGTTTCTTTACATTCTTATGATTCTTGCCCTGAACCCAAGAAGGCTTTTTAGTGTTGCGACATCAGCGTAAGAATTTAGGTGGTGTGTACAGAAACCTACAGCTGTCAACCCTCTTAGCAGCCTCTGCCTCACCCACTTTTTCTAGCCAGCATGCTCCCTTTCTTCCCCCTTCTCCCATCCCTTGATGTCCCTCATTTAGCACTCATTGAGAAGAACTGAAAGGAAAGCTTTCCCAGGAATATCATCTCTTTGAATGAGATTCCTGAAGGTTGCCCTGCCCTTGTTCCCCAGAGAGAATGAGCAAGTGTTGACTTGATATTAGCGCAGAAGCAGAGCCGGCCCCTTTCTCCCAGAAACTTCTATCTAGTTCCAAACATGTGAGTCTTGGATTTTTCACTGACTTCACCTCCTGAGCCCGTTCCATACAGCATTAAGTAATGGCTGTGCTGACAGCTGACTCCTCCAGTAATTTAATTTTCCTGGAGGTTTTCTCTGTTCCGATAATCATACCTTGGGAAGAAAAACTGGTTAATACAAACCTCTACCCGTGGATATTCAGGAATGTCAGCATGGGAGGTAGGGAGTCTCACCTGAGAAGGAGGGAAAAGGGCATTAGTTTTCTGAGAACTACAGGTGAGACTTCAAGTGAACATGAAATCTGAGGCAGGAAGCAAGCTGGGAGCCAGAAGCTAGTGAGTGGTGTCCAAGGAATCTGGGAAGCTTCAAACTAGGTCACCCTCGAAGGTAAATTCTGAGAGCATTCCTGGAATCTAGTCATCTATGAATGAATGGCTGAAGATAGTTCACATTTATATTCACATGCTTTGTTCTTGAGTTTTCTGATCTGCAAAAGTAGTCTGAGATAACTTCACCATAACCTGCTTGTGGGTATTAAACAAGGTGAAATGTGTACTTCACTGTGCTTTGCCCAGCATAAGTTTGCTTAGACATCTGGCTGAGGCCATTCTCTATTTCCGCATTACATTTTGACCAAAAGTGCTGAGAAATGACTAGATACATTTTAGGCCCTGGAATATGAGAGCATATATGATAATTCACTTCATGTAATTTAAAACACCTTATGAAAATCCTTTTATTACTTTTGAAATTGCAGCGCCACTATTTTACATGCTTGTTAGTATTTTGACATTATAGGATTTTCCCCTCAGGTATTGTCACTGTAGCACCCCTTTCACCACAGCACTGGGAAGCCTTCCACCACAATACATGTGCTCCCCCTTCTCTCCCTTCTCCCTCCTCTTCTAGGTCCCACAGATACATGACCAGCTTTCAAGGATTGGTTTTAATATTTGTTTTTGTCTGACCCTTTGTGTGATTTCTCTATAGTCCACATATAAGTAACACCATTCAGTATTTACATTTCTTGTTTAGGCTTATTTCACTTAGTATAATTCATACCAACTCCATCCATGTTGCTGAAATTTCCCCCTTTATCCCATTAGATTCTCACAACTAACCTAGTAAACCTCAAGAAAGCAAATATTTTGCTTATTTAACAGGTAGCAAAACAGGTCCAGAGAATTCAAATAGTTTGTGACCAACCGAAGATCTTAGATCTAAGTAGTGGTAGAACAAGATTCCAGATTTTGGGACACTGTAGCCCATGTTTTTTCTCCCCATTGTACATCAGTGGGTTAGAGGTCACAGGAAGAAAGAGCTTCTTTCCTGGGACAAATTATGTTGAAGTTACACATAAATTATTTCTGTTCATTCGTTAATATATTTGAGTTCATTGAGGCAGGCTTGTGATGTTCAAAACATAGCTCTATGGAATGGGCAAATGACAATATCATCTTGCATTTCTCTTACTAAATTTGTTCTTAATTATTTTATTCTTTCTAAGGCTTTATAAATGAAATTTTTCAATATTATTTCAGATTATCCTTTACTCATATATAGAAATTCAATTGGATATTTTTATTGAGCTTATACCCTATAGCCTTGCTGAACTCATTTATAGGTCTAGCAGTGTGTGTGTGTGTGTGTGTGTGTGTGTGTGTTTAGGAGGGGGTGGAAGGATGGTGTTTGGGAGGGAGATGGATTCTTTAGGATTTTACACACACAGGACTATGTCATCTGTGACTACAGTTTACTTCGTCCTTTCCAATCTGAATGTTTTTAATTAATTAATGATATTTTTTAATCCCATTGACCAGAACTTCTAGTAAATGTTGAATAGAAGAAGACCCTTTGGCTTATTTCTGATCTGAGGGGGTGTGGTATAGTGGAGGGGGAGGCATTTAAGTATTCATTCAGTTTCTCATCATCAATTGTATTGTTAACTGTGTCTTTTTTTAGAAGATGCCCTTTATTTCTTTTTAAAATTCCCTTTTTATTTTCTATTTCTCTTTTCATTGTATTAATGCCCTCATTCAAACCCTTGTGCATACTTAGAACAGCTCTTTCAAAAACCTTACTTGTTCATTTCATTGACTGTCATTTCTGGGTTTGCTTCTATTTCCTTATATTTGTGATTAAGGATTACCTTTTCTTATATTTCACTTGTCTAGTAATATTTGAGTGAGCGTTATACATTGTAAATTTTACATTTTTGATTACCAATAATCTAGTATTTTGACTTCTTTAAAAGAATGTGAACTCTGGCCCTCCCTGGTGGCGCAGCAGGTTGAGGAACAGCACTGAGAAGCTTAAGCCATTTCGCATGAGTTCAATCCCGCCTGCCCCGGAGGTGACCACATGGCATGGCAGACCTCTCCTGACCCTCCCTCTGCTCCCCTCAGCAGTGTACTTCATCGATCTGCCTGTTCAGCTCCCCACTCTGTCTCTGGTGAAGCCTCTCGCCGCCTCTGACCTGTACCCCAGTTCTGTATGAACAAATAAATAAATCTTAAAAAAAAAAATGTGAACTCTGTTCTGACAGCCAATTTAAAAAAAAAAAAATGAAGCTGTGCTTGATCTTTATGAGGTTGATTTTTAGGTGTTTAATAGGTAGACCTAGAGTAGCCTTCACTCTAGAGCTAGTTTAGTCCCACTTCTAAAGTGTGACTTCTCTGTAATCTCTATAGAAGACCCAGGATTTTACAATCTGACTGATTAGAATTCAAAATGAGCTCTGGGATGTTCATTTTTCAAGTACTTGTTTAGTATGATATAATTTTGCCCTACATATGTATAATTTGGTGTATATGTATATACCAAATATTATATATGTATGGTTATATATATGTGTATATGCATATATACATATATACCAAATTATAATTTACTAAAATATGTGTATACATATGTATATGCATAATATTATATACGATAATATTATATATGTATAATTTGGTTTAATTAACTCTGTGTAAAAAGTTAGTGTCCTTCTCATTTATGTCCTTTCTGTGTCAGGAGTCAAAGCTCTGTAGGTGATTCATATATAGTCTCCAGTTTTTTACTTGTTTATTATGGAAAGTTAAACTTGGTCTCAGTTACTCCATTACTGCCAGAGGTAGAAGTTATTACTTTTTCCTAGAAATTTACAAACTAATTCAAAACTAACACTTGCATAGGCCCATTTCTAATATTTATCAATTATCAAGATGAATAAATTCTGACAATATAATGTATACAATGATGATGATAGTTAATAACATTTGTATTCTTAAAATTACTCTTGAGGGTAAACCTCAAGCATTCTTATCACACACATACACAAAAATATTGACAGATATGTTAGTTATCTTGATCTTGATAATAATTCCAACGTGTGTGAACATATATATTTATGTGTGTGTGTGTAATCACAATGTTCTACATTTTAAACACAATTGGTTTTGTCAGTTAGCCCCAATAAAGTTGGAAAAAGATGCAAAGATAGCTTTGATATAGATGAAAAGGAGGCAATGGAGGCTGAGATGCAGCCACAAGCCAAGGAGTGCTGAAGTCAATGGAAGCTGGAGGGACTGAGTAATAAATTCTTCCATAGTGTCTTTAGAGAGTGCAGCTTTACCAATACCTTGAGTTTGGGTTTCCCACCTCCCAAACTGAAAGATAATAAACTTCTACTGTTTTTAAGCTACAAAGTCTGTAATAATTTATTATTGCAGTCACCAGAATAAATACACATCTCTTTCTGTTTTTTTTATAAGATTTATTTATGCATACAGAAATGGGATAAAGGCCAGAGGGACAGGGACAGTGAGAGGACTTATCAGAGACAGAATGGAGAGCAGAACCAGCAGATAGAGGAATTACATTGCTGAGGGGAGCAGCGGACAAGAAAGGAGAGGTCTGCTGAGCCATGTGGATCACCTCTGGGGCCAGGGATCAAGCTCTCACTAAAATGGCTGTGGCTAGCTTGCAGTGCTTCATCCTAACCCATTGTGCCACCATCAAGGACCTAATACACATTTCTTTTAATTCTTTCTCCTTGCAAAAGTATTTTAAAGCAAATCTCAGCTCAACTATTAACATTAACCTATTCTCTCTTTCCTTCGCAACTCTCTGTAAGTAGGCATTACCTCTGCAGTTCTGCATAGATTGACATTTGATTGACATGTGATTGTCAGAAGCTTCCCATATGGTGGCCTGAGCCCCAGTCTATATCACTTAGCAGAAACAAACTATCTGATTGCATTGTTAATGAGGTGAGTTTTCAAATAACTTGCATAATCCCTCCCTAAAAACAAAATCATAATGAGATACCACCACCACTTGTGAGAATGGCCCTTATCAAAAATACCAGAAGCAGAAAGTGTTAGTAAGGATGTGAAGTAAAAGAAACAAATATATACTCTTTGGTGGGTGTGTGGAGTGACCCTATGAAAACAATAAGGTGATTTCTCAAAATATTAAAATTAAATCCACCATGAGATACAATAATACATTTCCAATCTACCCAAAGAATACAAAAACACTAATTTGAAGGAATATGTGCACTCTTATGTTCATTGTCCCACTATTTACAATAACCAAGTTATAGAAACAACCAAAGTGCCCAGTAACAATGAATGAATATGTGTTGTGTATATATATGGAACACAATGGAGTATTATTCAGCTATTAGTGATGGATGGAACTGGAGGAGATTGGATAATGCTGAGCAAAATAAGTCAGAAGACAAATACTGATGATTATACTCATAGTTGTTTCTTTATAGAAACAAAAAAAGGGACAGATAAACTAAATCAAAACAAATACTAGAAATCTGACTGTGGAATAGGAGGCTATCACAAGGAAGGGGGAAAATGGGAACAAAGAACGAAGGAGATCTGTTGAGGCTATCATCACAGATGGGGCTTCCGTTTATGTTTGAGTCAGGCAGATAAAAGAAATTTTGCAGCCTTCCATAGATGTGACAGGCCTTTAATTCTGAAGCTGGTGACCAGTACACAGCAAACCAGGAGGCAGGGAGGCTGGGAGGCTTACTGAATCACTTTAGGAGTCCACATTTATAAGTATGTGTGCCCCATGCTTTCTGGCTTCTTGACCCAGGTGTCTGCACCTATAGGTGTGTGTGCCCCATACTCACACTCCCAAGCCCTTTTTATAATAACAGGATATCACAGGTGGGCAAGGAAATCTGGAAGGAAAACAAAACCACAGGTGGCAGCTGTAGAGGCTGATGGGGGAGGCAAAAAAATAGTCATTTTATTATACAACCCAATTGTCTTTAATGACAGAATTACTGGTACTTAGGTTCTGGGTATGGTGTGATGAAAATACTTGAAGAGGTATGAATCTCAATCCCCAAAACATACACTGTTTTGTAAACCAATGTTGGCACTTAAGATCTGTTGGTGTTCTAAAGCATTAGCAGATATGTAACAGTACAGGAAAATGTCCATGATCTGTTCTCTACTGGAAATTATTGAGTAACATTGGTGATAATTTTGATGTTGGTTTTTTAAAGTTTTATATATGTATGTTAAAATGTTGGAAAATTTAGCAATGATTACTTTGGAATTGAGGCAGAGAACGTTGGGGCAAAGGTGTTGGAGAATTCACATTTACAATGCCCAGGCATTTTTCTAATTTACAAAGATTTTATTTTTAATTACAATCAACTGGTTGTGTTAGTTACTTTTTAAAGCAGGGTCTCTACTGCATCAGGATGCTTGAAATTTGCTGGATTGAGGATGAAGAGATTTGATAACAACTCTCCAGTGGCCTCTCCCAAGTCCTCCAGTGGGGACCCCATCTAAAGAGTAGATACTCTGTGCATGCAAGTTTCATTCAATTAGTATTTCTTGAGCACCTACAGTGTGCTAGACCTGAAGTGTACTCTGAACTCCAAAGCAACTTTTCAGAAGAGAATCTGGTGTTAGTTCACTCAAAATTGAAGTATGAGTTTTTCATTCCATTCAGAAACATATGTGCAATTCTTAGCTCTTCACGGGCTTGTTTGAATTGCTTTGCTCTCTAAATGGTTATGTTCTACAAACTTTTTTCCTTCTCCAAATGTCTTGATAAATTTTCCCAAACTTGCCTCATCACAGGAATCAAAAGGTAAGCTGACTGTGGTGGATACCTCTGCTGTTTGTTAAAATTAAGATTCCAAGCCCTTCACCCACCAATCCCTACCCCAGAACTTCTTATTTAGAATCACCAAGGTCCTTTCAAGTCACCTGTCAGTTTTACAAACAAGTAATTTAGCAAAATGTTGCTTTAGTTAAACAAATAACTGTCTTAAGTTTCTACAACCAGATGAACCCTGAGATGTTCTCATCAGTGGCTCTAAACTTGAGCATTCATCAGAATCACCTCGAGTATTTATTAAACCACAATTGCTGGGCTTTACTTGAAATTTCTAATACAGTGAATCTGGTATGCAACTGAAGAATTTACCTTCTATTTAGTTCCCACATGCTGTTACTACTGGTCCAAAGATGAGATATTGAAACCATTCTTCTATCCTGCTGCTTTGCTTTCTTTTTTAAGCAAATGTCACAATGGGAGATATGTTTTATGTCACAATCTATTACTCCTCGTGTTCATCTGAGAAGTTCCAAAGATCAGTACTTAATTCTTACTATGAAGAGTGCACTCATATATTTTACTTATTTCATGCTTTAAAAGTCCATCAAATTGCAAAATGCAACAACAAACTACAACCAGCACATTGAAAAGACATTGACAGGAACAGATCAGTCCTTTCCATGCTTTTTTGATCATATGCCATTTAGCTAAAACATTTTGAGCATGCACTCCCAAAGTGTGTACATTTATAAATTAGATACTTGTACCTTCTTGAGCTATCAAATAACATCACTTTAATCAAGCCAATTTATTATTTAACACTGATGAGGAGGAAATTGATTCCTGGCCAGGGTTCCTCTCTATGGAGCGTTTGCTTATTTTTCCTATGTCTTTATGTATTCTCCAAGGTTCTGATTTCCTCTCTCATCCCCAGGACACATACACGAGGTCCACTGGTGTGTCACAATTGTTATGTCTGAGTGAACAGGGGTGAGGGTGCAGATGTGTCCTGCAATGGAAGGATATCCTGTCCAGGTTTAGTGCCCACCTTGTGCAAGACAGGCTCTGGCCATCCTTAACCCTGAACTGAAATAAGCAGGTAACAAATGAATAAATAAATGAATGAAAATTACTTTTAAAGACTGGAAGTTTTAGGGGTCTTTATTTTTACATCTAGTGACGTTTTTCTCAAAGGGAATATGCATTTGGAACTGGATTGTTGTTTATATCAATTAGTCTATGGAAAAATTAGTTTCTTTCCACATTGTTTTGTTTAAAATTGCAGTTTCCAAGAACCCATGAACAGTGTTATGTGAGGACTTACTGAATCAAATATAAGTAAAGCTTAATATTTTTGTTAACATTTCAATGGAAAGAAAATGTACATAAACGAGCTAAAATTGGCCCTCCCTGGTGGTTCAGTGGGTTAGGATGCAGCATTGGAAGCTAGACGCAGCCGCTTCAGCTTGAGTTCAATCACCGCCATAGAGGTGATTCACATGGTGCAGCAGACCTCTCCTGACCCACCCTCTGGTCCCCTCAGCAGTGTATTTCAATTGATCTGCCTGTTCTGCCCACCCCCACTGTCTCTGGTGAAGCTTCTCACCACCCCTGCACCTCTAGCCTGTACCCCAGTTCTGTATGTATAAGTAAATAATTCCTTTTTCAAAAAGTGCTAAAATTTCATCCAGCTCTCCAGGGTATCACCTTTCCATAGGATCCTGGGGTTACTGCTCTATCTTCCAGGATCCTAAAGGCTGAATGAGGAATCAGTGATCGCATAGTTGGCTTCCAGTGAAACAATTTTGCTTGAGCTTAAAGCTCTTAAAAAGTGAGTATGTCACTTCAGTAACATCTTTGAAAATACAGCACACAACTCAAGGATAGTGAAGGAAAGCACACAACTCAAGGATAGTGAAGGTAAGCATAAATAGATCGGACTATATCAAGTTAAAGAGCTTCTGTACAGCAAAAGAGACATTACAAAAACAGACACCACACTCACTGATTGGAAAAAAAATTTCTCACACAAAACTAACAATAAAGGGTTGATCACAAAGATATACAAAGAACAGATGAAACTCAACAAAAAAAACCAACTCCGTCCAAAAATGCAGAAGAGCTAAAAGGACATTTCTCCAAAGAGGAAATGCAGATGCCAACAAGCATATGAAAAAATGTTCAACATCACTTGAATAAGGGAGATGCAAATTAAAACCACAATGAGATACCACCTCACCCCAGTGAGAATGGCATATCTTCAAACAACTAGCAACAGCAAAAAGTTGGTGAGGATGTGGAGAAAAAGGAACTCTCCTGCACTGCTGGTGGGAATGCAAACTAGTA
>NW_004567104.1:898763-908977 GCF_000260355.1 Condylura cristata
GGGGGAAAAAAAGGCAGTGGATTATGGTGATGGCACACAGGTGATTTAGTGATGGGAAGCCCAAGGGGATTACAACTGAGATGGAAAAATGCACAAAATTATGTAAAAGTAAACTATTATATTAATTTTTTTTTATATTAATTTTTTAAGTGAGTTTGTGCTTCTTAAATGGCAAGACAGTGATAGAATTCTTTTTGGTTCCATTTTTTAAAAACATTCCCAAGTATGATTTAAAGAAGTGTTAGTATCCATTAGACTTCTTTGTTATCTCTGCTAGTAACATATTGGACTGCTTTAGTTCAGTCATTTTTACTTTTCATGAAGGAACCAACTGTCAGGTATTGAGATATCAATTCTTTGAAGAAATATACTTTGCGGCGGTCTGAGAGGAAGAAAAACTTTTTATAAAACGTGAAAATGAAGTTCATAAATGACTGATAGGGGCTGTAAGTATGTTGCTAAATATCTGTAATGGACAGTTAACGAGAATTATCAGAGAAATGTGTATTTGCCCAATGAAGATTTCAGTGTAGGTTTTGTTTTTATCAAGTGAACTTAAGTTACAATTCAAGTTTGAAAGGAAGAGGTTGCCATTGCCATTGTTGTTCTACATCTAATTCTTGCTGCTCACAATCCTCTATTGAACGTACATCTTCACAAGTTTGTTTTTTTTTTTTTAATGGTTAAGCCAGAATCAGAGGCCATGGATATTGACAACTTATTTGTTTATTTTCTTCTTTTTCCATGACTATATTCTATATCATGAATACCAGCAAAACCTGAAAAAGTCCAAAATAAATGTTTTCAGAAATAATACAGAAAATAAACATTGCTGTTTTATTAAGCAAAATCTATTATGTATAGTCTATTTTAAGCTAAATAAAATGGGAATTTTGCTTAAAAAATAAAGGAATGTGAATACCATGGCATTTTGTTAAAAGTTTTCAAAACTTTTATATGATATAATTGTGATAGATAAATGGCAATCATTCCCAATCTCTATCAGATTGTTCCTCTAAAACAGCAGGACTGGTTTTAATATCCACTTTACTTTCTTATCACAATGAAAACTGCCCTGGTTTTAATATCCACTTTACTTTCTTATCACAATGAAAACTGCCCTGGACAGTTTTTAGATATGTCATTTGAATGATGAGACCTTCAAGGAGAAGTTCAACCTCTATGGGAATCTGGCTCTTCGTTTCATTATATCAAGTTCCTGTAAATAAGGAGAAGTGAACCAAGACATAGAGCCATTTCCCCCTCTTTGTGGTGAGTTATAGTGAATTAAACCTTTGGAGTTCTCAAAAGGCAGGAAGAAGGCTCTGTTATTACCTTGTATTCCCAGAAGGGAAATTTTGTTTGATCCTATCATAGAACAATTTCATAAAGGGTCAACTAGGCAGTCTGTATGTGACCCTCTATGGATTCTCTCTCTCCCTCTCTCTCTCTCTCTCTCTCTCACACACACACACACACACACATGAATAGGTTCAGAACAACTGAACCTATATGGCCACTAGAATCATTTATCATTTCCAAATATTATTCATGAGTCACTCCAAACTTAAAAAAAAAACAAAACCTGATTCCTTCTGACTGTATCTTGTCCCCAAAGATCATACTTCCAAAATTAAAGAGGAAACTTAAAAACCTCAAATGATTTATTCACATGGGGTAAGAAAGTATTTCAAATTTGGTGTAAAAAGAAGTCAACCTTCATTTAATAAAAGTAGAGCAAATTCCCAACTTAGAAAGGGGGGACTCTTGAAGATAAAACAGACTTGACACAACTCTGTGGACTGTTGACCTTAATTCCATGAGTGCACAGGGGCAAGAAGTAGGATCAAAACAGTGCTGCCTGCAGAAAGATAACTGGACTCCCTGCCTCTCATGGTGCTTCTTTCTCACTCCACACAGTCCTCATCATGGTGTTCACACTGTGTAAGCCAGTCTGTGTTTCCTCTTTTTACTTTCCTGCGTTTTTCTGTACTTCATCTCATCCTATCCTCTAATTGCCCATAACGTAGCATGGAACTATACTTACCTTTGTTAAACACATTACAAACATGCATGTTTCCCAGTTTTAATTTTGAAATCAATGATCTTAATACATTTTGCTTCCTTTTGAAATACTGTTTGTTTTGAACTTGCATATGATCTTTGGTTGTGATGATCTATTCCCTCAGAGGTGAGCGACTCACTCATAAGTGGAAAAAATTCTCCTTGCCCCAGTTTAGACTAAGGAATTACTCAATTTAGTGTCAAGTGGGAGACATGGAAACGCTTTTATAAAGCTTTGTTTGGGCTCCACCTAGTGGTTGGCAATCAGAACACAAGCCCTTAGTGGAACTGAGGGGAAAATACTCATTTTTCCTTTCTTGGGTTTATGAGATCAAATTTTTCACTTAGAAAATGTTCTCATATTCCTTGGGGATGGAAGGGAGAAAATAGTTTAAAACTTATTGGAAGAGCACAGGGACTATGTGATGGTGCACAGACAGGTTAACTGGTGATGGGAACTCCTTGGAGACCAAATATAAGCAGAAAAAGCATACAATGTATGAAAATGAAGAATGATGTAAAAATATATAATTTTTTAAATTTTCTCAAGGAGATAAGGAAATATTGTGGATGTACAGTGTCCTGTAGTTATCATTTCCCTCAGAGAGACAGAGTGTTGGAGACTGAAGGGAATAGCTATGTCAGAAAAAATGCTGAGGGTATCTCAATGGGAGAGAAGGAGAATATCTGAAAGAATAGAGAAACAGTCAGAACTGTGCCAGGAGAGGAAACTGCTGGGCTCTCCAGAGACCCTGACCTTGACTGGAGAGTACACAATTCTGAGTGAGAATATAGTTAACTCAAAGAATCAGGGATGGACATGTAGCTCAGTAAACCTCTTCTGTCTCACCTGCTGCTCCCCTCAGCAGTGTGCTTCAGTAAATCCACCTGTTCTGCCCCCAACTTTATCTCTGGTGAATCCTCTCATCCCCCACCACCACATCTCTAGCCTACACCCTAGTTCTTCTATGCAAGAAGAAAAAGAAGAATCAAGGTGGCCCTGGTTTCAGCGGTTGGAAAAGTCAGTGACCTGTCCCTGTATCATCTGTTGGTCCCGGCGTTCTCAGCATCTGACCAGAGGAGCTAAAGGAAGGACTACCACAGCTGAATTATACCAGTTCTACCCGCCATCTCCCAGCCTACTCTACATGAAGCTTCTGGACTGGGAAGCTACCCTTCCCTCCCCACAATCCACTGGCAGCCTGCTCCCAGTGTGAGTAGCCAGAAAATGCAAGGAACCAAGTGGACATAATCTGCTGAGCAGGGCAATCCTGGTTTTGTTGTGTCCTCCCTGAGGAGCCCTCCTGGAACTAGCTCAATCTTTAGCGATCCTCTGCTCTGCTGGAGAGCACAGGCCACCCACAAGGTAAAACTGGTAGCTTTACCTACAGGGTGATCCTGGGCTGACTTTGGCATGTGTGGGAGCCAGACACAATTCCCCACCATGCAAACTTCAAATCAACTGCCAAATATGTGGTCAGAACCCGCCAGTCTCTCCAGTAAGTACAGCCTGCAGAATAAAGGCTATCCTGATTGTTGGTGGCCAGGGGTAGAGAGTGAAGACTGGTACCCACCTCCACTCAGCATGCTCTCTCAAGCTTCCCATGAAGTGTAAAACTTGCTACTGCTGGAGAGTACAAAACTCCTGGAGAGAAGACCTAATACAGAAAAATGGACAGGTAAAAATATACAACCTGCATCTTGACTTGAGAACTTAAGAAATATGACACCAAAAGGAGAGAACAATTCTCCAGAATCCAAACACACAGATATGGAAGATCTTATCTATCAGAAAATTAAAAATTATCAAATAGAAATTCAAAGGGAGGGCAGTAAAAGAAGAAAATTAAGTCAAAATTATATAAGAAAATGCTGAGAAATTGATAAAAAAAAAACTACAGCACACGGCAAAATTAAGAGAAATGAATATTGTCAGAAGTAAAACTAGTAAAAATTACACAAACTATAAATTGAGGTCCTCCCTGGTGGCACAGAAGTTAGGTCTCCACACTATGAAGTGATCAGCAGCCACTGAAGTACAAGTTCAATCCCTGGCCAGGGAGCTGACCACATGGCACAGCAGACCTCTCCTGTGTCACCCACTGCTCCCCTCAGTTTCAATCTTCCTGTTTTGCTCTCTCTTCACTCTGTCTCCTGTGAATCCTTTCAACCATCCTTGGCCTACATCCCAATTCTAGTATGCATCAGATTAATCATTATATATATATACATACATATGTGTGCAATTTATGCACACATAAATTGAAAAATTTAAAGGAAAAGGGAAATGGAAAGATTTAAAGAAAAAAAGAAGCCAATTGCAGGATACAAAAAGATCAATAAAGATAAAAGAGAAAGCTATGAAGCACACTAGATCAAATGATGGATCAAGCAAGTGATCTTAAAGATGATAATGCACAAAGATCCCAGGTAAACAAGAAAGAGAAATACAAATAAAAAAAATTAAAGAATTAACCAATTCTACTAGGAATGGCAACATAGAATATTGGTAAGAAGGGAAAGAAAGTAATAAGTAACTGAGAACTTACTCAAGAAAATAAAAGGAAAAAAAGCATCCAAAACCTGGGGAAGGACTGTCTATCTTCAATAAATGATGCTGGGAAAATTGGACTATTGCATGCAAAAGAATGAAACTAAACTACTAGCTCAAACCACATAAAAAGATCAACTCAAAATACATAAAACCTGAATGTAACAGAGGAGAAAACATGAGTAAAACATGACATACATCTCAGAAACATCTTTAAAGACTCATCTCTTGAAGCAAAGAATATGAAAGAAAAGATAAACAGCTGGTATTACATCAAACTAAAAAGCTTCTCTACAGCAAAAGAGACAATAACTACTGATTAGGAGAAAGTATTGGCACGGCACAAAATTAATGAGAGCTTACACAACTCACCAAAAAACAAAGTAAAGAATCTAGTCAAAAAGTGGGTAGAAGAGCTAAAAAGACTCTTCTCTAAGGAGGAAATGTAGATGATTAACAGGCATATGAATTAGTGCTCGACACAGGCTTCTTTGGTAGTACAGGGGTTAAAGACTCAGAGATATCAGCTATCACCAGCCACTGCAACATGACTTCGATCCCCAACCAGGGAGGTGACACACCTGGCTCAGCAGACCTCTCTTGTCTCTCTCGCTGCTCCCCTCCGCAGTATATTTCAATTGATCTGCCTATTCTGCTCCCCACTCTGTCTCTGATGTCTTTTACCTCCCACATCTCTGGTCTATATCCCAGTTCTTGCATATGTAAGTGAAAAAAAATAAAATATTTTAAAAAAATTTTTTTTAATATCCTTTGTAATCAGGGAAATGCAAATCAAAACCACAATGAGACAACACCTCACACCAGTAAGAATGGCCCATAGTTAAAAAAACAAAAACAAACAAACAAAAAACCCTAACAAGGACTGGAGAAGATGTGGAAGATGTGGAGAGAAAACGGAACATTTTTACATTGCTGGTGGGAATGCAAAACAGTCCAATCTCTATGAAAAGCTCTGTGTAGGACTCTCACGTTACTAAAAATTGATCTACCATATGACCCAACAATTCCACTCTTCAGAATCTACACAAAGGACAAAAAAACATTAATTCAAAAGGAAACTTGTACTCCTATGTTCATTGCAGCACTATTTACAGTAGCTAAAATGTGGAAACAACCTAGCTGTCCCAAAACAGATGAGTTGTAAGAGGATATGGTATATATATACACAATAATCAGGTTATGGAAACCAAGGAAACACAACATGGAACACTACTCAGCAATTAAAAAAGAAGAACTCTTGTCATTTAGTGACAATGTGCATGAAACTAACAGGGATAATGCTAAGCAAAATAAGTCAGAAGGAAACTAGCAAATATATATGTGGAATATAAAGAAACAGTCAAAGCCAAACCAATAACAAACCCTAGACATCTGTCTACAGAAATGGGGTTATTAGAAGAGAGGAGAGAGAAAGGAAAACAATGTGTGGATGGGACCCAAAGGACAGTGGTGGAGGGCTATGAGTATCTTGGTGGTAGGTGTGGTATGACACATACATCTGAGGAGTTGTAATCCTATACCTCTAAATCACATACAATTTATAAGCTAGTGCTAACTCAATAAAGTTTTTTAAAAGAATGAAATTATTTTAAAATAGAAAAAAATTAAGAAAGTGATTGGTCTACACCTTTCACTTGTTAATTTCTTTATAAGAACCAACATTTGAGAAGGATTCTTAATTTTCAAACTGAATTCTCATATTACTTTCTACTAGTGATTGTTAGTCACTTACCCTCATATACACACACTGCCCTGATGAAATTATAGGTTTTTTTTGTTTTTGTTTTTGTTTTTTTTTTTAAAGATTTATTTATTTATTCATACAGAACTGGGGTACAGGCCAGAGGCTCAGGGGCGGTGAGAGGCTTCACCAGAGACAGAGTGGGGAGCAGAACAGGCAGATCGACGAAGTACACTGCTGAGGGGAGCAGCGGGCAGGTCAGGAGAGGTCTGGCTCGCCATGTGATCTCCTCCGGGGCAGGCGGCAGGCGGGAATCGAACTCATGCGGAAGTGGCTTCAGATTCTCAGTGCTGTGCTTTAACCTGCTGTGCCACCAGGGAGGGCCGAAATTATAGTTTTTAATGTAGATTCATAAGTTGGAGCTGAAAACACCTAGCATTAAAGTTTTACTGTTGTATGCCTCTTATTTTGTGAAAAAAAAAAAAAAAAAAAACATGAACAAATATCCTTCAGACCACATGGCAGAACATGACATTTTGAATGAGTGAACATATGTTGTATAATTGAAATAGAGTAGAATTTGGAGAATATCACAGTCTGTGGGGGTTCTCACGTTTGCAAGATAAGGCTCAAGCTCAGTACGCAAAAACAATAGTTTGTTTTACAAATGGGAGATTGGGCAAAAGAGAGCATTCTTAAGGCCACAAAAATCCAGCTGTCCTTCCCCAGAGAGTGCCATAGCACCCAGTAGGACAAGCCAAAAGCTACTCATGCAAGATCACATCATCCCTTCAGTGAACACCTGAAATGAGTGACACACCAGTAAATGGTGGGGCAGGCTCCAACTAACCTGTGGCTACTGGGAGTAGTCACAGGTGATGTTGCTAAGGCAACACCTCAGCAGCATCTCTCCTAAAGTTGAAGTCACATCTCCTCTCTGAAACCAAAGTCAAATTTTTCTCCTTCTGAAGTCCAAGCCCAGTCTCCTGAATCTAAAATTGAAATCTTTCCTGAAGCTTCTTCCCAGATGAGTTAAACATTCTCAGCCCACTCAAGCCTTCCCAAGAGGCCTCAAGCCTCTCACTTTGTTCCTCCATCAGGCTGAGCATCGAGCCCCTCTAAAGCAGACCTGCCTTGCAACCTGATTGATCCATTTTCCAAGCCAGCTGTTGGAAAAGTTAATTGGTGCTAGTGAAAGCCTGAAACTAGTTGGCGCTGTGCTGCAGGTGAGGAGAGACGCCATGAAATCATCAGGCATCTGGAAGTGTGTACAGAAATATCCTGTGAGATAACAAGTAGTCACTGCTTTTCTCAAGGTCTGAGGAAAGGACAATAAGTGATGAGCTTAAATGTCACCAAAGAGACAGGGAGACTCTGGGTGAACAGCATTGACAAGTAAAGGGTTCTGGAAGGAGGGGGTATAAATCTCTGTACTAGTTTTTCTGGAATGTTGTTGGCACAATCCTGTGCAAATTCACACAAAAAAATGTGGAGGGGGAGCCCAAACACCCAAAAGTAGATGACTGGATTAAAAAGATGTGGTACATATATATACACAATGGAATATTACTCAGCAACCAAAAAAAGAAACACATGTCTTTTGCAGCAACTTGGATGGAGCTAGAAAAGATCATGCTTAGTGAAATAAGCCAGAAAGAAAAGGAAAAATCCCGGATGGTTCACTCATTGCAGGAGTATAACGAACCAGGCGAGAAAATAACAAAAAAAATGAACAACCATATAGTACAAAATGATGTAAAAATAAACTATTATATTAAAAAATGTGGAGGAGGAAAGCACAAATTAAATTCTCTTTTAATCCATGATTCTTTTGTTAACTTAAATTATTGAACGTCTCAGGAACTTAAACTGAAGTCAGCTGGAGCTCCTGTTATCAATTTACCTTAATAACAGAGAAGAATCAATGAAACAGGTGGACATGGAAATGCCCACAGTGGGTTTATGCAAACATACAGGTGTGGAATCTCAAGGGTCAGTACCCACAACCTAGCCACAGTCTCACCACATTTGTGGAAGTTTGGTGCAACCGAGCTGGACTTGTCCTTACCACCAGTTCCTGGCATACCAGAAGGAGCACCCAGAAGAGATGCACAGCAATACCAGCAACACAGTGTCACAACACAAAGCACAATTAGAAGGCAAACCACAGAGAGATGGAAAAATGCAAACAAACAAGTCCTCAAAGGGACACACCACATAAAGAAAATCAACAACCAGAATCCAGCAACAATGATTTGGAAGATCTCTTAAACCTGTCATAGAGAAAATTCAAAATCACCATGACAAAAAAAAAAAAAAAACTGAAAGAAGTCAAAAAGAATGATATAAGGAAAATAATTAATGATATAAAGAATGAAATTGAGTCCCTAAAGAAGGACATGAAACAAGGCAAGAAATTAAAAGGTCAACAGAGAAAGTAAAGAACTCTGGAAAAAGCAATGAAAATAGAATAGATTAAATGGAAGAATGAATCGGTACTCTTGAAGATACAGAAATAAAAGGAAGGAAAACAGAAAAGAAAAGAGAATTATGTAGGGGGAAAATGAAAAACACTGCCAGATTTATGTGACTCCATGAGGAAAGGAAATATATGAGTTGTGGGAATACCAGAAGAGAGGTAGAGAAATGTAGGAACAGAGAAAACAATTGAGGAGATAATCAAAGAGACTTTCCCAAACATTAAGGAGATGAAAGTAGACATATAAGAGTCAAGAACACCTCACTTTCATGAAAAGAGAAAAAATATAACAAAATACATAAATAGTAAAATTCTCAAGAATCCAAGACAAGGAAAAAATAATGAAGCTGACAAGAGGGAAGAAATAGATAACATACAAAGGAAAACCTATCAGACTAACACCAGCAAGAACAGAGTGGAGGGATATACTCAACAAACCCCAAGGCAACAAATACCAACCAAGAATACTTTACCCTGCAAAGATCTCCTTCCCCTATGAAGAAAAAATAAGGACCTTCTCAGACTAACACATACTCCAGAAATCCTTTATGACTAAACTACCACTCCAAAAAATAGTACAAGAAAGCCCTGAAACTAAATCAAACAGATGAGTGAATAAGAAGAGCAAATTAAGGTAAGGAATAAGTCCACAAAAGAAACAAACAAAATGGCAAACACAGATGCCAACATATCAATATTAACCATAAGTGTAAATATTCTTAACTAATCAATAAAATGACAGAGTAGCAGGCTGGATTAAAAAACAAAATCTAACCTTTTCAGACAAGCATAGACTGAAAATAAAAGGTTGGAAAACAATTTTACAAGCAAATGGACAAAAAAAAAGGAGGCAGAAACAGCTATACTTATATCAGACTTCAAACTAAAAAAAGTAAAAATAGACAAAGATGGTCACTACATTTTGACTAGTGGAACAATACATTAGGAAGATACAGCACTCATCAACATATACTCACCAAATGACTTGGGCTGGTGGCTAACAGATTAGGTTTCTCTTTGGAATAATATAATATTCTGTCAATAAATTAATTGTGGTGACTGATGCACAACTCTTGTAAATATACCAAAAGACATTTAATTATAAACTTTAAATGAGTGAAGTATATGGTACATGAATTATATTTTATAGTTTTTTTAAAGGACTATTCATAGCAACTATTCATAGAAGCAAAAATCTTGGAAATAACTTAAAAGTCTAGAACTGTGCTACAACCACACTGTGGAATAACACATAGCAAGGAACAAGACAAATTCTTACTATATATAACAATGGAATATTACTCAGCAACCAAAAAAGAGAAACACATCTCTTTTGCAGCAACTTGGATGGAGCTGGAAAAGATCATGCTTAGTGAGATAAGCCAGAAAGAGAAAGAAAAATACCGATTGTTTCACTC
>NW_004567104.1:910697-916862 GCF_000260355.1 Condylura cristata
AAAAAAAAAAAAACTAAAATCGCACCTAGCTGTAATTGTCCAGAGCTTGAAAACAAATATATACATATGCTTCAACGTAGTAAGCCACCGAATTTCATATAACACAAGTGTTCAGAGCAAATTTAGCTGTCTTTTCTTCCTTGTAAATGTTTCATTCCTTTCACAATTTAAGAAAATAGAATGTTTCTGCTTTTTACCCCATCTTCTAATTTCTTCTACTTGGAACAATTGCCTCCTTCATTCAAATGCCTCCCTGGTATTATCTCACAGACAAAGGCATAAAATCAATGAAAATCTGAATCAACTGCCTCCTATTGCTTTAGAGAAAGGTCATATTTCTTGCCTTTAATCCCTTAAGGACCTTTCACCTTTTAACTCCTTCACAGTTTCCAAAGCCCAGCCTTGGTAATAGGTAGTTAACTGTACCCAAAGTACTTTCTGAACAAAATCTGCTTAATCTTCTCCCTAGAAATAAAAATGACTTAATACAACTATAAAATCTGAATGAAAACCCTCAGTGCAACTTCATCTTTCAAACTCTGATAATGGTTTTCAAAATATTCTTTCTTCAAAAAGAGCAGCTTGGAGTAAATTGATGCAGAACAGACTTTGTGTCCCTAAAGAGTAAGGTATTTATTATACTCTTTGCATATTTTATAAATTAACAACTGCCCCTGCTACCTATCAACCACTATTTCATAAGGAACTAGATAGAGTTAGATCCCATTATGACGAGGATCAAATGTTCATTATGGGCCCTTATTTTTTTCCCCAAAAATTTCTTGGAAAAATAGGTGAAAATTATATTAAGGTAGTTCCTTTTCTTCCTTTATAACTTCTTCCTATCCCCAAGTTAGGCTCCATCAAGTGAGCAAAGGATAGAAGAAAGAATGTACTTTTCCTCAATTAGAATACAGAAATTACTATGATAGTAAACTCTTTACTGAGAAATTACTATAAAATACAAGATTATGTTAAAGAAAAATTATTCATTACATTTGTTAAAGAAAAATAAGTAAAACTATTCAGGACCGCTTTAATAGGTGTAGGGGCCAGTATAGTGGGGTTTTTTGTGGGAGAGAAAAGTTGGGCTCGACTCCAAACACAATAAGAAAAATGGGAATTTATAGCAAAGGAGAAAGGCAGGCATCATTGGGTGGAAAATTACTAAGAGAACATCAACAGCTGGAGGATTCTCCCCATACTGACTTGACATGGTTCTTGCTGAAGGCAGAAGAAAGTGACCAGACATCACCTTGAGGGGGATGGTGTAGGATAAGGATCAGAATTGGGTTTGAGGAATTCTGGCTAAACTCACTTAACAGGATTCTTTCTAAAATTGGGCAATGAAAAAGTCAGCACATAATTTCAAAAGTCAGGGCCTAGTTAAAAACAGATAACTTATTTGAGGCTGCCACAGCAGAGATGCCATACATTGGTGATTAATCAAGAAACATTTATTTTCTATGGTTCTGGGAAGTTTAAGAAAAAAGTGAATGCATATTCTGTGTCTGATGAGAGTCCACTTCCCGGTGCACAGACAACCTTCTCCTCGCTATATATGACATGGTAGAAGGAGTAAGGGAGGTCACTGGAGTCTCATGTATAAGACACCCTCATCTCCTATTCACCTAAAACTATTACATTGGGGAAAACAGTATGAATCTTCCTCAAAAAACTAAAATTAAAGCTACCATGATCCAGAAACCCCACTTAACAGTCTTTGAAGAATATGACATAATTAAATCATACCACAGTTGTATGCACCATAGTATTTAATTGCAGCATTATTTACAAGAACTGAGATCTGGAAATAACTTAAGTGTCCATGGATAGAAGATAGGATAAAGATTGAATAAAGAAGCTTGGATGCTTAAAGCTTAAAGACAGATGAAATTTTGCCACTTACAGCAAAATGGGAGGAACTTGAGATTATATGAAGTGAAATTTGAGACAAATATTGAATGATTGCATGTAACCTATATGTGCAATACAAGGAAATTAAACATCAAAATAAAAACAAACGAGAAGACATTAACAAAAAGTGGGAGCTAGAAGTAAGGTTGGAGGGTATCTACTGGATGCTGGTGGGTTAATTTAAAAAGAAAAAGTGTTTGGGGCCCTCCTTAGTGGCACAACGGGTTAAGCACTGCATTATGAAGCTAGCCACAACCACTGCAGCATAAGTGCAATCCCTGGCCAGGGAAGTAACTCACATGGCACAGCAGACCTCCCCTGACCTGCGCACTGCTCCCCTCAGCAGTGGATTTCAGTAGATCTCCCTGTTCTGCTCCCCACTCTGTCTCTGGTGTGGATCCTTTCATCCTCAACATCTCTGGCCTGTACCCAGGATCTTGTATGCATAAATAAATAAATCTTAAAAAGAGAGAGAGAGAAAAGAAAAATGTTTGTTTAGATTAGACAACAGTTTTAATGGCTATTTTCATAAATTAATGCTATCTAATGAGTTTTTAGTGCACATAATAAAAAGAAATGAGAATGAACACTTTTAATAGTAAAACAGAAAAAAGATAGCAACAAAAAGTCACTTCAAAATACAGTTTTGAGAAACTGGGATTGAATTTGTAAGGTTAGTTGTGGAAATTGAACACTGGGGGGCACACAATCACCATCAAAAAAAATTGATGTATTTATTATTTTTTTCTAACTTAATGCAAATGGAAAATTTCACAAAACAAAGAAACTACCCTTTTAATTGTTCACTGAATATGGAGTCTGAGATTTTATTTTGGGGGCCCTCCCTGGTGGCTCAACAGGTTGAAGAGCTGCACTGAGAAGCTTTTCAGCAGTCACTGCAGCACACGTTCCATCCCCCGCAGGGGAACTGACCCTCTTGGCACAGCAGTCCTCACCTGTCTTGTCTGCTGCTCCCCTCAACATTTTATTTCAGTTTATCTGTGTGTTCTGCTCCCCACTCTGTCTCTGGTGAATCCTCTCACTCCCGCATCTCTAACCTGTACCCCAGTTCTTATATGCATAAATAAATCTTTTAAAATTTATTTTGGAAATAATTTTATAATTATAAAATATTGCAAAATCAAAGATAGTACCAAAAGCAAATTTATAACCTACCTTGATTTATTTAGTTTTACATTTTGCACCACTTACTTTTATCATTCTCTTCTCTACCTATTTACAATTATTTTCCTGATCCACACAATGTACATATATAAAGCAAAATGAAGTTGTCAGAACAATAATGACAAGTTAAAATATATGGTAAACAGAAAGCAATGTATGGTAGTAGAAATCAATGCTAAAACATTGCTCATTTTAATATATGCCCATTAGCAAATTTTAATCTATGTAAATCCAGATATATGCTACTTAAAATACACAAATACTTACACACACAACATGAAATATATGGAGTCCAAAAGCATTATTAAAGATTGAAATGGGTGGTTCATAATGAAAAAAAATTATCAATACTTTATTCTCTGAACATGAATGCACTTAACATAGCCTCAAGTAATTTAAACCAAAATTGTACAGAAACATTAGAAGAAATTTATAAACCTATAAACTTTTATCAACTAGTTAAAAAACTAAGAATCTGGATTTATTCAACATAATTAACAATTTGACCAAAGAACAAAAACTAGAAACACTAAAAACTAGAAAATACCCATTATTATATTCAATCATATATAGCACACTATTAAAAAGTAACCAAATAGCATAGTAATAGGGAATCTAAAATATAACTGATGCAATGGAAGGGAATTTGATAATACCTAATTGCACTCATCCTTTGAGAAATTCCACTCTAAGAATGTATCTCCAAAATACATTTGCAAAAATATTGTTATATATATACACATATAAAAATTTATGTAAATGCATACATAGATATGAAATGCAACATATTCTACTTCAGTTTGTAATAGCAAGAGACAGTAAAACAGCCCAAGTGTTCAGAAATAGATTACAAGTTAAATAAACAATGACATAGCATAAGCAAGCAAAAGTAAAAGGTGAGGAATACTTATTTATGCAGATATGGGCTGATTTGCCACATATATATATGTATGTGTGTGTATATATATATATTCTATTCTGTATTCCATGCTATACTCTAAGTGTAAAAATTGCAAAGTGAAGAAAAATGTATGACTGCAATGTACCATTTATCTAAAAAAGTGGGATGAGATATATGATGATGACTGATAAATTGATGATAGATGACAGGTAGTTGGGTCAACAAATAGAGGAATACAGAATAAGAGTATTTAAAAAAAAAAAAGATAATAATTCAGGATCTCCCTGATGGCACAATGGGTTAAAGCACAGCATTATGAAACTCTCTGAAGCCACTGCAGGAAGAGTTCAATCCCCTGCCAGGCAGCTGACACATGGCACGGCAGACCTCTCCTGACCCGCCCGCTGCTCCCCAAAGCAGTGTACTTTGTAGATCTGCCTGTTCTGTTCCCCACTCTATCTCTGGTGAAGACTCCCACCCACCCACCAGAACTGGCATTTACCCCAGTTCTGTATGAATAAATAAATAAACCTTTAAAAAAAAAGATAATAATTCAACAACTTCACTCCTAGGTATATGCTCAACAGAAAAGAAAACATAAATACACACTTGAATTTAAATATTCATGATCACATTATTCATAATAGCCCATAAATATAAACAACACAAGTGTCTATCAACTGATGAATAAGTGAACAAATTGTATTATAACCATACAACAGAATGTTTTTCAGTCATAAAAAAGAAAGAAGTTTTGATTTGTGCTGCAATATGAATAATTCTAGGGCACATAATATAAATTAAAGAAGTAAATCACAAAAGGGCATATAATGTATTATTTTTATGAAAAGCCCAAAATAGGCTAATCTTGAGAGGAAGAAAGTAGAATAATGGAGGAAGGAAAGGGGAGTTGGGGAGTGACTGCTAACAAGTATGGCGTTTCTTTTACGGAAAATGAAATATTTTGAAATTAGCTAATGATAATGGTTGCACAACTTTGGAAACATGATTCTAAAGCCCACTAAATTGCACACACTAAAGGTATGTATAGATTGTATCTCAAAAATTAAACCTCATCTGTAGAGAGCAGCAACAGAGTAAAAAGGATGGAAGTAAAATCTGGATTTCTCTGAATATACCTTGTTTAATAATTTGATTTTAAAATGATAAAAATGTTGCATAGTGTGGCACAGCGGGTTACAGCACCAAAAAGCTAAAGCCACTTCAGTGTGAGTTCGATCCTCATCCTGGAGGTGACCCACATGGCGTGACAGACCTCTCCTGACCCGCCCGCTGCTCCCCTCAGCAGTGCACTTCATGGATCTGCCTGTTCTGCTCCCCACTCTGTCTTTGGTGGATCCTTTCACTGCCCCTGCACCTCTGGCTTGTACCCCAGTTCTGTCTGTATAAATAAATAAATAAATTTTTTTTAAATGCTGCATAGTTATAAAATGAAATGAAATTTAAAACAATCCTGAAAGTTCTACTTCCAGCAAAAGTACTGTGGTTCTACTCGACAGGGAAATTTCTGAAAAACACTTCAGAAATTCAATTTTCTAGAAATGGTGTTAGATAAAATAACCCATGAAGAAATATTTATTCAAGAAAACCTACTAAAACTCACTAAGAAGTGAATCTGACATCTGAACAACGATCTGCTCCCTCCTCCCAACAAGTAGTTACAGATGCAGCCAACACCACGATACTCCCATTTTTCAACTGGCTCTTGCTTGTGGAACTGAGTCTCTAACTTGGGTTTACCACAGTAAGAATACTGGGTCTAACTCCCCTTATTTCACATCATTTATAAAGCAGAGAGTCCATGCCCAAACAAGGAAATCAAGGATACCAGTGATAATAGGACAGAAATAGGGGGAGAAATTAATGAATCCAAAAGCTGATTCCTTAAAAATTTCTATAAAATTAACAAAATCTTTAGCTTCATGGTTCAAGAAGGAAAATAAAGGACATTACTATTAACTTTACAGAAAAATAAAGGAGGGCCCTACCTGGTGGCACAATAGTTTAGGACGCAGCACTCCAAGTTGGCCGCAGTTGCCACAGTGCGAGTTCGATCCCTACCCATGATCTTGGCCCCAGAGGTGATTCACAAGGCACAGCAGACCTCTCCTGACCCGCCTGCTGCTCCCCTCAGCAGTGTA
>NW_004567104.1:916962-937880 GCF_000260355.1 Condylura cristata
ATCCCTACCCATGATCTTGGCCCCAGAGGTGATTCACAAGGCACAGCAGACCTCTCCTGACCCGCCTGCTGCTCCCCTCAGCAGTGTACTTTCTCAGTTGGCCTGTTCTGCTTCCCACTCTGTCTCTGGTGAAGTCTTTCACTGCCCCGGCACCTCTCTCTTGTACCCTAGTTCTGTACAAATAAATAAAACTCTTTTTAAAAAGAAGAAGAAGAAAAGAAAAAGAAAGGATTGCAAAAAGATGTTGAGAACAATTATATACCAACAAGTGAGAAAGTTTATATAAAATAGACAAATTTCTAAAATGACAATTTTTTTTCTTCAAGAAGAGGGCCCTTTCTGGTGGCGCAACAGGACTCCACACTGCAAGCTGGCTGCAGCCACTTCAGTGCAAGTTCGGTCCCGCCTGGAGGTGACCCACATGGCGCAGCAGACCTCTCCTGTCTCCCCCACTGCTCCCCTCAGCAGTGTACTTCCTCAGTCTGCCTATTCTGCTCCCCACTCTGTCTCTGGTGAGTCTTCTCACCACCCCTGCACCTCTGGCCTATACCCCCAATCTGTAAGCATAAATAACTAAATCTTAAAAAAATAAATAAATAAACAAAATCAAGAAGAAATAGAAAACCTTAATATACTTAAGCAACTAAAGAATTTAACTTATTATTCAATATATAACTTTTATATATAAAACTTTTCACAAAGAAAATACATACCCAGGGCCTCCTGGTGGTAGAAGGGGTTAAGTCTCAAGACTATGCAGCTATCAACAGTCACTGCAGCATGGAGTTAGATCCCTGGCCAGGAAGCTGACCTACATGGCCCAACATACCTCTTCTGTCTCACCCACTGGTCCCCTCAGCAATGTATTTCAATAGGTCTCCCTGTTCTACGCCCTGCTCTGCCTCTGGTGAAGACTCTCACCGCTCTCACCTCTGGCCCCAGTTCTGAACAAATAAGTAAGTAAGATAAATAAGTAAATGCATAAATAAATCTCTTTAAAAAAAAAAAAGAAAATATCAGATCCAGATTATCTTCACTGATGAATTCTTTCTCCCTAGTTTTACTGAGATATATTTGATACATAACATATAAGTTTAAGTTATAAAATATAATGATTTGGTATTTGTATATATTATGAAATGATTACCATTCAATGGTGAATCCTATCAAAGATTAAAGGAAAAACATTACCAATTCTTCATAAACTGTTCCAGGAAATAGAGGAGGAGGGAATTCCTCCCATTTCATCCTGTGAGACAAAATATTAACTTGAAAACAAATAACACAAATGCAAATACATCTCAATAAATGAAATCTATATCAAGGTCTCTTATAAAAATACCTGTAGAGGGCCCTCCCTGGTGGTACAACAGGTTAGAACGCAACAAATCAGGCCAGCCGCAGCCACTTCAATGAGAGTTCTATTCTCGCCCCAGAGGTGACCCACATGGTATGGCAGACCTCTCCTGACCCGCCCACTGCTCCCCTAAACAGTGTACTTCGTAGATCTGCCTGTTCTACTCCCCACTCTGTCTCTGATGAAGCCTCTCACCGCCCATGCACCTCTGGCCTGTACCCCAGTCCTATATGAATAAATAAATAAATCTTTAAAAAATATATTTAAAAAAAAAAGGGCCCTTCCTGGTGGCGCAGGGGGTTAAAGCACTGCACTAAGAAACTTAAGCCACTTCTGCATGAGTTCGATCCCTGCCTGCCCCGGAGATGACCCACATGGTGTGGCAGACCTCTCCTGACCCACCCACTGCTCCCCTCAGCAGTGTACTTCATAGATCTGCCTGTTCTGCTCCCCACTCTGTCTCTGGTGAATCCTCTCACTGCCCCTGCACCTCTGGCCTGCACTCCAGTTCTCTGTATGCATAAATAAATAAATATTTAAAAAAAACAAAGATACCTGTAGAAAATCCTCAACCAAAAATACCAGCAAACCAAAATCCCAACCTAAAATGCACGTGAACAAAGAAATAAGTTCAGCAAGATTGCAAGACACAAGTATACAAAAACAAATTCTATTTGAATATAATAGCACTGAGCACATAGAAAATGAAATTAAGAAACAAGTTCATTTACAATGAAAAATAAAGAATTAAGTACTTGAAATAAATTTAACAAAAGCACAAAGCTAGTTCTCTAAAAATTACAAAACATTGTTGAAAGAAAAACTAAATAGGCCCTCCCTGGTGGCGCAGTGGATTAAAACACAGCACAAGACGCTAAAGTCTCTTCATGAGTTCGATCCCCACCCTGGAGGTGATCCATCTGATGATCCCTGCTCCTGACCCGCCTGCTTCTCCTCTCAGAAGTGTACTTCGTCAGTTAGCCTGTTCTGCTCCCCACTCTGTCTCTGGTAAATCCCCTCACCACCCCTGAACCTCTGGCCTGTACCACAGTTCTGTATGTATAAATAAATAAATCTTTTTTAAAAAAGAAAAAGAAAAACTAAATAAATGAAAAGTAGTACATTTTCATGAGTTGGAAAACTTTGTATTGTTAATATGACAATATTTTCCTAATTGATCTATAGATTCATTAGGGATGCGGCTATCTTAGTAAGTCCAATCAGAATGCCAACTGTAGAAATTGACATGTTGATTCTAAAATTTATATGGAATCTCAGAAACTCAGAATAGCCAAAATAATTTTGAAATAGAAAACAAGTTGCATAACTCACACCTGATTTCAAAACTCACTATAAGGGGCCTCTCCCTGGTGGCGCAGTGGGTAAAAGCACAGCATGAAGAAGCTAAAGCCACTTCTGCGAGAGTTCTATGCCCATCTGCCCGGGAGGTGACCCACATGGTGTGGCAGACCTCTCCTGTCTTGCCTGCTGCTCCCCTCAGCAGTGTACTTCATCAATCTGCCTGTCCTGCCCCCCACACTGTCTCTGGTGAATCCTCTCACTGCCCCTGAACTTCAGTATGCACAAATAAATAAATCTTAAAAAAAAAACTCACTATAAAAGCAACAGTAATACTGAATTAGAACTAGCCAAATTAATCAATGGAATAAAATTGAAAGTCCAGAAATAAATTCATATTTTACAGTTTTGAGTTAAACATAAGAGTGCAAAAATCATTTAACATGGAAACATTAGCCTTATTAACAAATGAAGTTGGGAAACTGTATAGCTACACACAAAGAATAAAATTGGACAATTACCAAATACCATATAGAAAAATTAATTCGAAAATCTAAAAATATAAGTGCCAAAATTGTAAGGCCCTTAGAAGAAAACATAGTGGAAAATTTTCATGGCCTTGGATTTTACAATTCTTAAATATGACACTAAGAGAACACACAGCAAAAGAAATATGCATAATAGACTATCTAAATTAAACACCTTGTGCTTTGAAATACATTATCAATAAAGTTAAAAGCTATCCCATAGACTGGTAGAAAATATTTTCAAATTATGTATCTGAAAGAGGATTTGTATCTAGAGTTATATAAAGAGCTCTTACTACCCAGTAAAATAAATAAATAAATCATACATGGTGCAGTAACATATATCTGAAGTAACAGTCCTATACATTTGTATCATATACAGTGTTGTAAGCTGATGTTACCACAATAAAAAAGCTTTATTCTTTAAATATAAACCCTCCTTTTGGTTCTTCTGAGGTTGTTAGAGCAGTCAAATTAACATGAGGAGAAAATAAAAAATTCAAATAGATATTTATGGAGAATCTACACAGATATAAATTCTAAAGTAAATGTGGCAAAATGAAGGTATACATTCTGAACTAAGGAAGAGAATGTGGTGTGGGGCTTCGGTGAAAAAGGAAGGGACTCACATAAGGATAGAGTGATTTACATGACAAAGACCAGCTGCTCTATGAGTAGATTTTTGAAACCCTGCCATATAGACAGTTTTCTCTGAGAGAAAGGTTATTTCTGGATAACCCTAAATCTAGGAAATGCCACCACATTTCTGTTACTTTTTTTATTTTTATTTTTAATGACACTGATACTTTATATCCTTGTTTGTTTGCAATATAGGATTTCTCCCTCAGGTGTGGTCACCAAAGTTTCCCTGCCACCAAAGCAAAACTCACAGTCCTCCACCATATTCTACGGTGCTCTTCTCCCCTTCCTTCCCAATTTTCTCCCCTTTCTTTACCTTTCCCCTCCCCTTTTCTTGGGTTTCTCAGATCTGTGGCCAGTTTTCAAGGGTTGGTTTTAAAGGTTTTCTTTGTCTGATCCTTTGTTTGGTGTCTCTCAACTGGTATCTATCTTCCTTTTTTGGCTCACTTTGCTTAGGATAATCACTTCCAGTCCCATCTATATTGCTATAAATGGCATGAATTTACCTTTTTTGATCTTTGAGTAGTATTCCTGTGTGTATGTTGTATGCGTGTGGGGGATGTATGTGTATACCCAATATTATTGATCCAGGCATCTCTTCTGGGGCACTTAGTTTATTTCCATATGTCGGCTACTATAAATAGTGCTGCTATAAACATAGGTTTCCTTTCAAATTAGTGTTTTTGCTTTTGGGGGGTAAATACCTAGGAGTAGAATTGCTGGGTCGTATGGTAGTTCCAATTTTAGTCTTTTGAGAAATTCTCAGATTTTTTTTCCATTGGGATTGGACCAGTCTGCATTCCCAACAGTGTAAGAGGGTTTCTTTTTATGAAAACTATCACCAACACTTGTTTCTATTTTGTTTTTTGTTTTTGTTTTTGTTTTTTTTGATGTGTACTCTTCTCATAGGTGTGAAGTGGTATTTCATTGTGGTTTTGACTTGAATTTCCCTGATGATAAGTGATGCACATTTTTCATATGGTTGAACAGTACCAGTTAACATTTTTTTTAGGCAGTGAAGAGAATGGGGAAACATTTCATTTTAATTCATTTATTTCATCTGAAGTAATTTACAAGCTAATGTGATACATTTGGGGATGACCTGTTGTGGACATCTTGGGGAAGTCTACCTAAACATTTTGGGGAAGCCTATACTTCTTAACTAGAAATAAAGTCTCAATGATAGTTATACAAAAATTTATTAGATAATAAAGCGAAGTTTTGAACCCAGAAAGCAATCTGACAGATTTTACTTTGTGAGAGAGAAGTGTTCAAATACACAAAAGTTAGTATTTCATTTATATAGCTAGGAACATTAAGGTAACATCATTAAGAATGTAATGATTCTTCATAGATGGGGGTTCTAGTTCTACGTTGTCCTGACCTAAAAATATACTAATGCGATTCCTCCCTGGTGGCACGGCCGGTTAAAGCACAGCACTAAAAAGCTAAAGCCACTTCAGCACTAAGAAGCTAAAGCCATTTCAGCACGAGTTCGATCCACGCCCTGGAGGTGATCCACATGGCACGGCAGACCTCTCCTGACCCACCTGCTGCTCCCCTCAGCAGTGTACTTTGTCATTTGGCCTGTCCTGCTCCCCACTCTGTCTCTGGTGAATCCTCTCACTGCCCCTGCACCTCTGGCCTTTTTCCCAGCTCTGTATGCATAAATAAATAAATCCTTAAAGAAATATATACTAATGGTAAAGGAAGGCAAAGTGGGATTTAATTTCTTCCTTTATAAAGACAGTACTATAGAAATACAAAGGTTGGCTACCCATAGATAAACCTTTTATTATTTGATTTTTAATCTGGCTACTTGGTCATCAGGGAGGCTTAAAATACTGGCTTTATTTACAGACATGAGATTTTGCATAGCTGTTTCAGACAAGCAGAGGACTTTGCTCTCTTGTCTGCTAGACTGAAGGGGAAGGGCGTCCCCCAGAAAATTGTACAGTATATTCACATGGTTAAATAAGACATTTATATTAGGGTGAGTGAAGAATAAAAAGGAATTTTCTATACTGCCTTTGCAACTTTTTTGAAATCTAAGTTTATTTTAAAAATGGGTATCCTCAAAATGATTTTTTTTAAGTAGGGATTCAAGTTTTTTCAAGGGCAAGTTATATGAGCTTATGTATTTGCCAAGTGCCTTTTTCAAGTTTAAGGTGTCACTGCCTGTAAATATGATTGTTATACTTCCCCACTGATGGTATTTGAGATAAGGAGATAGAAGGGTGTAATACACATCTGAAGCAGGGATAGCTGATGGGGACTAGTCTTTGAGACCAATGCTGCTTTCTAATACTTTTACAAATGCACTCAATCTTCCTTGATTGATTGGACTTGGAATATGCAAAACATTTTATAGTGATGGCTAATTTGCTGAATATGATCCACAGTTCTATAATTTTTGAAAAACCATTCAGAAGGCAACACTTTAGAAAGGTAATAATAATTCAAGGTGTTTTAGTAGCAAATAAATATGAAATAAAGCATGAAGGTTACCATTCTTTTATTTGTTTTTTTAAATGAGCAAGTTCCTTTTTTCTTAAGATTTATTTATGCATATAGAAGAGGGGTACAGGCCAGAGATGGGGTACAGTGAGAGGATTCACTAGAGACTGAGTTGGGAGCAGAACAGGCAGATTGACCGAAATACACTGCTGAGGGGAGCAGCGGGTGGGTCAAGAGACGTCAGCTGGTCACATAGGTCACCTTCCTGGCCAGGATGGAACCGATGCTGCAGTTAATGCAGATAGCCTCATATTGGTGAGCTTTTTAACATGTTGTGCCAAGTTCCTTCTACTATGTATCAGAGATCTTTGTTTCTGCAATTCCCAGTTAGTGGGATCTTATTTTGCAGAGTAGTTTTAACTCAAAGTTCTTTTATTATCATCAGGTTTCATAAGTTATATAATAAAGGAGGGTGTTTCCTTTTCCTCAAACAAAAAGGGTGAAGGCTCAGGATGTTGGGAAATTGACTTCAGGTTAGGGAACTAATTAGTGGCAGAGCTGAAACTAGAACCCAGAGCTCTCTTCAACTTTTATTAAAGAGTTATCAACTCTTATCTAATTTACATAAGAATGGGCGACTGAAAATGCAAGTTATCATTCAGTATGCCTTAGATTGAGACTGAGATTCTACATTTCTTACAGGCTTCCAGGTTACTGCTGATCCTTGGATCACACTTCTGTGTAGTAGAGCAGACTATTTACACAGGTATTAAATTTAGCTGATCCTTTTTCCCATCATGTATCTGGCAGCTTAGATGGACTTTAACGAAATTTAGGCTAAAGAAAATTATCTCCTCTTGAAAAATATCCTGGTCTTTTTTTCACTCAAGCAGGAATTACTTTTTAAGATTGGGGGATAGTTTTCATTCTCTGTGGCAACTTCCTCTTCCAAATAATTCGATTGTAATTAACTAGTGGGCTGTGCATGGGTAATCAAGGTGCTAGGCAGAGAAAGGGTTGGGCACTCCCAGTGTTTATCTTTACGACTTGGGTTTTGTTAGAAATTATATCTCAATCTCAAATGTTTTCAAACCTTGGAATCTACAGTTACGCAATAAATGGTGCCCCCTGAATCAAGCAGAAACAACAACAACCAATCTCTCAGGGGTTGATAGTTCACCCTGGCTTCGCCTCACCCCGGGGTGCGGGGACATGAGCCCTCTTCGGGGTGTTCATGCAGAAGGCATTTTACCAGAAGGGCTTCGGGAATCTTTTTATCCAATCTATAAAATCTGATTTGGTAAACTCTTTGTGAAAATAAGTCATCTCTTCCTGGAACTAGATCTAGTTTGAGGTGCATAGAGTTGTTCTCGTCAGTGGTCTCTCGTGCGGATCCTTCCCCCTTTATGTGCCTAGGATGGGGTATGGGGCAAAGACAGCTTACAGCCCGCAGAGGCCTGTTCTAAAAAGCAAGCATGGTTAGACTCTCCTTATAACCGGAATAACTGGTGTGGTGAGGTGTCAGTTTTCCTTACAAAGTACTTTTTTCTCAAGGACACTTATCGACACTTCTCAAATATGACTGAAGCCAAACACCACTGTTGATGTATTTTCAAATATCAAGCCTACCTTGGAAAAGTTTCTTCCAATGACAGACTGAATTCTGCTGATTTCAGCCATTAACCAGAAATTGGTGGGTTGGAAGTATTTGGGATGACTGTTGTAGCAAGGGTAGGTGGTTTTATGACAACTTTTTACTTTCAAGATTATTCTCATAGGAGAGGACATTCATTGCTCGTTTTATCATTTAAACTATGTTGAGTTCCACCTATATGTATAAAGTTTCATAATGCCTTGGAGTGATGACAGTAAAACATAAAAGAAAGATAAACATTTGTCTTAAGAATTTCATCTACTAGAAAATAAGAAACAAAATGAATAAACATATCAATGTAATAACTGTTTGCTGATCCAGAGTCATCAATCACTAAAGTGTGTTTCTGATCCGCATACCAAGGGAATTTTCACAGAAGAGTAAAATTTAAGCTAGACTTTAAAAGATAAGTAGTACCATGTTGTAGGGGAAAAACAGAAAACATTTAAAAGAACAAGATATTTGAAAAATGAAAGTAGACTCTAGGCTAAGAAAGTCTTTGGAAGAGAGGTGTTGGGGACAAGGCTGAAAAAAAAAAAAAGGTTTGATCTTATAAAGTGTCCCTAAAATCAAAGCTAAAGAGTTACTTTATTCCAACAGTCTTGGTCATTGAAATTTAATAAATCTTTATGTTTTACTTTCATAGAACATTATTGTGTTAATAAATGTTAATAAAATCTCCTATGGTAAGAGGAGACATTCTTAAAGAATCATAACCCTCCGCACTCAACTTACTAAAAAACCAGTGTGTTCATTTTAAGACCAGTTTTCTAATCTGTGCTCTACTACTGATTTATTGGTACAGGAAAAAATAACTTTTCTGGGTCATCATTTGCTCAAGTGTAAAATAAAGGAGCTAATAAAAATCACTTCTGAAGTTCTTCTAAAAATCAACTATTCTCATTCTGTTTCAGAAGCTTGTCTTTAACAGTGACAAAAGAGGAAAAAAATTACTAAACTTACTAATATGGGAACAGACTCTAAATTATTTGCAGAGTTGTTCTGATTAATCTGTATCCCAAAATAGAAACTTGCACTGAAAAAGAAGTCACATATGATACAGTCACTATACTTTTGTGATAAAAAAGTATCGTTGGAGGGTACATGATACATTTTGTTTTTGATAACAGGGCTATTAGTACAAATTATTTTTCAGCATAGCTAATGAAAAATTTTTAATCAATAAAATCACAGCAAAGTACTTTTAAATGAATGTTGGTTGATAACACTGACTAGAGTAATATTACTGACAACAGTAAATTTTGTCACTTAATTAAAAAAAATTACATCCATGTGGTGAAAAAGGAACTCTCCTGCACTGCTGGTGGGAATGCAAACTAGTACAACCACTATGGAAAACTGTTTGGAGGTTCCTCAAACTGCTAAACATGGAGCTTCCCTATGACCCAGTAATTCCACTCCTAGGTATCTACCCAAAAGACACAAAAACACTGATTGAAAAAGTTACCTGTACCCCCATGTTTATTGCTGCTTTATTTACAATTGGAAAAACATGGAAGCAGCCCAAATGCCCAAAAGTAGATGACTGGATAAAAAAGAAGTGGTACATATATACAATGGAATATTACTCAGCAACCAAAAAAGAGAAACACATGTCTTTTGCAGCAACTTGGATGGAACTGGAAAAGATCATGCTTAGTGAGATAAGCCAGAAAGAGAAAGAAAAATACCGGATGGTTTCACTCATAGCAAGAGTATAATGGACCAGGTGGAAAATAACAAAAGTAATGAACAACCATATACCAGAGACATTTTGTGGGAGTGGAGTGGGGAATGGGATCAAAAACGGGGTGGGGGGAGGGAAATGCACGGGATCATGGTGATGGCACATGGGTGACTTGGTGATGGGAAACCCGCGGGGATTGCAATTGAGATGGAAAAATAAATGTACAAAATGATGTAAAAAAAAACCTTTGGAAAAAAAAAAAAGGAAACAAAATTACATCCATAAAAGAACAAATTATTTTTCTTCCTTCTTTGAAATGGCAACATGTAAAACAAATTTAAGACTTTCCTAAAAGTAGAAGCAATGAGTTCATGAAAAAGCAGTGTTTTGTGTGAATGTCTAACAATTAGTGGTCATCAGGAAATTGGTTCAACTTTCTGTTCTACCTCAACTATCTCCCATAAGGGCAAGGGCACTATTTATTTGCTTGGTTTTCATTTCCTTTATATCATTTAAAATTACGGTCATGTTTTCATTTAAATGTTTATCTCCACACTAAGGCTAAAATAAATTTGAGTGCTGGGACTCTACACCTTTTGTGTCTGGTACATTTGTTACTCAACATTCATTGCGTAACTGAATCTTACTCATTTTCTGTAAATTGAGGGGGCTGGACTTTCTACCATGCTTTCCATCTTTGATCCTGTGATACATACAAATTTACTTTTAATCTTCTAAGTCCAGAGAAGTGACCTTTTCCTTTCAGCTTAAATTCTAGACCTCTATTCTCATTAGTGCTCTTCCCAAATCAGCATCTTTTTGTCCTAATTCAACTTGAAGATAAAAGTAGTAAAAGTAGCTACAGTGCTGCTAAGTTTAGACAGGAATAAAGTGTCACAGAATTTGATTTCGAGGGCCCTCCCTGGTGGCACCACTGCAGGCTGGCCACAGCTGCTTAAGTGTAAGTTCGATCCCCTGCACCAGAGGTGATCCACATAGCAAGGCAGACCTCTCGTCTTGCCGGCTGCTCCCTTCAGCAGTGTACTTCATTGATCTGCCTGTTTTGCTCCCCACTGTTTCTGGTGAAGTCTTTTATCGCCCCTGGCTTGTACCCCAGTTCTGTATGAATAAATCTTTAAAAAAAATTGCTATGTTTACTCTCCTACCTCTTGAAGTTATGACATGCACCTAAGTTAAAAATTTAAGATTAAACTTCAGAGCAATTTCTAAATGGAAAATGTAATATTTTAAAACTTAAGATGCTCAAAAACAAAACGTCATGACACTCCTATAGAATCCAAGAACACAATTCAGCACTGCATGGTCACTGGTGTGACAAAAATCCCAACTCAGTAAGAGCCATGACCCTGCAGTTGGGTGTACACATTTCTTTAATGTAAGTTAACCCATTACAATGCATCCAGTTACAATTAAAATCTTTATATTGGAAACCCACTTATTTGATCAACATAATATACAACCCAATAGATACAATGAAATCACTGACAACTTTGAGATATTATAGCTAAATTACAAAAAAAAATTGGATAATGTAGACAACCCCAATAATGTAATCTCATACTGTGCTTAATTTAACATCAAATGGCATATAAAATTGGGAAAGGGAGATTAAAAGAATTGTGCTTTTTCCTTGAGCCAGACTTGGATACTAACAAGACAAGGGTTAATAGATATGGAAGTATCTAGTCCATTGTGCTTTTTACATAGTTTTCTTGCTATCTCTAGCTATAAACCTTAAATCTGTTCCTCTGGGTAAATTCTTTTAACTCAAGTATAACACAATACTAGGCATTCTTTAAAATCATTTTCTATCAACTATAAAAAAAACACTCAGATAAGAACTGTAAAATCATTTTCTTTTAGAAGGCATCAAATATTTAGGGAACTTTATTTTTAAAGGATAAATCAGATAAGACACAGCTTTTATTAACCCAAACATGCATAATCCATTCTGAATATAAAATGCACTCAATTGGTAAATTACACATGAAATACAAAGGGAATGGAACTTCACATATGTAAAACAGTAGCAATTTAAGTCAAATTAATAGACGCTATACATTAAAAAAATCTTAAAGCCAATTATCTATAACTAATAGAGGGATATTCTGATAGGAATGGTTTGACTCAAAGCAAAGAATAAGGCACCTGCTATGAATTTAGAACTTTCATTTTTAGAGTTAAAATAAAATAGAATTAACCAAGACATTGTGTCAAAGAAGGAAACAAGTATAGCGGTTGATTTCCTGGGTGATAAAGGCAAGTAACAATGCAGGAAAAAAACCTGCTGACAAGGTCAGCTGATACTTTTCCTATTCTGGAGTAGTCAGATTCCTAAATGTTCTTAACTACTCCTCTCTCTCACTCTCCCCATACTTGGGAGTATAAAGAAACTCAGAGGTTCACACTGTGTAAAAGCTAGGTAGATTTCCCTTCTGTTCCTTGTAAAACAGCTTATTTTAAAAGAGGTAACCTGTGGCAATTATAGGAAACAAGCAGTTTTCTGCCCAATTCATTAATACAGAAACCTCTCAGGTTTTTTACATCAAGTTATGGCTAAGTACATAAATAGCCACTACTTAAGTTTTCAACAAGACCAGAAAACCCAAAACCTGCCTATCACTCACCCTTACCACTAGTAAAGTTTGATCAACATAGCTGATAAAAATCACACAAGAAAGGGAAGACAAAAGAGAATTAACTAATTCCAGATGACGCTTTAATCTGATATATCTAGTAGCATTTTAATCACATTTTCTAGAAATGCATTTCCAAACTAAGTACAATTTTTTTTAGTTGATGTGCCTTTTTGGTATTAAAAGTGCTATCAACATGCTAAGATGTCTAATGGCACACTGGACTCAACAGAATGTCTTGATGAAGCATCCATTTTTAGTAGTATTATCCCCTAAACTGTTGTCTAGCATAGTAGATTCCTTTGATATATTAAAGTGATTCTGGTCAAATCAATGTGACATAAACAAGCTTTCCCTGACTTTATTCCACCCGTGGTAGCTTTCAGTGAAGTGAAACTGAAGTGACTGATTAAGTTGCAAAATGCTCAACCAATTTTTTTTTAATGGCATCTTAGGTTAGTATATTCATTCATGCAAAATCCAAGGTAGTATAATAGAGATATTGTTAAAATAGACATTGTTGCTATAAGCATCTCCCCTTATATTAGACATTTAGAAGCTTTTAAAATTGTTTAGGTGCTTAAGACTGGAGAAACTAGGCTAATAGCAGTTGTTCCACTTATAAGCACCTTACAGGACAGTTACATGATGCTACATGGGAGTGTGCTTTCAATTCATGAGACAGTAATAAAGTGCCTAGATATAAAAAACCATGATTCCAAATTTTAAAGTAAGCTAACTGCATTTACACATTAGGGTTAGCAAAACCTAGACCCTGTCTACACAGATTTAATCTAATTATTATACTGTATACTGTTTTAAGAACACATTTAAAAAACTTAAGTCTTTACTGACTGAATAAGCAGGGTCCACTACTATTAGCTTAACAATCAAATTTTATTGCTTTATTCATGTGGTGCTTTTGCAAGGCACTGTGGTATGGACTAGAAAAATTGGAATGACTTGTGAAGAAACCTTGGAATGACACATGAAGGATGATAAGAAAAGTCATTCTGAGGCAGGATGCTTTACTGAATTATTTTAAACTAGGGTATCAAACATCAGGAATGAGTTTAAGTTAAAATTCACAGGAGAATGGAAACATCTCAAGGTCAGTCACTTCACATGCCCATCCTGATACTTTGAATAATCTGGAAAATTGCTGTAAAGAGAAAGAGCACAAAATTAGAACATACTTTGATTAAAATGGGTCTAGCAACTGACAAAAATTATTAAGGTAGTTCAAGAATTCAAGGGCACCATTACAATTATTTACAAGTGCCAGGTAACTTCATTACAATGAAGAAACAAGGACAGAGTTATCTTAATGTGACAATTAAATGCCTTTAAGCTGTTGCTTTAAAATCTCAGTTTTCTGAAATTTATCTTTGAAATGTTCAAAAAAGCTTGCAGATAAGAAGTCATTTCAGAAAGATGTTAAAGCACAAAGCAAACAGGTTTTTCTAGCATTGAATTATTTTGCTTTATCCTTAAATAATTAAGCGTCCTTTGAAGGCCAAGACAATAAATATGCATGTCACCTCATTCTCACAAAGCTGAAATTCAATAATCTTTAGGTTACATAAATTGCTTGGCTCTTGGCCATAATTATCAGGAAAAGCTTCCCAATTGGTAAGTTTAGAAGACAAAGTGAAATGTTTACCAAAACTCACTAACTTAAAAATATCCAAATGTGGAAAGGAGAAATACATTTCACCATTAACAGCTTTGCAAACTAAGAAAAGCAAGGCATTCGTGATCCATTTGCAGAGAGAGGCAAGACTCACTCTAACAGCAGGTTGTGCCCACAACCTACCATATGCAAGCGTTTCTTTCATTAAACTAAAATTTGTAACACACATTAAATTGCCATTCAGGTGAATTTCCTCTGGAAGGAATCAGCTCTGCACTAGCCTCCCTTCATAAACCACACTCAATTTTTACATAAAAACAAATCGAGCTCAAATATCTACATGTACATGTTGTTCATAGGCTCTTCTGCAAAGGCACCAATAACTGGCGCGCAAAACAAAATTTCACTTTGTGAGGTGTTTTTGTTTAAATTTCTTCCCAACTGACCATTACGAAGGACCTGACCCCTTTTCTGATCTCCTGTGAGCACAAATCAAGCTGGCAGCAGTTTCTGGAGCACCAATGTCTGAGCATATGTGGGACAAGTAATCTGGTTCACATGCAGGGGAATTATGTGGCGCTCTCGGCAGGTGGGTTGAGCACTGAGCGGATAGGATTCACCACTGCTGGGTCACCACGTCATCCCTAACTCAGCCAAGCCGTACTCGGCAGTGGCCCCCCAAACACTTACCAGAGCCACAAACCACAAATATGAAGAGAGCCAATAACCAGGGTCCTACAGACGCCTTCTCTTCGGGAGCATTTCTCTGCAGAAGGGAAAAGGCACCGTTTCAAATGCACAACAATCACCCCGATCCCGGGGTCCCACGGCCTGCGCCGCGAGCTAGGTCTCGCGGGGGCCCCTACCTCAAAGATCTCCCCTCCGTTCCCAAGTCGCCCAGCTACCGCACCCAGCTCCCGAACCCCTTCCCCCAGGGAAGCGTCCAGCTCGCGGCCTCTGGCTCCGGGGTCCGCCGGCCACGGGGAGACCTCGACGCGACCGCGACCCCGGCCCTCCGTCCCGGCTCCCGAACGGAGAGCGACGCCCGCTCTCACCGAGGTCTTGGCGACATTGCCGCGCTGGGTGATGTTCTTGCTGTGCTTCTCGTTGGCCATACGGATCCGCTGCTTGGCGACCATCTTCGCGGCACCACCACCTGCCCCGGGAACCCCGCGGGCTCGCTCCCCTCCGGTCGCTGCGACGCGACGCGACGCGACGCGACGCGACGCTCCTGGTGCCCGCGCCGCCGGAGCGAGGAGGCTCTCAGGCGGGCGCTAGCTTCGGCCGCTGGGCCTGGAAGCGAGCGCGGGGTACGAGCGCTGGCGGGCGCGGGCGGCCGACAGCCTGACGACGCCGGACTGGCCGGCCGAACGAGGCGGGAACGCGGGAGGCGAAGAGCGGGCGGCCGGGACAGTCTCGCGCCGCCGCCGCCGCGAGCGTGGAGTGAAAGAGGAAGGAAACGCAACGCAACAACCGACGGCGCAGCCTGTCGCCTCGAACTACTTCGGGTTCGGCTGCCAACGTCAGCACTGAGAGGGCTCCGCCCCGCGGAAGTAAGGACTCCGCCCGCCGAGGAAGAGGTAAAGGGCGGGCGGGGGCGGGCGCACCGGCCTCCGGGCCGGCCCGCCCACGCTAGCCAAAGTGTCGCCCTGGAACTGCGCGCGCACGTCGGCCTCCCTTTCTGGGGCTCTCGCCCGCCGGAAGTGAATTGGCCCCGAGGCTGCTCGCCCCGGAAACACCAGCCCGCCCTCGTTCTCCAAGCCGGAGGAGACGTGTAGGGGACGGGTTCGGCTCTCGTGAACTGTCACCCCGGCGCTTGGGTTTCTTTTTCCGGAACAACATGGCGCCATCCACGCCGCTCCTGACAGGTGAGCTCTGAAAAAGCGAGGGAGTGTTTCTTCTGAGCACCCCCTTTTGTGTCTTTTCTCTTGGGGACTATGCGGAAAAACTTGGAGTGTGACCCTCCGTTTCTTAAAATTGGAAGGACCACACAGCCTTTAGGATTCGCAGTGTAGCGTGGCAGTCGGAAGTTAGGCCTCTGCGTCTAGGCTCCAGCCTGTCTTGGCTTCGTCAGTCCGTATTTCTTCTCTGCCGCTTCAAGTTCTGTAGGAATAGGAGGAGGAAAATGGCAGAAAGTGTAATTCAGTTATCCCAGGGTCTGCGATGCCTGGTGGCTGGCTGGCCTTGCTAATAGTTAAGGCAGTTGTGGTGTAATAAGGGAAAAATATAACGATATGCCTAAGTTTGCTGGAATACACTTGAACTAAACACACCTGAATTTAAATAATACCAAATTCTCTACTCTTTGCCTTAGTGAAAACTATTACAGGGCAACCCAGTGTGAACTGGGCTGCCTGTCTGTGGGTCCTCACCCACGCGCTTAAAACTTAATTGTACTGCAGGCACACACAAAAGGGTCGATAATGGATATATTTACAAAAGGGGACAGAAAAAGGAACAACTCAGGAAAAGAGAGAGCCATGCAAGGTAACTGGAACATCTTACCAGCCCCGCTGACTTGGAACTTCATTAACAACAGAGTGGAACTGTGGTCTTACAGGCTTCAGGTGATGCAAGTGAGTTCTGTAGTGGTAGCATTGAGTATAAGAAGACATTCTAATAACACTCTTGATAATTGAAATGGTCCTTAGCATTTTAGAATTATATTAGAGAACTCGTTTGGTTTCGAAGCAGAGACAGAGCTTATTATGTCAAAGAAGATAGTAAACAGCCTTGACAGTGCCAGGGAAGACTGGACTAGATTAACTAGATTATGGCCCTGCATTTCTTTTTCTTTTTTTTTTTTTAAAGAGTTATTTATTTATACTTACAGAGGTGTGGTGGGTGAGGAGATTAACCAGAGACAGCGTGGGGAGCAGAACAGGCAGATATACACTGCTGAGGTTGGCAGCTGGAGGGTAAGGAGAGATCTGCCACGCCATGTAGGTCAGCTCCCTGGCCTGGGATGGAACTCTGCTGTTGTGGCTTCAGAGATCTTCATAATGCGGTGCTTTAACCCGTTGTGCCTCCAGGGAGAGCCTTCTTTTCTTTTTTTAATATTCACTTATTTATGCATAGAGAACTAGGCTACAGGCCAGAGGTGCAGTGAGAGTCTTCACCAGAGACAGAGTGGGGAGCAGAACAGGCAGATCAAGTGAAATACACTGCGGAGGGGAGCAGTGGGTGAGACAGGAGAGGTCTGTGCCATGTGGATCACCCCCGCTGTGTGGATCACCCCTGGGCCAGGGATTGAACTTACACTGAAGCAGCTGCGGCTAGCTTGCGTTGATGGGTCCTAACCGGCTGCGAGGACCCAACGGTCCTGCATTTCTTGTGTGACTGTCAACTGAGTAGAGTGGAGTTAGGAGAGAAACAAATACAAGACTGCAAGTGACAACAGCTTAACTTACATAGAGGGAGAACAAAGACATTAAGAGAAAACTTGTTGGCCTTTGGGGAATGGGACTATTTGCCCTAGAAATGTGAACCTTCAAAGGCTTTTCACTTTTTACCACTCTATATTTTAAGACCTTTTGTTAGGCACCTTGCAAATAAATATTTACTCAGACTACCGTAATGAATTCATCAAACATTTACCCAAATCTGACTATAGTTTGCTAAATAACAATTTTCACCTGCTAAGCAGGTGCTGTTTAAAAATTCATGATTCAATAGTTAAATTTTTCTATAGTTTCACATAGATAACTTGTGTATTTAAAAGATGGTTTGGTATAAAATGTACTAACAATAAATTAGTACATTTTAAAAAGTAACCCCCTTTTAAAAATTAAAGGGCCTTCAAATGGCATTTCATTGCTTACAGAGTAAATTCAATCCTGTTTAGCATAATGTGGAATCCTTTATGACTTACTCTTGATATTTATTTCCTTGCTACTCCATTGTATTGTGTTTCCGTCAATAACTACCTGCTTATAATACCCTGGACTTACATTTCTCTTGGTTTGATAAACTTCATTTCATCTTTTAAAATTTACTTCAGACATCATTGCTTTGTGAAACCTTCCTTACTCTTCCCAGATAGTGACTCCCCAAGTTTGTATTTGATTTTTACTTTATTTTTTAAAACTTATCATATAGGTTATTACCTAGTTGTTTAGATATTTTTATCCCTGGCTATACTCTGAACCCCTTGAGGTCAGTGCAGGGTCTTATCACCCCTGTGTTTGTAGCAAGTACAGCAACTGGTGAACAATAGAAACCACATACTTAAATGGAAGAGTAAATTAATGATGGAAACCATTTATGTCATCAAATTGACTAAGAACAACCTTATATAATGCCTAAAATGAAGGGCTTTGTAAGAACTTAACTGTTGTCTGGTAAGTCTGTGCCTCAGTTTTTAAATTCATAGAGGTTGAGAGAAATTGTGTCCTGGTTCACAGTACATATTGGCAGTCAGGATTATATTTAGTTCTTCATCTCCATGGTCATTTTTCTTTTACTAGACAAGATCAATTATCAATTAGTCTGTCAAACATTCTTGGTATAGGTATTTTAACCAACAACTGATTCATTTACTTCTGAAAAAAAAAAAAAACTTAACGTAGAGCCAGAGGATTTTAGAGTTGTGAATAAATTGGAGATTATTTAGTAACTCTTACATCATGACTCTTGATTGGAAATGGCAAAAAACCAAAGGAGATAAAAAAAAAGCTTTATGTTTACTCTCATGTGATCTAAAAAGCCTCAGCACTGCCCGGTCAAGGTACTCTTGCTTTCTTGATTGAATTCATTCTCAGGTTAACATTATACAGGGGAGCTCCAGATTTATATTCAGCCAACTCAACAGCCCTAAATGAAGAGTCCATTTTTGCTAGTAGTCCCAGCAAGTTGCAGGCTTTCATTTTGGCTTAGTTCAGCTTGGCTCTTTTCATTTTTGAATACGTACGTTACTTTTAATTAAATCTCAGAACTAAATTATAGTATCATACCTGATAGCTCCCACAGGAAAATTAGAGTCTTCTTATAAAAGTACCCAGATGAGAGGCATGTAAAACATAGTGTTCCAACCTTGCCTCATTGAGGACATTGAGCTAATTTATTCAAAAGTGAGCCATTTTCCTAAATTGATAATGTACCTCAGTGGACATAAAGATAGAAAAAGTGTATTATAATGATAAACATATCCCTTATATGGGGCTCCTGTTTGTTGAAACCCAATGGTTTTCTGTACTAACTCAAGCCTAAAGCAATAAATTAAAGTATCTAGAATGACTAGTAAGTTTAGAAAAGACCTATAGGCACAATATTTAATGTGATTATTATATTTAAGTAGTTACTGTATTTAAAATGAAAAAAAATTTTTTTTTAGTTGCTGTTAGATTTTTCTTTTTTATAGAACATATTACCAATCCCCTTTGAAGTATGTGGCCCTGGGAGATAATTGAGAAGGTAATTTGAGTGTCAAGAACAAAAGAGTCACATCTGTTAATCACATTTACAGTTTATTAAGAGCAATGTACATATAGCGGTTCTTTGCACCAGAGTGGGTAAATAAGATTTTGGGTCCGAAGCCACACCACAAGAAGACAGTGGTCTTATACCATGCTTAGTGTTTGTGACATTATTGTGTTAAGACTAATGAACTCAGACTTCTAGGAAGCCATGTCACTTGCTATACTTAATTTTACTAACATTAAGAGTTGTGTATGGTGGGGATTACAACCAAGATGACAAAATGCACAAAATGAAGAATGATGTAAAAAAATAAGAGTTGTGTATGGGTCATGCATATAGGATAATATATGTAAAGGAAACAATGGGGAAATTGCCTGTTGAGGGTAGAGCAATTATAGGTAATGGGCACAAGAGGGAGTTATTTTGATTTTTCCACAATTGGCTCCAGTGCCAAGGATCCCTGTAGGTAATTTGCCTTTATTATATTTTAAATGTGATTAATGAATGTGTCTGCTTGTTCTTAAATTATCTTCTCAGTTTGGGGAACTTATTGGGAATCATCTATCAAATCAGAATGCATTATATCAAGCTATTAATACCTCCACATTCTGTTTACTGGTTCAATTTCTGTCACTTCTAATTAGTAAATTACTTGTTAGAAAGTCATATTGGGGCTTCCCTGGTGGCTCAATGGAAGCGATCCTCAGCCACTGCAGCATGAGTTTAATTCCTGGTCAGGGAAGTGACCCATATGGCATAGCAGACCTCTCCTGTCTGGACTGCTATTCCCTTTAGCAATGTATTTCAGTATATCTCCCTGCTCTGCTCCCGACTCTGTCTCTGGTGAATTCTCTTACAACACCCCTCATCCCTTGCCCCTGCTGGCTTATATACATAAATAAATCTTGTGGGGGGAAAAAAGAAGTCATATTGTGGGAAAAAAATTTCAGTTGCTGAGAAGAGTATGAGTACATTTTTATTAACTAATGCAGTTTATGTTTGGTTATGAACATGATGAAATAATGTATTTGTTTAAATTAGTGGTGTATGGCCCCTCCCTGGTGGCCCTAAGGTTTAGGATGCAGCACTGCAAGATAGCCGCATCCGTGTCAGTATGAGTCTGGAGGGGACCCACATGGCGCAGCAGACCTCTCCTGTCTCTCCTACTGCTCCACTCAGCAGTGTACTTCATCAGTGTGCCAACTCTGCTCCCCACTCTGTCTGGTGAGTCCTTTGTACCTCCCTTGCACCTTTGGTCTATATCTCAGTTCTGTATGCATAAATAAATAAATCTTAAAAAAGTAAAATAGTGTTTTATATGTATGAATAAAACTTTAATGATTATGAGCTTTATGAAGAATTCACTTGATAATTAGTTCCCGTAAAATAGACATTGCTGGCCCTCCCTGGTGGCATAGCCGGTTAAAGCACTGCACTGAGAAGCTAAAGCCACTTCTGCATGAGTTCGATTCCCGCCTGCCCCGGAGGTGACAACATGGTGTGGCAGACCTCTCCTGGTGGCGCAGCGGGTTAAAGCACTGGATTGAGAAGCTAAAGCCACTTCCGCATGAGTTCAATTCCCGCCTGCCC
>NW_004567104.1:938480-940712 GCF_000260355.1 Condylura cristata
GGGTCAGGAGAGGTCTGCCACGCCATGTGGACTCCTCCGGGGCAGGTGGGAATCGAACTCATGAGGAAGTGGCTTTAGCTTCTCAGTGCAGTGCTTTAACCCGCTGTACCACCAGGGAGGGCCTGAGATAAGGTTTTTTAAAAGGTCACAAAAATAGTAAAGACAGTTGTTGCTATGCAACAACTAGCTGTCTCCCAATAATAATATCTTATATAGCTATATAGTACATTTTTCAAACCAGGAAATTTACACTATCCTCATATTTCACTAGTCTGTGTGTTTGTATAGTCTTAAGAAATTTTGTCATGTGTAGGTTCGTAAAACTACCACCATTAGAATTCAGAACAAAGATCTTGTGTGGGACCCTTTTAAAGATTTTGTTTTTGTATAGAACTGGGGTGTAGGCCAGAGGTGTTGAGGGTGAGAGGATTCACCAGAAACAGTAGGGAGCACAACAGGCAGATCTACTGAAATGCACTGCTGAGAGTAGTGGGCGAGACAGGAGAGTTCTGCTATGCCGTTTGTGGGTTAGCTCCCTGGCCAGGGGTGGAACTCTGTCTTGGGCTGTTTGCAGTGATAGCGCTGAGATTTAACCTCTAGGTCATCAGGAAGGCCCTATTATGCTACTCTGATAAGCAGACCTTTCCAGTTCTAATACTTAGCAGCCATTGACCTGTCACCACCACACTAATTTTGTCATTTCAAGAGTGTAGTATAAGTAGAATCAGAATATGTAATCTTTGGAATTTTTTTTTTGGGGGATCTTCCTTATTTGGAATGTGTATATGTAAATGTTGGAAAACTGTTGATTTGACTCAAGATTTTGCTTTTTCTCAAACATGCTAAAACCAAGAATTGGTTTGCATTAGACTGCTATGAGTAGTGAAGACATGACACTTCTTACACTGAATTTTGTGTCAATATTTGATTTCATAATCTGCATGAAGGAATATGGGCTAAGTAGGTTTTTCCTGCCATCTATTCTTGTCTTAGTCTGTTAGGCTTCTATAACTGAAGTGCCCATAGACTGTGGGTTGCTTGTAAACAGCAGAAATTTATTTCTCACAGTTTAGTAGGAGACTGAGAAATCTAAGGTCATTATGTTGGCAGATTTAATGTCTGGTGAGAGCCTACTCCCTGATTCATAGAAAGTCATATGCCATTGTGCCTTACATGGTAAAAGGGATGAGGGAGCTCTCTGGGTCACTTGTAAGAATACTAACCCCAATCATGAGGGGCCCATCTTGACTTAATCAGCCATTAAAATTCCTGCCTGTAAATACCATATTGTGAGTTGAATTTGGTGTTTAGATGTAGAGGGTATACTCAAATAACTTCTTGGGGTTCCTCCATATATTTTAGTTTGAGATGCAGATATGAATTAGAAATTGTTGGTTGCCCTGAGTATCCTGGACGTTCCTACTGCTGAAGCCTTTCATGAGTTTCTGGGTACATTTGCCATTTAATACAGAAACTTTGAATGTTCCCCCTACTAGACATTGTGATCCATGATAACAAATCAACAAATACAGAGAAGTTGCAATGAGCTGTGGAAAAGCTTTTTTTTTTTTCTTTTTTTTCAATCATTTCAGGCATGTGTTGGAGCTGGCAGTTAAGGTAACAGAATATAGTTTGATTGCATTATCATGCAACACATTTTTTAGTTATATTGCAACTTCATTGGGGTTGTAATGATGATGTGTAATAAGTTACTCTAGGTCTGTATTACATGTGAATTTTGAAAGGAAACTTTCCATTGTTTTAATTGTCACTGCAGCGTGTGGAAGAAATTTCAGTATGCTGACAAAGTTTTATGTAAGCTAGGAATAAAGAATAATCAGGTAGCTAAACTCCCTAATTTGAGAAATTTATTTTTGCTTAATCCCTCAAATAAATATTGAAACTTAATTTTAGTATTAGAAAAAGAGGGCCTAGTCTTTTGTAAATCTAAGTCATAGTGTATTATGATACTGCATCAGATGATTGATTTGGTGATGAGAGAAATAGCACTACTTTGCCTGTGTTGTAAGGAATTTTGAGGCTAAAATAATAAGTTTTAAGAGTAAGAAAACATTTTCTACTGTTTCAAACTGCTAAAAATGGAGCTTCCATATGACCCAGCAATCCACTCCTGGGTATCTACCCAAAAGACACAAAAGCACTGATTTAAAAAGATACCTGCACCCCTGTGTATATTGCTCCTTTATTTACAACTGGAAAGACATGGAAACA
>NW_004567104.1:941941-998079 GCF_000260355.1 Condylura cristata
GGGAATCGAACTCATGCAGAAGTGGTTTCAGCTTCTTAGTGCAGTGCTTTAACCCACTGGGCCACCAGGGAGGGCCTGTACCACATATTTTTAATGCAGTCATCTACTTTTGGGTGTTTGGGATGCTTTATTTTAAATGACTACTGCCTAGTACATAGAGCTCTGCAGGGGCCAGATCACATAGAGCTTTGTAGGCCATGGTGTCAAGAATTCAGGTTTTGATATATGAAGTCTTGTTGCTAGGCTGCTTTCCATTCAAGAGCACACTATCCACAGCAGTTTGGCAACTCAGTCTAGTTTTTCATATGAGGAAACATAGTAACCGATATACTTCTAGATTTCTAACCAGATACTCATTTTGCATTTATGTGTTTACTTATTTTCCATCTCCTCTGGAGTGGAAATATCTTGAGGAGGTATATTTATATCTTGTTCCTCATTTTACTTTTTTTTTAAACTCTTATTTGGTGACATAAGGGTTAAGTGTTAGCACTGTGAAGCTTTCTGTAGCCACTAGAGCTTGAATTGGATCCCCAGCCAGGGAGCTAACTTAACCACGTGGCCCATCAGACCTCTCGTGTTGTGCCACCCACTGCTCCCCTTAGCAGTCCACATGTTCTGCTCCTCACTGTCTCTGGTGAAACCTCTCATCCTACACCCAGTTCTTGTATGCATAAATATATTAAATCTCAAAAACAAAAATATTTACTTTGGACCATAAATTGTATAATTTTTAATATGTGAAAATGGAGTTGGTTAATTCTCAGATAGAAAATTAGTGTTTTGAGAACTACCCCTTGACAAGGAAAGGAAAATGGAGATCAAATTTAGAGCCAAGAGTGGCCCCTATTTATCAGCCAGCTTGCTTTCCCATTAACCATAAGAGAGTGAGTGACTTGTGAATAGCAAGCTGGTATGGTTGTAACCATGGATTTCATTAAAACTTGCTTTTCAACTTTTCTTACTACTAGTAAGATTTCCAGTTGATAAAATGGTAACTCATCACTAAATCCTTTCAGTTTTATTTACTAAACACTGAGCAGTCATTCTCTACTTCCGTTTCTGCTATCCCACCCTAGTCCAGCTTTCTATAATCTGTCTGATAGGGCAATGGCAGAACCATCTTGAATATTCAGTATGCCATATCCACTTTTACACTCTTCCAGTTCATTTTCTACACTATTCTAATTTGACTTTTTCAAAATGTGAATCTGGTTTTAGAAATCTGCCTAAAATCCCTTTGTAGTTTCCCATCTTTCATCATAAGCTATAAACCCACATCACCTAACTGATCGAAGCCCTATTTTCTTACAATCCATAGACCTTTTCATTCCTCTGATTCTCCATCAGCTCTTGCCACAGTTTTTCATTTGTTACAGTGTCTTTGCTTGTTAACTGCTAATTGATCCTGTAGATCTCAGTACACAAATCACTTCATTATACTTTTCCTGCCCTTCCATATTTAGAACAAAATTCCCCTTTTTTAATGTTAGCTCCTTTTATCTTTTCTTGTTGCACTAAGTACAATTAAAGCATTTCCTATATTTAATGAGTTATTTGATGAATGAGGGACAATGGTGAACTTCCTGTAATATCTCCAAAGTTCAGCGTGGGTCTGATAGGTAGTTTTTTTTCTCCCCAATACACATTAATGAATGAATCAATTTGCTTTGTTCAACCTTAAAAGCTTCTAAATCAGTCATTTAAAAAAATATAATTCTAAAGATGATTTTGTTTACTTAATCTTGAACTTTGTTCCACTTTAATTTTTTAGGATATCACTGCCATTGGGGACTTCAGTAAATGAATGTGACTTGTCCTTCTTGCTGTCTTAGTTTGGGAAATTATGAATTTTAGTTCATGTCTTTTTACTATAGCACAACTTGCCTTTCACTAGTGACATGTAAAATTTTGAATTTTTTTTTAAAGGTTTATTTTTATTTATGCAAACAAGAACTGATACAGGGGAGTGAGAGGATACACCAGAGACAAAGTGGGGAGCAGACCACTCAGATCTACTAAAATACTGCTGATCAGGGGAACAGCAGGCAGGTCAGGAGAGGTCGACCATTCAATGTGGGTCACTCCCCTGGCCAGGGATTGAACTCAGTGGTTGCGGATAGTTTCCTAGTGCCACCAGTGAGGGCTCCCAAATTTTGAATTTCTATATAAAAATTATTGAGAGAGTAAGCTTCTACAAAGAGGATTGAAATTACACTCAGTTTCTTTCTATTTTTTAAAAGCTGTATTCACTTAATGCATATAAGACTTGGGGTGTAGGCCACAGGTGTGGGAGGGGAGAGAATTCACCAGCTAGAGTAGGGAGCAGAACAGGTGGATCTACTGAAATATACTGCTGAGGGGAGCAGTGGACAAAACAGGAAGTCTACTGTGTCATGTGTATCAGCTCCCTGGCAGGGCACCAAACTCGTGCTGCAGTGGGTAGCAATAGCTTGATAGTGCTGTGTCTTTAATCCCTGTGCCACCAGGGAGGCCCTAGACTCAGTTTCTGATTCTGTGAGAAATTAGAAGAGATGAGAAAATAATGTGGAAATAATACTAAAATCACTTTTCCATTTGAATGAAAGAATGTCCTAAGTATAAATGTTGTATCTTAATGCACATGCATAAACTTGTTAATAGATAAAAATGAATTTGTTGAAGTAGTTGTTTTGGAGACTGAAGTATACTTTGTAGGAAAAGAATTAAGAGGGATGTTGCCTGTCTGGATTTGAGTTGCTATTACAAATACTAGAGACTGGATAGTTTCTAAGTAACAGAAATTGTATTTCTAAGGTTCTAGAGGTAGGAAGACTGAGATCGGTGTGCTAGCATGGTTGGCTTCTGATGAGGACTCTTCTTTTGGACTGCAGACTGCCAACTTCTTACTGTATCCTCATAAGGGAGAGAGTTAGCTATCTTTCTGGACTCCTTTTTATAAGGGCACTAATCCCATTCATAAGGGCTCCACTCGCATGATTTAATTACCCACTAGAGACTCTCATATCCAGATGCCATCACATTGGGGTTAGGGTGTCAATATGAGCTTTTGGGGGCCATTTACTTCTTTTTATTACCTGTTTATTTCTCAGCACATGTATGATTTATTGCCCAATGTACCCTTACATGCTGACACTTTGTAGTTTTGTGAAATGTTTGATAATTTGGCTTTAAAAAAAGGATGTATTCATGCATACAAGAACTGGGATGTAGACCAGAGGTATAGAGTGAGAGGACTCATCAGAGAAAAATAGGGAACAGAAAAGGTGGATCTATTGAAATATACTGCTGAGGGGAGCAGTGGGAGAGGTCTGCTGCACCATGTGGGTCAGCTCCCTACCTGGGGATGAAACTGATGCTGCAGTAGTTTGATAGTGCTGAGACTTAATGACTGTGTCAGCAGGAAGGCCCAATAATTTGACATTTTGACTGAAAAGTTTTTAAAACTTTTATAACTGAGTATTTTTCATTGAATTTCTTTAGTTCGAGGATCAGAAGGACTATATATGGTGAATGGACCACCACATTTTACAGAAAGCACTGTGTTTCAAAGGTATGTCTTATTTTATTGAGTGATGTTTGAGGGCAGTATGTAATAACATTCTGTTACTTTTATTATATTCTGAACAAGAAGGAAAAGAATAGAAAAGCTAGTTTCTTGGAACATTTTATATAATATTAATAGGGCATTTAGTAGATTCTTATTCTCTATCAAAAATGATCTTTAGATTTGAAAATAATAGCCTAAGCATGTTTAAAAGGTTGGGAGAATAATTCCAAGAAAAAGTGTGGACAAGAGTGTAATGAGTTCAAGCTTCAGGCTTAAGAATTTCATCTTAGAATGAAGAAAACCTTGTGAATATAATTACTAAACCACTGCCCACACACAGCCTTTCTGAAATCGGAATGAAAAGATCTAAAAGAGGAAGAAAATTTTAATATGTGTGTGTTTATATATGTCTGTATATATATTTATAAAAATACATATCTAGATTGATATTTTTTTTCTCCAAAGAAACAATGAAAAGGTAAATACAGAAATTAATAAAAGAGATTATACATAGGGGACAAGAGAGCAGCATGCAGGTAGCTTGTTGATGAATAAATTTTGATAATGTATAGTTTTGACTTTGAATCTTGTATTGTTTTATTAAAATGGAATAAAAGAAACCAAGTTTTACACTGAGTTGATGATATGAACTACATGATAGCATGCAAAAACTCTTAAATGTATTTTGTTAACAGAAAATCGATAGTTTGTATTTGTAGAATAAAATAGGTAATAATACTGATTTTTTAATAGATAAAATATTTTGGAAACTAATCACTTTGGAATTTTTTTTAATTTATGTAAGTTCTTATTAAGTTAGTACAACAGTGTATTTATTTTCAATAAGATTTTTAAAAAGTAAACACAAATGCCTAATATTTAAACTTTTTTTTTCTTGTTATTTTCAGAGAATCTGGAAAAAACTGTAAAGTCTATATCTTTAGTAAGGATGGAACCTTGTTTGCCTGGGGCAATGGAGAAAAGTTAGTGTTCATTTATATATCTGTGTGTGTGTGAGAGAGAGAGAAATGATGATGAAGAATATAAAACATATATATCTGTGTGTGTGTGTGAGAGAGAGAGAGAGAGAGAGAAATGATGATGAAGAATATAAAACATAGCTAGCCTTACTTGAATGATAAGTAGTTGACTGTCGTTAATAGTTTATTTTTTAATGTCATGATATAGTTGGAATATCTCCAACATAATTTTCATTCAGCATTTTTAAAGTATATCCCATGCTTTGTTTGCATTATTAGTTACTTAGAATTGAAAAATAGCATATACCAAAGGGCAACTAAATTAGTGCAGAACAGCCTGAGAGATTGTTTTAAATAGTGCTTTAAGTTACTAATTAAGATGTAAGTTCTGCATAAGGCTTAAAGAGTAGTTATCTTTGCTTGTTTACCTTAAATTCAGATACTTTATATTTTGCTGTTAAATTAGTAGAAACTTCTCCAGCTATTACTACTAAAGCTTTATTGCCTATAAAAGTATATCTTCTAAGTGTTGGTAAGTCATTCAAAAGTATGTGTAATGTGGTCTAAGTTATATAAACTAACCAAATTATAAAACTGGTCTTCTAAAAATAGAGTTATTAAGGAACTATATGAAAAGACATATTGTTATTAAAATATGTTTACCAAATGAAGGAGCAGTGTAATATATATTTTTTTTTAAAGATTTATTTAATTCATATAGAACTGGGGTACAGGCTAGAGATGCGGAGGGTGAGAGGATTCACCAGAGACAGAATGGGGAACAGAACAGGCAGATTGACGAAGTACACTGCTGAGGGGAGCCGCGGGCGGGTCAGGAGAGGTCTGCCACTCCATGTGGACTCCTCCGGGGCAGGTGGGAATCAAACTCATGAGGAAGTGGCTTAAGCTTCGTAGTGCAGTGCTTTAATCCGCTGCGCCACCCGGGAGGGCCCGCAGTGTAATATATTAAACAGTTATATCAATTCTGAAAACAGATATTGGAGAAAATGCATTTGTAGCAGTAGACTTCAATACCGTGCTTTCACCACTGGACAAATCAACTAGACAGAAAATGGAAGGCACAACAGCCTTAAAGAATTAGACCACATGACCCTATTTAGGCATATATAGGGCCTTGCACTCCCACAAAGCTGAATAAAAATTTTTTCTCAAGTACATTTCTAAAGGGCATTCTTCAGGATTGATGACATGGACACAAGTATCAACAAATTCATAAAGATTGAAATCATACTAATCATCATCTGTGACTACAATGAATTGGAAAGAAAGCAAGGAAACCTCTATAAGAGAGAGACTGTTTGGTGAATGAGGAAATCAGTGAAAAAAAATACCTAGAGACAAATGACAATGAGGACATGACCAATAGGGCACAGCAAAAGCAGTACTAAAAGGAAAGTATACAGATATGTTGTCCCACATCAAGAAGTAAGAAAATTCAAATAATCTTATCTCTCAACTCAAGAAACTAGAAAAAGGAGAATAAGTGAAACCAAAAGATAGAATAAAGGACATAATAAAAAATTAGAGCATAAATTAATTAAAAATTAAAAGAACATTCTAAAGACAAAATAAAGCCAGAAGCTGGTTGGTTCTTTGAAAAAATAAACATAATTGACATACTTTTAGTTAGATTCACCGCACACATAGGAAGAAAACTCAGAAATGAAAGAGTAGTTACACAGACACGATAGAAATTCAAAGGATAATAAGAGATTACTATGAACACTTAGATGCTAATAAGTTTCAATAACCAAGAAAAGATGGTTAAATTCTTGGAATTATTCCATAATCCAAGACTAAATAAGGAAGAAATGGAAAACCTGAATAGACTAGTCACAAGCAAGGAAATTGAAACTCACTCAAAAAACAAAAATCTAGGACCTGACTGTATCATAAGTAAGTTCTACCAAACCTTCAAAGGTGAACTTTACCTATCTTGTTCAAACGCTTTAAAAAAATTGAGAGCGAAGGCATATTTCCAAACAACTTTTTTTTCCTATTTGTATCTATATGTGAATTTTACATCAGTATTCATTTTTGTAAGTTTACTTTCATCTCTCAGGTGGAGTCCCCATAAAATTCACACAACAAAGTCTCCTGTGAACCCTCGCCATAGGCTTTTGGGCTCTTCCCACACTGTTTTTATTGCTCTCCCTGGTGAATGTTTCTGATTTATAGTTGCCTGTAGGTTTTTTCTCTTTTTTCTTTTCCCTGATTCCTTATTCCTATACTCCTCCTAGTAAATGAAACCAGTATTTTTCATTTACCTTCTGATTTATTTCACTGAGAATAATCTCCTCCAGCTCTATCCATGTTGTTGCAAATGGCATAAGTTTATCCTTTTTGATTGCTGAATAGTATTCCGTTGCACATTTACACCACATCTTATATACATGCAGTCTGTTTTGGGGCATTTAGTTTGATTCCATCTCTTAGCTATTTTAAATAATGCTGCAGTGAACATAGGAGTGCAGGTATTCCTTTGAGTTAATAACCTTTGTGTCCTTTGTGTAGATTCCTAGGAATAGAATTGTTGGATCATGGTATCTCCTTAGTAATTTGAGGAACCTCTACACTCCACACAGCTTTCCACAGTTATTGGACTAGTTTGTATTCTTACCAGTATAGAAGAGTCCCTTTTACTCAACATCCTCACTAGTATTTGTTGTATCTAGTTTTTTTAATATGGAGTATTCTGACTATTCTGACTGGTGTGAGGTGTTATTTCATTGTGGTTTTGATTTGCATTTTCCCCAATTGTAAGTGATGTGGAGGTTTTTTTTGTTTGTTTTCATATAACTGTTGGTCATTTGCATTTCCTCTTTGGAAAAATATCTCTTTAGCTCTTGACAGGATTGTTTGCTTTGTTTTTGTTGAGTCTTATGAGCAATTTATAGATCTTTGAAATCAGTCCCTTATTAGTTGCATGGAATCCTAAAATCTTCCCAATCAGTAGGGTATCTCTTTGTTTTGACTACTATCTCTTGATGCAAGAAGCTTTTTAGTTCGAAATAATCCCCATTGTTTATCTTTTTCTTCACTTTTTTTGCTTTGGGGGATGAGTTTGTATAGAGTTTTCTGAGATGTATATCATGGAGTAGTTTGCTTTTGTTTTCTTCTATACATTTAATGGTTTCAAATCTTTTATCCATTTTGAGTTGTGCATGGTGTGAGGTAGTGGTCTAGCTTCATTCTTTTGTATGTGATGGCCCATTTTTCTCAGCACCCATTTATTGAACAGATTATCTTTATTCTATTGCATATTCTTTGTTCCTTTGTTATAGATTAGTTGTCCATATACGTGTGGCTTTATTTCTGAGTTATTTCAATTCTATTGGTCTGTGGATCTGTTTATGTCCAGGACAATACTGCTTTAATTATTATGGCTTTGTAGTATTGTTTGAAGTTTGGGAGTGTAATGCCTCCATTCTCCTTTTGGCTATGAGGTTTTTGTTATTCCATATGAATTCCATCAGTATTTTTCTGTTTCTTTAAAGAATGACATTCAGATTTTTATAGGAATTGTTTTGAATCTATAAATTGCTTGTGGTAGGATGGCCACTTTGATAAAGTTATGAGTAGGGGATATCTTTCTGTTTGTGTCTTCTATTTCTTTTAACAATGTTTTATTAGAGTCTTTGTATAGGCCACTCACTTCCTTTGTTAGGTTTATTCCTAGGTATTTAATTTTGGAGGGGGGGGTACAATTGTGAAAGGGATGGTTTTTATTTTGTTTTGTTTTTAATTTCTTCTTCAGACTGGCTGTTTACATATAAGAAGGCAACTGATATATTTTTGTGTGTTGATTTTGTATCCTCTACCTTACTAAACTGATTTATTATTTTAATGAGCTTTTCTGCAGAGTTTCTAGGGTTCTCTATATATTATCTGCAAATAGTGATTTACTTCTCCCCATATTTGGATTCTTTGTATACACTGTCTTGCTTTATTGCTCTGAGTAGGACTTCCAGTATTAGTGGAAAAGCAGTAGTGAGGTGGACATCCTTGTCTTGTTCCAGGTCTTCACATGAAGGCTTTCAACTTCTCACCATTAAGAATTTTCTCAGCATCTACTGGCATGATCGCATGGTTTTTGTTTTTCTTTTTTTGATGTGTTGGATTACATTAATTGAATTTTGGATGTTGAACCATTCTTGTGCCCCTATAATAAATCCTACTTGGCTATGGTGTATCATCCTTTTGACACATTGTTGGATTCTTTTGCTAGATTTTATTGAGGATTTTTGCATTAGTGTTCATTAGGGAGACTGGCCTGTAGTTTTCTTTTTTTGTGTTGTCTTTGGTTTCAGTGTTAGTGTAATGTTGGCTTCAGAAAACATATTTGGTAGTATTCCTTCTTCCTTAATTTTTTAGAACAGTTTTTGTAGGGTAGGCACTAATTATCTTTGAACATTTGGTAGAACTCATTTGTCCCATTATGAGCTTTTGATTTTGGCTGATTTTGATTAGGTTTAATTTCATTGTGATTTTTTGTTTAGGTTTTCTATTTCTGCTTTATCCAGCTTACTTCCAAACAACTTTTATGAGGCTAACATTATTCTAATACCAAACCAGGCAAAGACAGAAAAAAGAAAAACTACGAATTTTCCTAATGAACAGATGCAAAATCCTCAATAAAATGTTAGCAAACAATATCCAATAGTACATTAAGAGTATTACACATCATGACCAAGGGGGGATTTATATGAGGGACACAAGTGTGGTTCAACATCTGAATATCAGCATAATTCAGCCTAGCAATGGAGGAAGATAAAAATATATGATGAAATCAGTAAAGATGCTAAGAAAGCACTTGTTAAGATTCAACATCATTTATGATGAAAACCCTTGAAAAACTGTGGATAAATGGAAATTCCTTCAACATAATAAAGGCCAATATGACAGGCCTACAGCTAACATCATTTTCAACAGTGAAATGCAGAAAGCCCGCAAGTATAAAACTAGTTAATTGCAAATCATGAGTGGTTTTATTTAGCTTTGTGTGTGTGTATGTGCACGCGTGTGAGCGATAAAGCTTTCCTAGTAGGCAGTTATTCCATTGAACAGTAAATTATGTAATAATTTATTTTGATGATGAAATTACTTCATTTCATTTTATTCATGGGTTTCAAGCTAGAGGGAAAGTTGTTTTAATCCAAATCTTTTGGTACAGGACAGGGATGTTCTTTCACTACTCTTACTCAACATAAAACTGGAAGTCCTAGCTAGAGTAATTAGGCAAGAGAAAGATATAAAAGGAATGCCAAATGGAAAGGAGTAAAGCCATCATTTGGAGACAACATAATCATTCATAATGATCCCTGAAGACTGTACTGAAAGACTAATTGAAACAATCAGTTCAGTAATGTGGCAGGTTGTGAAATCAATAAGCAAAAATCAGTGAATTTCCATATGCGAACAGTGAGGTAGAAGTAGAAATTAAGAAAAGAATCCCATGACAGTACATCAAAGGAAAAACACCTAACTCAAAACTAAATATGTAGGTGTAAATCTCACATAGTAGATAAAGGACCTATACAAAGAAAACTAAGTCATTGTTAAACAGAAGACACACAAAGAAACGGAAAGATATTCCTTGCTTTCCTTGCTCGTGGGTGGAATGATTAGCATTGTCAAAATGGCTGTCTTACCCAAAGGCTACAATTATATCTTCTAGGGGCTGCTTTTGAAAATTTAATTGACACCAGAAATCTCCTTGCTAATTTTCTTAGCTTGCTGAAGTTTCCGTTTACTCAAATTAAAAAATATGCTCCCCCCCCCCTTGGTTTAATGTAACTCTGCTTGTCTGTTGGTTAGCTTTGTCAGTTAAAGGTCTGCTGCTTTTCAGCTAAAGGTGAAAGCATCTGTTGTGACTTTCTAATTCTGTACTACACCAACCTCATATGCAGCCATTTGGTAAAATTGTAGACATTTTTTGAGTTAAGGTGTTTACTGGATATTATCTAAAACTAACTGAAAATTGATCTTTTTTTTTAAATGAACACTTTAGAGTGATCCATATTTGAAAAGAGATACTAATGTTTCGGATAGCACTGGTTATTGTAAAACGATTTTTCATTGCTGAAGTAATTTCTTTTGAAACCAGAGTAAATGTTATCAGTGTCACTAACAAGGGATTACTGCACTCCTTCGACCTCCCAAAGACAGTTTGCTTAGAGTTCTCGCCAAAAAACACTGTCCTGGCAACATGGCAGCCTTACACGAGTAAGTATTTTACAATTGTAAAAATATTCTGGCAGGACTAGTTAAGTGGAGGGAAAAGAAAAAGTTCTTAACCATGCAATAAAGTAATCTTAGTGATAATAAATAGTGTTTGTGAATATTTTTAATCAACAACCTTATAGGCTTCAAATACAATGTACTCTATAAATAATTTCAAAAGTCGGTAGCCAATGGATAAAGAAGGTATCAACATTAACAATAAAAATGATGTTCAAAAATTTATTTATATTATGATTATAAAAATGGAAGTATGGCAGACACAGCATCTAAGGAATGTGTATGGAATAACAGAATATAGGAAATGGTATGTCCTACTTTTTAAGATCTATAATACATATGAATATTTTATATAACTTTGATCAAAAGTGAGTAATAAAATATTGGCATATGGGCTTATTTTAAGAAATATTTTCTTTTTCAAAGATTGATTTATTTATGCATACAAGAACTGTGGTACATGCCAGAGGTACTGAGGGTGAGAGGATTCACTGAGACAGAGTGGGGAACAGAACAGGAGGATTGACCGAAATACACTGCTGAGGGGGAGCAGCAGGTGAGATAGGAGAGTTCTGCGTGCTATGTGGATCACATCACTAGCTGGGAATCAAGTTCCTGTTGCAGTGGGTATGGGTAGCTTCATAGTGCTGCGCCTTAACTTTTTGCACCACCAGGGAGGGTCCGTTATAAAAAAATATTTTCTAGCTATATAGGGTTGAGTAAATATGATAATACTTCATTTTTCAGTCATAAACATCCTGGGTTTGTTTATCCAAGAGGCATGTACTGTGATGAATTTTATATTTTCCAAGTATAAAACTTTAGTTAGTGCAAATCATGAGTGGTTTTATTTAGCTTCATGTGTGTTTGAGTGATAGACTTAGCTTTCCTAATAGGCAGTTATTCCATTGAATAGCAAAGTGATGTTAAACTAGTAAAAAATTTCAAGTATTCTTAAAATATGTAATAATTTATTTTGATGATGAATTACTTTATTTCACTTTACTCATGGGTTTAAAGCTAGAGGGAAAGTTGTTTTAATCCAAATCTTTTATTTGCTCTGTATAATCTTATTCAAAATTTTTATAAGAATGAATTTTGTTACTAGTGTTAGAGGCTAATTACTACCATAAAAATTTTGTTGTAGCGGCTAAAGATGGCACAGCTGGAATGCCCAACCTACAACTTTATGATGTGAAAACTGGTACATGTTTGAAGTCTTTCATCCAGAAAAAAATGCAAAATTGGTAAATAAATGCTTCAAATTACTATTTACAAAATAGTTTAAATATCTTTATTATGTAGTATTTATTTCTCTGATATTGGTTTAGAAAATAATGTCAGAACAAAATCTAGATCTCTCTGGATTTTTGTATATGTGAGTGTGAAGTTAGTTTTTTGTTTAGTATTTGAATGGAAAGGAACAATATTTTCCTATTAAGTAAATATGTTCAATAAAACTATTAATAACTGACAAGTTACTAATCGCATTTTAACTTATGATGTTCTGTCAAAATTTTTTACAAAATGTTTTCACTTTTCAATGTAGGTGTCCATCCTGGTCAGAAGATGAAACTATATGTGCCCGAAATGTTAACAATGAAGTTCACTTCTTTGAAAACAACAATTTTAGTATGGAAATATTTATGAAGTTATTTATGTAATTTATTTGCTATAAAATATAATTTGTGTTGATTTACATGGCATCATAGAATCTCCTAGTTATGGGGAATATATTAAGAATTGTTATATTCATTTGAATGACTCAGATCTAAAAGATAGTGAATTCTGTAACAAAGATTTTCTTTCTTTTTTTTTTTTTTTTTTTATTTATTTATTTATACAGAATTGGGTTGCAAGCCAGAGGTGCAGGGGCAGTGAGAGGTTTTACCAGAGACAGAGTGTGGAGCAGAACAGGCAGATCACGAAGTACACTGCTGAGGGGAACAGTTGGCAGGTCAGGAGAGGTCTGCCACGCCATATGGGTCACCTCCGGGGCCAGGGATTGAACTCGTACTGTAGTGGCTGGTGCCAGCTTGCAGTACTGCATCCTAACCCATTACACCACCAGGGAAGGCCCAACATTTTCTTTTATAATAGCTTTACTATTTGGTGGTTGCTATTAAATGAAGACATTCTAATACCTATTTCTAGTTTAAGTACTATTGAAATTCTCTGACACAATTCTTAAAATGTTATATTGTAAAGAATTTCAAACACAAAAATAGACACCTAGTCCCTGTAACCATTTACCTGCAACCAATCCCACCTCATTTGTAAATATCCATCTGCCATCTCTTATTCTACACTAAAGTAAATGCCAGACATCATGTAATTTGCCTGTAAATATTTCATGATACATCTCTGAAGATTAGGAGTCTAATCTAAATGTAGACTTCCCCCCCACTTCAGTTATTGTTGCCATAGTGCGCCTACCACCAAGAGCCCTCTACTCCACTACCATATAATCTAATGCTGCCTGCTTTGCTTTTTGATTTTGATCCTCCCCCCGATTATAAATTCTAATAATTGCAAATGTTACCTTTCTTTTTTTGAAAGCTCAGGACTCAAATAAGGTCCTTCACATGTAATTGAATAATAATTGTTTTCCTCATTAAGCTTTGATTTAATGGTTCTCAAAAAATCTGTGATAGATTTTTGTCAAATTGTTTACAATACAAATTACTGATTGAAAAATTAATAATTTGAAATTTTCACAAACAACAAAAGACTTAAGTGGTCTACGACACCTTCTCCTTCCCTTCTAAAGATTTTATAATGCTTTGTTATCAGTCAGCCTTTTGGTATTAAACTTAAATGGTTGATTGAGATGAACAGTTTGAGACCATTCTTTTTTTTTTTAATTTTATTTTATTATTATTTTTTTAGATTTATTCATACAGAGCTGGGGTACAAGCCAAAGGTGCAGGGGTGGTGAGAGGCTTCACCAGAGACAGAACAGGGAACAGAACAGGCAGGTTGACGAAGCAGGAGAGCAGCGGGTGGGTCAGGAGAGGTCTGCCTTGCCATGTGGTCACCTCCAGGGCAGTGGATCGAACTCACACTGAATTGGTTGCGGCCAGCTTGCAGTGCTGCGTCCTAACCCATTGTGCCACGAAGGAGGGTCTTGAGACCTTTCTTCATCACTGATTAAGACTTGGATGGCAGATATTGGGGGTCATATTTAGCATTCTGAGCTTGCCTGGCAAATTTAGTGACCTTGTCACTTCCAACTACCTTATTATATACTGCTTTGATGATGCCCACAGCAACTGCCTTCCTCATGTCATAAACAACAAAATGACCCAGAAGTGGGTAGTTAGAGAACCTTACAGAATACATGGGCTTGCCAGAAGCCACATTAACTATGGTAGCATCACTAGGTTTCAACAATTTAGGGGCCGTATTCCAGATTTTTTCTCCAGAATAACAATCTTCTGCTCAACAAACTTGCAAGCAATATGTGACAGCCCACACAGATACATTTCCAGAACAGATTTGGCTGGGATGGTTTAGAAGAATCATCAGAGCTAGTAACTAGTAGCTTCCATTGATGGCTCATTTTTGCTGTCACCAGCCATATTGCCACCATAAACATCTTTGACAGCCACATTCTTGACATTGAAGTCCACATTGTTCCTAAGAAGAGCTTCATTCAGAACTTCATGGTGATACCAGTGATACCTATACTAATTATATAGGGACGGCATAATTTTTGTTCCCTTCATCACCTTTAATAAGTTCTTTCTCTTGTAATCTTCATCGCAGCCATATGGATTTAAACATACGTGATGTGTTCAATCCATTGTAATAATTATTATTATTATTGATGCCCAGGTATTCTATCCTTGGTCAATTAGTCTTTAATGCTTCTCTATTTGCATATTAAACTAGTCAGTCGAGATTATCTTGTATGTGTTCTACCTTATACTGAGAATCAGCCAATTCTCCAAGACTGGTTCTTTTTTTTTTTTAAAGATTTATTTATTTATTCGTACAGAACTGGGGTACAGGCCAGAGATGCGGAGGGTGAGAGGATTCACCAGGGACAGAGCGGGAAGCAGAACAGGCAGATCGACGAAGTACACTGCTGAGGGGAGCAGCGGGCGGGTCAGGAGAGGTCTGCCACGCCATGTGGTCACCTCCAGCGCAGGCGGGGATCGAACTCATGCAGAGGTGGCTTTAGTTTCTCAGTGCAGTGCTTTAACCCGCTGCGCCACAAGGGAGGGCCAAGACTGGTTCTTTTTAATGGAAAATAGTATTTAGCAACCACAGTCTGAGTGTAAGCAATTATCATTGCTACTCACTAATCATTGTTTCTACAGCCTTTTACATTCTTCTTTCTGTTACATCTGTTTTACCTCTTGCTAAAACCAACAATCCAGATTTTCTGGGATGCCAGGGATAATAGTTAATTATCCATATGCTGTATCCTACATTAATCATATAGCTTTCTTACAATAGCAAAACCAACAGGAACAACATAATTACCAAAATAATTTGAAAGAAAAATGTTTGCAGTTCCTTTTGTCCTCACAATATCCCATTCTGAGCACGTTAGAATAGAATAGGAGTTGATAACTGCTAACATTTACCAAAAGTGGTGGTAGGCTGATTTGATTTGAGCACCTATCACATAATCATTATAACTGTATACTTCATTTTCCTCTTTTGAGATTCATTCCTGCCCTACTGATTTTATTCTACTTGACTTCTTTTTGAGCATGCAAAAAGGACTGCTAATTTGGCAATTTGGTGTGCTACATTTGAACAGCTATCCATCTCCAAAATTGAACAAAGGAAGAGTGATAGCTCTTGATTCCATTAGCTGGGAAGCAGTATTGTTCATAACATGAATTTTGACTGACTACCTGGCACAGAGTAATCACTCAGTAAAGACCAACTGATGTTACTATTGTTGTAACCGTCACTATTAATTTATGTACTTATGAAGAATTTCCCTGTCTACATTCTATAAGTAGCAGCTTAGGGTCATCTGTCCCAGCTAAAAGACTCTATGACAACTTACTTCATAGACTAAAGAGAACAAAACTGACATTTATTGAATACTTACAGTGTTCTTGGCACTGTACTTAAAGCCACTACTAGGATGTAGGTATATAATCCCATTACTTGTCCAGGGTCATATAGCTAGTGAGTAAGGAAGAATTCAAGTAGGTCTGTCTTCATCTCAACTTTTCCATTGTGGTGCTTTGTCTCATGCAACTATAATGAGGAATATTAATAAATACAGTTACATTAACCTTTTATAATTCATTCAGGACTTAATATATGCCTAATGGCTTCTCTTATTAATCTAACACCATTTACTTTTTTTCAAGGCACCATTGCAAACAAACTGCATTTGCAAAAAATTAATGATTTTGTATTATCACCTGGACCTCAACCATACAAGGTAATTGCTGTTTTTATTTATTCATGTGGAATATTATGAAAGTAAACCTTTTCCATTTTTTAGTGACTATAAGAACTTGTCTATTTTAGTTAATATGCTTAAAAAAACCTAATGTTTCATATCTGTATATCTTAGGTGTCTGTCTATGTTCCAGGAAGTAAAGGTGCACCTTCGTTTGTTAGGTTATATCAGTACCCCAACTTTGATGGGCCTCATGCAGCTTTAGCCAATAAAAGTTTTTTTAAGGCGGATAAAGTTACAATGCTATGGAATAAAAAAGGTATGATAAATATTTTATCTTTATTTTGCTTATCAAATATTAATCTAGACTAATGTTCCTATGTGTTGAGAAAAGAGTTTCATTGCTTACTTAGTGAAAATTTACATGTGCTCTCTTACATTTGTTAGTATTTTTGTTACCACTATTAGGTTACTTTGTGTTTTAAGTCTAATTAAAGTTTTACTATTAACAGCTACTGCTGTGCTGGTAATAGCTAGTACAGAGGTTGACAAGACAGGAGCTTCTTATTATGGAGAACAAACACTGCACTACATCGCAACAAATGGAGAAAGTGCTGTCGTACAATTACGTGAGTGTTCTAGCATGTCTTCCTTTTTTTAAAAAAACAATGTTAGCAAAAAATATTTAAGCCATAAAGATGATATGATCTAAAATCTTGTTTACGTACTAGAACTCATGTAATAACCTTTAAAGATAAAATTTCTCTTAACTAAAAAAGTCATCCCCAAATATATCTTAGTCAGATAGCAACTTGATTTAGGAAGTTTAACATGCTTTAGAACTGAAAAAAGTTACCATTTCATCTTTTAGTACAAAATAATAGTTTTGAAATTCTGGTAACTCCCTGATTTTTGCATTTTAGATATATGAAAATAAGGTAAACCTTTTCATTACAAAACATTGTGTATTCCCAGTAAAGTTAGAAACAATGCAGTGATGACTGCTTTCCACCGTTGTTTAACATTCTGAAAGACTTGATTTAGCTAATTTAAAAAGTGTATATTTTTGAAGGAGAATCATCTCTGTGCATAGATGGTGTCACAGAAAAAGCAATAACTATTTAAAAATATATCAAAGGAAACAGTACATATAAGACAATAAAAAATATATGCAACTGATGGAAAGGAAACTTTTAAAATTTATATGAGACAAATGATAACCTTTTGAGAATTATAAAGAAGTTTGGTTTTGGCTTATGGATAGACAGATTGAATTAATAGAATGGAATCCCAATTAATCCATACTTCCATAGCCATTGATACATAAAGTCAGCATCTGAATCAAGAGGGGGGGACATACTGAACATTTAATATATAGTGTGGGAACAACTGGTTCACTATTTGGAACAAAAAGTTAATATTGCTACTTGACCAAAATAAATCCATTTGCACCAAAAAATTGTACATACAACTATAGAACTAGCCAAAAATATGGGAGAATTTTTCCCTTAATCTTAAAGTAGGGAAATCTTAAAAGTGGGATATTTTTTCTAATTCTAAAGGGAGAAAAATAAGGGAAAAGTATAAATTTGAATGTATGAAAACTGGAGGAGTCAAGTAAGATTGTGACAGAGTGAAGATGCCAGACTCACCCCCTGCATAACCTCACAATTAAATTGCAATAGAACAAAATCAGTGGCCCTGAAAAAAAAATTATAGCTACAGTGTACTTGAGAAACCACGCTCTATAGAAAAGGCATAGTAAAAACTTGGATTAAACTGTGTTAACAGTGATACTAGGGAAGTAGAACCCTCAAATGGGAGGAGCAGCTTCTATGCCTAGGTGTCCCTACACATAGTGATGCAGTGGTTCATGCCTTCGTCACTTTGGATATCTAGCACTGTGGTAGGTGCATAGAATTGGCATTTGGGAAGGAAGTTGGAACTATTGAGTAACTATAGGAACAGGTATGCAGAATAGTGATTACTGACCTGAGCCAGAAGCTCCCAATATAGAACAGCAGGAGCCCAAACCAGATTGGATCACCTATGTCTCCTCATAGAGGAGGCTATTACTTGAAGCCCAAAGAAAGGATTTTCAGAACACCCGCCACCTTCTCTACCCAGGACTGACACTGAGAAAACAAATGTTCCTTAATCAGGGTATTTAAGCAATTGTCTTAAAGAGCAAAAACGCTTCTCTAAATGGAAAAGAAAAGAGAACAACTCCTACTTTGTGAACCTGTGTTAATTATAGTCTGTGCCCAATGCTATATCTAGTACCCAAATATAGCCTAAAGTTGGAAACTGACATGAGACACTTAAACTGAGGAGGGCCTAACAGAAGGGGAGTGCTTTAGATTCCCATCACATAATTCTATACCTGCAATATGTAGGAAGCTTATTTAAGTCCCTGATGCTCACTAAAGTTGACCTTTTGGTACACTAACTGTCCTGGTTTCTTTCTCCCTTTTACCTCTTGCCTCTTGCCAGTACTAGGTTTCTGATCACCTCAACTAATGCATAGGCAACAGTCTGAAAGTCTGTCTCAATAAAAACCAGTGCTTTAGGACACGACTAAAGAGGAGTTGAAGCTAATGGTTATAACCGTGCTCATGGAACTCCAAAAAACAGCAGATAGAGACAGCAGATAGAGGAAACAAGAACAAAATTAAAAACTAAGAATATATGAGACAACTACAACTAAAAGTAATAATCTCAGAAATACTATAACTGAATTAAAAAATACAGTTGTGGGGCTCAAAATGAACACATGCAAATAATGGAGAGAATTAGTAAGCATAAAAGCATGAAGCAGAGCACAAATAGAACAAAGAAAAAAGAATTTAATAATGAAAATAGTATGAGGTTCTTGGGGATAGCCTAAAGAGAAATAATGTCCATATCATGGGGATCCCAAAAGGATAAGGAAAAGAAAAAAGTATAGAAAAATCTATTTAAAGAATTTTAGCAAGCCATCTTAATCTGGAAAATGAACCATATATTATGTTCCAAGAAGCCCAGAGAGATCCAAACAAAATGCCAGACATAGACGAAGACACATCATAATAAAACTTGATAGTCAATGACAAGGATGAAATACTAGAAAACAAGATTGGTGAATATGAAAGCGTGGAACTATAAAGTATGAATCAACATGAGGAGAAAATCTCGTCTACAAAAATATTGCCAGTGTAAATGGGTAAAACTTCTTTGAATGATATTTTAGTGGTATGTTATCAAGAAAATTTATGTGCGCTTTAAACCAGCAGTTTTGCTGCTACAATTGTACTGTGTACTCACAGTGGAAGGGGCTACCTATGCAGCATGGTTAGTAGTGGAATGCAGTGCAGCTGAAAAGGAGAAAGACCTGCTTATATCGGAAAACCTCCAAACTGGACTATTAAATAAAGCACCAAAGATCTAGAACTTTGTTTTGTGTATTTAAGAGAAAGATGCTTAATTTAACATAAATAATCTGAAAGGCTATGCAAAATGTAACTGAAAGTTACCTTGTGTTTGTCTTTTTACATAGTTATATTTATTATAATATTTTAAATATAATTAAAATTATATTTTTAATTTTACTATAATGTACACATATTTGTTACCTCTACCCATAAAAACTAGTTTTGTCTGTTAATGTTAACAACCTCTCCTACAAACCTGCTTTGCCAAAATGTTCATAAAAAATTAAGAATTATTCATGATTCTTAAATTTATGATTATATATTCCTTGGTATTTTATGTAAAAATATTTTAGTATTAATGTGAAATTTTAAATTATTGGATTTATTTTTTCTGTATGATAGTGTATAGTTCTTTATTGCTAATTTGGGTTTATGTGTCTTTTTTTTTTTTTTTGTAGCAAAAAATGGCCCCATTTATGATGTAGCTTGGAATTCTAGTTCTACTGAGTTTTGTGCTGTGTATGGTTTTATGCCTGCTAAAGCAACCATTTTCAACTTGAAATGTGATCCTGTGTTTGACTTTGGAACTGGTCCTCGTAATGCAGCCTACTATAGCCCTCATGGACATATATTAGTCTTAGCTGGATTTGGGAATCTGAGGGGACAAATGGAAGTATGGGATGTTAAAAACTACAAACTTATTTCTAAACCAGTGGCTTCAGATTCTACGTATTTTGCTTGGTGCCCAGATGGTGAGCATATTTTGACAGCCACGTGTGCTCCCAGGTTGCGTGTTAATAACGGGTACAAGATTTGGCATTATACTGGCTCTGTCTTGCACAAGTACGATGTGCCATCAAATGCAGAATTATGGCAGGTTTCTTGGCAGCCATTTTTAGATGGAATATTTCCAGCAAAAACAATAACTTACCATCCAGTTCCAAGTGACGTGCCCAGTGAAGAACCTAAGGTTGCAACAGCATATAGACCCCCAGCTTTAAGGAATAAACCAATCACCAATTCTAAACTGGTATGTAAAGTTTTGTTGCTTTGGTCAGAAATTATTTTTCAGTGTGTGGAGTTCTCGAGGCTTGTTTATTATACATGTTCTTGTGTTTCTTAGTAATAGTGTTACAGGGCAGAGAGAGGGGCACCCCAAAATCCCGAACCTGCTCGCTCTAAATATGTTCTGCCATCACTGCATCAAGACAAAATATACATAATGGAAAAGATCTTTAATACAATTATTATACAACAAAGAGAAAGGAAAAATAGTTTCCAAGTCAAGTACCCAAAGTTACCTGTCCACTGTAGGTAAATGCACAGAAAACTAGGGTTGGCCCAAAGGAGGAGGAAGGCCTAAAAGGTTGTCATGAGTCTAATCCCCATAGGAAAGGGACAGAAGGGGCCAGACAAGTCTGTAAGGAAAAGAGCAACATCAAAATGCTGCCATTGTTAACCTCTGTATGTTTCAACCAGGTCTCTCATCTTTATTTTTCAACCAGTTCAAGACCAAGAAAAAAGTGTAGCTTCTTGACATGTCTCTCTGCTCCATGTGCCTCCTCCAGGTCACCTTGCTCTCTGTCTTGCTTCCTTCTCCAATCTCCTCTCCAGCTTCTTCTCCTTTCCCTGCTCAGTTCCATCCCTCCTTGGGTGGGGCAGGAAACCTAGAACCTCCCCTTTTCTTGGGGACTACCCTGTTAAAACAGTAAGAAATAAACTCTAGGGTAGAAATCATGGAGAATCTACTACTGAAAGTGGTGAGAAGCTAATACTAATTTGCCAAAGTAGCTGATTTGAAACATTTCACATTTTAAGTTTCTGAGGAAGCTAACAGAATTGCTATATTTGCATCCCAGTTCTGTATACATAAATGAACCTTTACAAAAAAAATTTACTTTGAAAAAAAAGTCTTGCCCTCCAAATTTGTCTGTTCTGTAGTTGTGCATTGTTATGCATTCTTTGTTTCAAGTAGAGTGTATACCCACAGAACTCGATAGTTACTTCATAGCTTCTTAATTACTATTATTCCTCTTATTTGAATCTTACCAATTTCCTATGTGCTTAATGAATACAGTACATTTGTAAGGTTTAGTACTCAAGAAACTTCATTGGCTTCTTTTGATGTACTGAGTATGAGAAAATCTTAGCGATAGTAACACTAAGAAAATAGCAGTATGGAGAAAAATTAATAAGGAGATGAATCTGATAAGTTGTATATGTTATATGCTACCTGAAGCTACTCTGCAGATAACTTGAACTAACACTTTTGTTTTTTCAGGTTTACTGAGATATAAATGACATGTAAAATAGTAAGATACTGAAAATGTACATCACCATAATTTGATACACATATACATTGTGAAAGGATTCCCTCCAGATAGTTAATCAAGACATACATTACCCAACAGATTTTTTGCGTGTGTGACCCTGTACTTAATTTGACCTTTTTCTGTTGTGGAATATAGTTTATAGATGGGTTCTATCAATAACAGATGATGAGAATGATTGGTCTCATTGTATGATATATCTGAGTATTATGTTCATCATGATTTCTTAGTTGCAGGTATTTTATTTGATTAGATTTTACTTATTTATGATAGTCTATTTTAGTTTTCTCAACTTGTTTTTATTCTAAAATTTTCTGATCTCTTATTTTACAACTAAAGAGCTAACATAACAAAAACAAATGACTTTGAGTAGTCAGATACAAAGGAAGTCAGAAGAAGCTATCATTGGTATCTACTTTACTAAGAATCATGTGTTAGTAGTAGTAAGAAAATTCTGTTGTTTAAACAAAAGTGAAACAAAAGTAAAAGTAAAGTGAATTAAACAAAAGTCCAGCACTTATAGAATTGAAAGATATGTATTACATATATGTGTAGTACACATATATATCGTATCCTTATTAAATCTATCCTGACTTTCCAGTGTGCCTACTACTGAGAGTTTGTAGTATGCTTTGGCAGTGATCTTAAAATAAATTTGATATGTTTATTCCATACTACCAAAAATACATAATTTGATGTGTACGCTTTTAAAAATTCCAAAATTATGTATTTTATATTTTTCATAGCACGAGGAGGAACCACCTCAAAATATGAAACCACAACCAGGAAAAGATAAGCCCTTATCAAAAACAGCTCTTAAAAATCAAAGAAAACATGAGGCAAAGAAAGCGGCAAAGCAGGTATTTGGAGAACTAATTGCTATTAGGGAATTAGATTTAAATACCTAGAATGTCTTTCTTTTGTTTTTGCCTATAAGTTTCTAAATAATCATGTATATATACATACTGATTTTGTATACATACATACTGTGTGTGTGTAAGGGGTTGGGGCTGGGACCTGTGGAAACTATCTGACCTTAAAACCAGAAACTAATGGGATTATGTAGTATGTTACTTGCTATAGACCCTTTTGGTGGAACCTGTGTCAAGTGGTATATGTTTTCTTGGAAACAGGATTTTTTGAAAGACTGGAAATTTCATGATGGTAGGTTATTACTATAAAATTATTCAACTGGGAATCTAAATCCAATAATGCCCAAACAATGGATTAGTCTAAAATATTCTTGTACATGACCTAGTGGAAAAAAACATACCAGTATAATCACTGACAAATTGTCGTTGTGTGTGGCGATACTGAGATGAGTAGTACTGTTTAGAAGTCATGTATAACATGGTGGTTATGTAATTTGTAATTTGAGAGTCAGGCAGTTTTTCTTGTTGGTAATGCTTAGATTTTGACATTTCTGGGTTGTTTCTGTGTTTTAGTATGCAGTTCCTATTTTAAGGTTTAGAATTACTTTATACAAGCATATTCTGCTGAAATCTGGGCTTTCAAGGAAATCATTGTTATCCCTGGAAATCATTCTTAAATAATTCAGGTTTATGTCACTCCAAGTATAATGATCTACTCTATTAGATTTGTATAAAAATAGGACTTGTTCTTTCATCATTGTGTATAGAGACCTATGCCTGCCCTGAATATTAAAAGTTAATAGTATCCTTGTAAGATTCCTTTTTGTAAGGGGAGGAGGAGGAGTTAATATTTCAGGTATAATAGACAAGATTATTGTAATTTGAGATATATTGTGAAAGTATTCTCACTAATAGTTGATTAGCATATTCTACATATGTACTTTTTTTTGATGCTAAGAACTTTTAAGTTCTATCCTTAGCAAATTACAAATTACATAATCAGCATGTTATACATTAGTTCCTCAGATCCGTTACTTAGATGAGATAACTGAGAGTTGTATCCTTTTACCAACCTTTCCCTATTTCCTCCATCCCCAGCAATAATCACCATTTTATTCTGTTTCTGTGTTTGAATCCTTTTTTTTTTTTTTTCTTTTAAGCACCAAAATACATTAGGGTTATTTGCACATATATATTATATCCCTAAAAAAAGAATCTAGTATTTTCTCACCTGTGTGTTTTCATCTTATTGCTGCTTTTTCTTCTTGCCAACATGGTTGTCACTGCAGTGAAACCAAATTGATGCTCTGGGAACAGATTATTCTACATTTTTCTAGATTTTTGAGTTGTGCATCAAATAAGGTACTGAAAACTATTACTTTTTTAACCTGCCTGTGAGGTTCACAGTAATTTTTCCATCTCTGTAATCATCAGTGGCTTCAAATTAGCTAATGTAAATAAACTATGCGTCATCATTAGAAAATGGATTATGATGTTGGAGCACAGCTTTATAAAAACCTGGCTGTTGTCTCTCTTTCTGGCATCATTGATACTCTTGAGAGGATCAGCCACGGCATTTATGTGCATCATTGTGGCAACACAGAAAGATGGTAAAAAGAACTTTGTTAAGATTCCACGTGTAAGGTACAATATTTATCTTACCAGTCTAACTTTTTTTTTTTTTTTAGCATTATGCCCTTCCCATTTGTCCTGATGCAATTAGCAGGATTCCCCTTTTTGCCTTTTTGTGACTGAATACTACCCCTGTGTGTTTATGCCCATACACGTATACACATGTTAGCTCACATACACGTATACACATGTTAGCTCACACCTCACACCTTTTTAATCCTTTCCTCCATTGATGGACACTTAGGTTGTTTATGTACGTAGGCTATTGTGGATGATGCTGCAGTGAATATGAGAGTAAAGTTATCTCTGTAATAATGATTTCATATGTATATGAAATGATATATAAAGAGAAAGATAAATACACACAGAAAAGTGGGATATCAGGATCATATGGCAATTCTATTTTTTAATTTCTTAAGGAATCTTCATATTGTTTGTATAGTTCCATATTGACTGCACAACATTCCTTCTCATTATGATTAAAGGTCTTTTGAGACCTACTCACCTTAGAATCCTGTTTTTATAAGTGATGTTTCTTTCTGTTTATCAGAAGATATTTTTAATATGACCACTTCTGGTACTGAACAAGATCTCTTTCATAAAATATAATAGTTGTTTATTTTGTGTTTTTCTGATGTTAAAGCACATAAATTTAGAAAGGCTTATAAAATCAGTATGTTTTATTTAGAAAAACCAATTTTAAAGTTTTTTTATAGAAATATTTGTGGCTCTTTTGGAGAGAAAAAATCAGTTTATGTAAAACATGTTACTTATTGAAATTCTCAACCCACCCTACATAACCATACAGTTACCCATTGGTGTTGATTATTAAAGACACTACTAATTTATCATTATGTAGTTATACTTTGCTTGTTTTCCCAATAATGCCAAGGTAGTCCTATAATATGCATTTTTTAGAGTGCTGGCTCTTTAGTAAGTTACGACTATGTGATAAAACAAAGTTAGATTGGCCTGTGACATGATCTTACCTGGACCAGACCAGAAAGTTAATATTTGCAAACCTGACTCCAAATTAAGTAACCAAAGGAGTCAAATGTGTGTATATTCTACCCAACTACTTTCATAAACTGGTGATAATTTTGTAGGTGTGTTCACCTTAACAAAGAGTTTACACATCTGATATTAAAAATTACTTTTGTTAGAAAAATTTTCTTTTGTCTCCATTGTACCCATGCTCTGCCTTTAATTTTAGATTATGAAAAATACCAGAAGTATTCTCAAAATTTATAGTGTCCTTAAGAGTAGAACCTAAAACTCTCTTTCTGAATCTATTAGATTTTGAAATCTTGAACCTCTATCTCAGATTTTGAAACCTGGGAACTCTCTAAGTGAGAAATAAATAAAAATCTTTGCCTCCCTCTTGTTGTATAGAACATCTTATCGTAATTACAAAGGGCAGGTGATTCTTTCGCTCTTTCATAAAGAATTTATTATGCTGGGGCATAATCAGAACAGTGAACAATGAAACTTAAAAGGTAGTCTAATAGGGAATAGTAAAATGCAGTTAAGTGTTAGCAGTAGTGATATATATATTACCTGTCATACAACTAGTCCAGTCTCAGTGTGGGGTAATTTTCCAGGTGTAAAGGGTAAGCGGGGGCCATCCAAGATGATCTGAGGTGTTTAGGAAGAACAGTACACACAAAGGGTAGGAAACAAGTGTGTAGTACATTAAGGGAAATAAAAGTGGTTCAGAGTCAGTTGTTCTTCAGTAAGGTGGGATGCGATTACAGAGGTTATCATAAAATATAAATGATACCATGATAATATGGTAGCTCTATTTTTTAATTTCTTGCTGAACCTTCATATTGTTTCTGTAGTTTATAGTGATATGATGGGAAGCAATATAGCATCTCGTTAGACCAAAATTTTTATGGCACTATATTAAAGCTATGAATTGATCATATTATAATGAATTTCTATAGGACATTTATCCTACAGCATCATCTATTTCATGTACTTCACCGTACTTACTTACTCACTTTAGTTTTGGAGGATATCACAAGAGAAAACTTTCCATTTCCAAACCATTCATATAGTGGTACATCTCAAAATATCCAAAAGTTTGAAATGCCTGTTGGCTAATGCAGAAATCTAATTTACTCAGCTGCTCTGCTAAGGTCATTTCCTTGGTATTTTATTATGGTACACATTTTTATTTTACTGAAGTTATTTTAACTTTAAATTCTAGACCTAGCAAAGTATACCTTATGACAGTTACATAGTAAAAACCTTTTGTATGTCTCATACTGTGATCCTTTAAAGCTGCTTTGTTTCTGTTAAGGGCAATATGGCATATTTCATGAGACTTTAAAATAAAATACAGCATAAAACAAAATCAAATGTTTAATTTTTGCATTTTAGATACCACTGCTATGCTTTTTAAAATATTTTAATATTTTCATTTTAGAAAATTGAAATTTTGAAAATATTTCCTGCAGGAAGCAAGAAGTGACAAGAGCCCAGATTTGGCATCTACTCCTGTCCCACAGAACACAGCACAAAATACTATTTCTCAGTCAACTTCTGGAGATCCTGATATAGACAAAAAAATAAAAAATCTAAAGAAGGTAAGAAACCTAAAGTGCAAAAGTAATATGATTACAGTGTTATGTAGATGTCTAAGAAATTTATAGCAGAATCTCATTGCTGCTTTTGTAGTATGAAATAGTGTATCAGAAAGGGCACTGGTTTTATTTCTGCTGGAAAACACCTAGAGACTGTTAGTTTTTATTATTGACTTTTGGAATAATAAGTAATGAACACTTGTACGGAGATATATTGAACACTTATACTCATAATTGCATTAGACAATTGTAAGATATATAGAAGCAGATAATTATACCAGTTTTAAAGATGAAGAAACAGACACAAAAAGTTCTTTAACTTGTCAAATTGTAAGCACTTTGTAGTAGTCACCATGGAAGTAAAAAGTTTCTAGAGCTCCTCCCAGGCTGCACTATGAAGTTTCTCTTAAAGATATCTTCCAAGCGCAATGAGGTGCTGAGTAAATGATAAATTGATGATATGATTTATTTACCTACACTTGCATGCACACATATATGTATGTGCATGTCTAACAATTAAAAGCTCAAAAAAGTTTTGCTAAGTCTCATGTTTTTAACATGACTACTTTTACATTTAACTTTAAAAATAAGTTTACCTTCATAATTCTAAGACTATGCTAGATATATATGTGGGATAATTGATTTCAGCTTACTCAAATTTCACATTCCTATGTGTTATTTGTTAACACTTGTTAAAAGAATATCTGCATTTTAAAATGACTTGTTTTTTCGTTTCTTGACTCATAATGTATTTCATGTTTACAGAAACTGAAAGCAATTGAGCAACTGAAAGAACAAGCAGCCACAGGAAAACAGCTAGAAAAAAATCAGGTCTTTTTTGTATTTTTTTACTTGGGTTCATAGTCACTACCATCCTTTCCCTTTTTTACTTAAAAGAATTATTCAATCAGGTGAAAGAACATAGACTTAAACTGCCTCCTTTTGAAAATTATGTGTCTTTTTTCTTTTAATGTTTTTAGTAGTAAACTAAAAGGAGATTGGGGAGGACATGATGTAGATCATAGTGAGAGAAAGTCATTCTTCTAAGAGGTACCCATGTTACTGCTGCTGAAAATAAAGGCAGTTTGTTATGTTAGACAAACATAGCTTTCTTCCTTCCCGTATCTGCAGTTGCACTGCCTTGTTTCCTCCTCTCATCAGCACTTCCAAGGTCAAGTATAGAATAGAAAACTTATTGGAACAGAAAGGATACAGTAAGACAGGTTCTTGCCCATTACCCCTTTTATTCATACTAGATAACAGATTAAAACTTGTTTCTAATCTGTACTTTTTTAACCTGTATTTACCATTGTATCTGAAAAGCATCAGAATTATTTTTTTATTTCTCCTTTTCTATTTTTGCTTTATAGCCAATAATTTCATTTTCTATCTAATAACTATTGTTTTAAACTTTTATAGTTGGAGAAAATTCAAAAGGAAAAAGCCCTTCTTCAGGAGCTGGAAGATCTGGAGTTGGGTATTTAAAGATTCACAGACAGCAAAGTTGGTTACCAGAAATCAGTGCAAACACATATTCTGTTATACCCATTGGTGTACCAGTAATATCCATATGTCCACAACTAATCTGTAATTTTAACTCTTTAAGATTCTACAGTGTGAAATTTATTTAATAATGCCTGTTAAACTGATTTTTCCAGCTTGTGTCCTGCATTAATGTATACACAGGGTATAATAAAGAAACTTGGGTTGCTTTTTAGTTTTAACTTGATATATAAAAAGTCAGATGTTTTTTAGTAGGGGGCAGAATTTACCATATAAATAAAGGCATTTTAAATTTAAATTTTTTTGTTAAATGTGTAGTACAGTTTTCATGATCCTAAATTATTATTGTTAAAAAAGCCTTAAAAATAGGTTATGGGCCACCTGGTGGTGCAGGGGGGTTAAATCTCAGCACTATGAAGCTGTAGGCAGCACTGTAGCAACAGCTCAATCCCACGTGGTGCAACAAGTCTCTCACAGCTGTGTCACTTCACCTGCTGCTCCCCTCAGCAGTGTATGTCAGTAGATTTGCTTGTTCTGCTCCCTACTCTGTCTCTGGTGAATCCTCTCTCTCCTCCCCCCCTCACCCCCGCCCCCTGCCCCCTGCCGTACCTTTGGCTTACATGTACCCCAGCTCTTGAATGCAAAAATAAATAAATCTTTTTAAAAAATCAGGTTGTACTGAATATATTGTTTATTTGTATAGTATTTGCAGTATAGTTTTTCTGATTAGCTCTAACGCAAGTTTTCACTTTAAAAATAGAAAGCAGTAAATCATTTTATTTTGATATTTCAGATAATAAAATTATGATGTAAGGATGAGGCAAATATATTCCAAACATGACTTGATATAATCAAATCTTGATTGTTTTGATAAGCCATTCATAGAATGAAAAAAGATGTAATCATAATCTTAAGATATTCAGCATTCAAAACTAATTTCTACTTGGTTTAGGAGTCAGTTACAATTAATCTTTTCATCAGGTTTATACTGATATTTTTATTTCATTTGCATTGATACAGATTTCCATTTCCCTGGACTAATATTTAAAATGATAGGTAAAAGAATTCAGAAATACCTTGAGAAGGACAAAAACAAGTAACTGAATTTACTGATGCCCCCTAGTTCCTAATAAGATTTGGTAAAGAGGCCCTCCCTGCTGGCGCACAGGTTAGGATGGAGCACTGCAAGCTGACCGCAGCCTCAACAGTGCAAGTTTGATCCCCAGCCCCAGAGGTGATTCACATGGTACGGCAAACCTCTCCTGTCTCGCCCACTGCTCCCCTCTGCAGTGTACTTTGTCAGTCTACCTGTTCTGCTCCCTACTCTGTCTCTGATGAATCCCCTCACACCCCTTCACCTCTAGCCAGTACCCTAGTTCTGTATGCATAAATAAATAAATCTTTTTTAAAAATAAGATTTGGTAAAGATCTAAAAGTGAATTACATTTTAAATGGTGTTCATGTGTGGAGTGTGTGTGCACATCTTCACATACTTGTATGTATACTTGCTTTCAATTTAATTGATTTCTAATAATAGGTAAGCAGATAGACTATTTTTACAAATATGTTTCTTTGAAATTTTTTAATGAAACATTCAACAATGCATTCTGAGACAATGCAATGTATTATGACCTGGCAACCCTTTTTTTTTTTTTTACCATTCACAGGCAGGTTATAATAAACCAACTAATCATCTGTAAAATGTTTTTCACAGAGGTAGTAATCCTGAGCTTTCAGGTGCTTTTTAATTATGTTCCTGCCATAATTCTTTGACTCACTTTTTATTTCATATATCCTCTGGAGAGTAAGAGTAAGGTGATAGAACAAAAATGTAGAGAGAGAAAATTCTGCTTGGAAATCAAATTTAAAATACTGGTTTATCAAGAAAAGTCATGGGGTATTGTTTCTTTGAAAAGAGTGGTGACTGGGCCCTCCCTGGTGGCAGAAGGGGTTAAAGCAGTACGAAGCTGTCAGCAATCACTGCAGCGCCAGTTCAGTCCCTGATCAAGAAGGTGATCCACTTGGCTTGACAGAAATCTTCTGACTTGTCTACTGCTCCCCTCAACTATGTACTACATTGATCTGCCTGCCTGTTCCCATTCTATCTCTGGTAAATCCTCATACCCCTGCACCTCTGGTTTGTACCCCAGTTCTTTATGCATAAATAAATAAATATATATTTTTAAAAAGCCATGACTTTTCTGAGAACCCATTAAAGAAAATTATAAATCATGGATTCTCAAAATTTCTTACACCTCTCAAAAATGTATTTGGCATCATAAGTGTTTCTGAAGAATGTGATAAAAGTTTGAGGGGAGGCATTTTCATAGACAGGTTCTCCTTACCCTTTATGAGTTAAACACATTTCCTAGAAAAAGATACAAATCCAATTCTCTACTCTGGAAAAAAATTCTATTAGAAAAGCAATAGAAATAGAATTTATGCCAGAACTTGCTAAGTGAAATATCAACAATGCAAAAATTTTTATAGATACATATAAGTATGTAAAGTTACAGATTTTGGTAAAGATATAAACTAAACCAATGATTATGACCACTAGCTAGGGACCAGTAAGATTGGCTTTATTTGTAATGTTTGATTTTTTCTTTTATTTGTAATGTTTGATTTTTTCTTATATAAAACAATATAGTTTTGTATGATTTAATAATTATTGCCAACTAAGGTGCTTCCGAGTAGAAAATAACCTTTTATTTCAATTATATGAGTGCCATGTATCTCCAATCTAAGATAAGGGATCAAACTTATGATTATTATGTAGAATTTGTTTAATCTTTGGAGAACATCACTTGATTTTGGGTAGAATTTATTCCTTGAACATCACCTGATTATTGAAGCACATAAGAGAGAAGTAAATGTCTTGAAAAATGGCTGTTTTTGCTGATGAATTTTGCTAAGCAGATTTGGAAAAATCTGTGTTCTCATAAGGGTCTAGTAAGGAGCAGTTCCATCTTTTATCCTAGCATTTACCTAATAGAAGAACAAAATGAGTTTGATTCCAACTTTACAACACTGATTGATAATTTTTATGATTAATAGGAAACTGATTTTGCATGTGTGTATGTATACACATGTGTGTAAATATATGTATTATACATCAAATATGTAAGTACATGTATATATGTAGAGCTACATAGAGCTAAAAATATAGGTATGTATAGAAAAGTAAGGCCATACAATTAAGGAAATTCTCAATATCATAAAGCTAGGATATGGAGTTTGAATCTAGGCAATCCAGTGCTAGGCCCTGTGGTCCAGGTCCCTATGATGCATTGCTTCTGTTTCCTTAAATAATATATCAGGTACTCTTAGTGTAATCGAAAGATAGTTCTCCATGAGCATGGTATTGGGTCATTGACTGTATACTTAAATTTTCATAGATACTGCTAAATTGTTTATACTTCCACCAAAGTGTTTTATACGCTTATGAGATGATTTGAATTTTTACCAAATTGTAAGTAGGGGTATTTTACTTTTTATTTGGGGTGTGTTCTCTGTTCCCACATTTAATCGTTACTTTTATTTATTTATTTATTTATTTATGCGTACAGAACTGGGGCACAGACCAGTGGGCGGTTCGAGAAGAGGTGTGTCTGGCCAGTGGATCAGCTGCGGGGTGGGGATCAGACTCATGCTGAAGTGGCATTTGCTTCTCAGTGCTGTGCTTTAACCTGCTGCACCACCAGGGAGAGCCCTTTTTTTTTTTTTTCTTAAGTGAATTGTTTTTCTGTTTTCTTTGCCCATTTCTCTTATTTGGCTTTCTTATTAATTTATAAGCATATCCTAACAGTTAACAATTTACTGAATTAAAAAGTCAAAGCAGTTAAGTATATGCACACAATTTGTTTTAAAAAAGAAGTTCAAGCAGTTCAAAATGTCATACAAATGACATTCCAGGAAATGCATGCATACTTTTTTTTTAAATGATAATATGTATACATTGTCTTGTGCTTTCTCTTCTCTTAATGTATTTTGGAGATAATTCCAAGTGCCCTATCTGTAATTCTTTATATAAAACTTTATAATAATCCATTGTAAGATGATATACAACCAGCTCACCCTGGAGAACACAGATTATGAAACATCGATTAAACATAGATTACAAGTCATTTTTATCTGTTTTCTGGGATTAAGTTGCATGGAGTTTTATTTGTTTTTAAGATTATTTAGGCATACAGAACTGGTGCACAGGCCAGAGGTGAAGGGAACTTGAGAGTATTCACCAGAGAGAGGGGAGCAGAACAGACCCACTGACAAAAGTACACTGCTGAAGGGAGCAGCGGGTGGTGCCGGAGACCAGCTCCAACAATTGGGCTGACTGAGGTTCCGGTAGGAAATGAAGGTGAAGGTGAATGAGGGACACAAACACTAATTCTGGTGCAAGTGTCATCTGCTGACAGTCTCAGCAGGTCTTTTTTATTTTTATGTTTTCAAGCAGTGGGATTACATCAGCATATGCATTGAGTAAAATAACTATCACATATTCCTAAGAACAGTTTGAAATCTTTTGATCTTTAGCCAAGTATATAACACTTACCATTTTTTTTTTAAGATTTATTTGTGCATACAGAACAGGGATACGGGCCAGAGGCTCAAGGGTGGCAAGAGGCTTCCCAGAGACAGAGTGAGGAGCAGAACAGGCAGATCTACGAAAGTACACTGCTGAGGGGAGCAGCAGGTGGGTCAGGACAGGTCTGCTATGCCATGTGGTCACCTCCGGGGCAGGCAGGAATCGAACTCATGCGGAGGTGGCTTTGGCTTCTCAGTGCTGTGCTTTAACCTGCTGCGCCACCAGGGAGGGCCATTTATCATTTTTTTAAGGAAAACACTGCTAACAAGCATTTTGCAGCTGGGCGAACAATTTACTAATGATAAAGCAGGCAGATTAATTTATATAGTTATAACTAACATTTCTATTTATATTATAATAAAAGGTTAGCAGAACAAAAGGAAAGCTGCTTTTATTGCTAATTACTAAGGATCCTCATTTTTATTAAAGCATCCTTAAAAAACTTTAAAACAAGGCCAGGATAAGGAATGAAAAGTTTACAGTACTCAGTTCTAACATTAAGAGGAGAGTTGAAGGCCGAACAACAAAGGCTTAAACTTTTTGGTTCCTAAAGTTTTTCCTCCGGAGCTTAATTTAGTGTGTATGTCTGGAAGATAGTGGAAAGCAGGAGTTTGACTTACTGGTTTGGACAGGAACATGTTATCACAATATGTTTTTAGCACTGTCTAACTTTGCTGTATTAACTTTACAGTAATAGCCAATTGCTTTTATTAGAACCAAATTAAAATCTATTTTTACTTTATCAGATGCATCCAAATGCAAAAATGGTTGCAAAAAACAAAAATGGCCAAAACAGAGATCCAATAGGAGCCATCTTCGAGGTCCCTGACTTTCAGGGGCACCCCTTCATACCCATATTTTGTTGGACGGTATGAGATGTTTGGCCTGCGCCAGGGTGGGTCAGGAGAGGTCCGCCACATCATGTGGGTCACCTCTGGGGCAGGGATCAAACTTGTAATGAAGTGGCTGCTGCTAGCTTGCAGTGCTGCATCCTAACCCATTGTGCCACCAGGAAGGGCCCTAAGTTGCATGTTTTAAGAAGTTAAGTTAGGGCAGGTTGAGGGGACACAAGGAAAGTCTTGGTCTGCCACAGTCAGAGCTTCTGCCACTGCTGTCTGAAGCTTCAAGACTCCACTTGCCTCTTGTTCAGGTTGCACCACAACTTTGGACAGAGTAGAGAGGTCCCATTTATCCGAGAGCAACACACTACTAGTGTGCCAGCGATAGCTGGCACAAGGATGAGAAACAGCTTCGTGAACTGGATAAAACCAGGTTCCTTGGCCTGATCAAGTCCATACAAGTAAACTCCTCAGGATAATTAGATGATGCTTATGGTTCAGTGCTAATCAAAAAGCAAGAAAAATGAAGGTGGATTCTTGTATATGTTAATTTGCCTTTGTGGTGAAATTTAGTGTAAAACTAGAAAAAAACTGAGTGTTTTAGAATTTTGCACGGGAAAAGGGAATGTTACAAACTGAAATTGTTCGGTTCATCCAATCGCAGATCACCAAAACAATGCTACTGCCTAGGACTTTTGGGAAGTAGTTCTACACTTGAAGCAGAAAAACAGCTTCCAGTGAGCACATTCAGCTTTATTAAACTTATTAGACTGTCTTGTTTCAAATTTAGAAATTTTAAAATACTTTGTATTCTGAAAAAGGAAATCCATGGACACTCATTGTAACTGGTGGTCTTTTTAAAAAAATTTCTTTGAATTATTGAAATACTAAGTAACTATAAAAATTCTTAAGTGAGATTTCATAGCAGTTTCTATATTCCTGTACCTGTGTAAATATATCAATACCCAGAACAGAGAAAACTGGCAAGAATTTTTTTTAATAATATAATTTTTTTACATCATTTTGTGCCTTTTCCATCTCAGTTATAATCCCTGTGGGCTTCCCATCACCAAATCACTTGTGTGCCATCACCATAGTGAAAACTGGCAAGAATTTTAAAGTAATAAAAATGATAGAAATTATTCTGATAGTCGTTCTACTCTAATATTGCCAAAGTTGTTTTGTTATCCTGGGAGGAGGGAAAAGAGTGGAATATGGTCACATTAGGTGCCTATTTCTCTAGGTCATCCTTGGCAACCAAGGCTACAATCAACCACTTTTAGAGGAAATGAACTTCATGTTTTGCTTTTGTTTTGTTTTGTTTGTTTTTTAAGCTATCAATCCAACATGTGTGCTAATGGTATTCTGAAGCACTATCACCTGGTGCTGCAGGGTCCATCCACCAAAGGAGAGGCAAAAAGAATTATGCTTTCAATAGGAAACGTTTTTGCTCAGAAATGATGTCTTACTCCCAGTAACATTTCACTTACTGACTGAAGAAAGCCATTTACCCAAGCCTAAGAGGATGGAAAAGCAATTCTCCCACATGCCCAGAGACAAAAGCAAGTAATACTGGTGTCCACAGCAGTTATTACTGCCCATCTTTTTTGTGTCAATATGCATTAAATGCTTGTTTTTATACTTCTGCTGCTAAAAGCTGAATGTGTCTTCCCCCAAATTCATGTTGAGGCCTAATCCCATCAGTGGTAGTATTTGGAGGTAGGGTAACAGAGATGATTTTTGTTTTTTAAAAAAGTGATAAATAGAACTCATATAATACAGAAATTTCACTTCTGAGTGTTTACCTGAAGAATATTAAAACACTAATTCTAAAAGATATATGTGCCTTCATGATGACTGCAGCACTACTCACAACAGCCAAGATATGAAGATAAGTACCTTAAGATTGATGAGTGCATAAAGGTGTATATATATACACACCACACACACACACAGTGGAATATACTCAGCTAAAAAAAAAATCTCTTAAGACAACATGGATTTGCCTTAAGGGGATTCTGCTCTGTGAAATAAGTTGAGGAGAAAGACAAATAGCACATGACTTCATTTATTTGTGGCATATAAGGAAAATTTTAAAAAGTGGTGCCTTCCATAGGGGGAGATGGGTGAGGGTCATGAGTAGAAGGGTTGGTGTAGATGTGGGTGCCTGGACAGTGAACACAGAAAATATTTACTCTTGAAAGTGACAGTGTCTTAATGCTACCTCAAGAAAAATTATTAAAAATGGAAAAAACTTGACATTTCCATATCATAACTTACTTCCTTTCTAATGTTTATAATACTGGGGATAATTTAGCCCAATAGTTTGTTTAATGTTAGAATTACCTGGGAAGCTACTACAATGCCCATTGAGCAACCCCATCATATCAATTAAATAGCGACATCTGCTGGTGGAAATCAGGCATCAGAATGCTTTAAAAATTTCTTAATATGATTCCAGTGTGTTAGCAAGATTTGGGAACCACTGACCTAGTGGTTAGTCAGTCTCCTGTAATATTAATACGTTCCTGAATGTGTATAAAAGTCAAATGATTTTTTTAGGGTATGTTTATCGCTATAGAGTTAAAATATAGCTTAAAATATAATTGTTTTTTCCTGATCTCTTACACTCCTGCTATGAGTGAAACCATCCAGTATTTTTCTTTTTCTTTCTGGCTTGTGACACTAAGCATGATCTTTCCCAGCTCCATCCATGTTGCCACAAATGGCATGAGCTTGTCTCATGAGCTTGTCTTTTTGATTGATTGCTGAGTAATATTCCACTTTGTAGATGTACCACCTCTTGATCCACTTATCTATTTTGGGGTTATTTGGGTTGATTTCACATCTTCCCTATTGTAAATAAAGCACCAATCAACATAGGGGTGCATACCCACCCTGGTGGCGCAGTGAGTTAAAGCACACTGAAAAGCGGAAGCCACTAACTCATGAGTTCGATTCCCGCCTGCCCCGGAGGAGACCACATGGAGACCACATGGCGCGGCAGACCTCTCTTGACCCGCCCGCTGCTCCCCTCAGCAGTGTACTTCCTCGATCTGCCTGTTCTGCTCCCCGCTCTGTCTCTAGTGAATCCTCTCACCCTCCGCATCTCTGGCCTGTACCCCAGTCCTGTGTGAATGAATAAATCTAAGAAAAAAACATAGGGGTGCAGGTGTCCTTTTGGATTAATGTTTTTGTGTCTTTGGGGTATATAGTGATTGTAAAAATGTAAAAACGAACATCAACTAACATTTATAAGCCAGAGACATTCTACAGGGGAGCTGAGAGGGACAGGAGCAAAACTGGGGTGGGAAGAGCACACGGGACTATGGTAATGGCACATGGGTGAAATGGTGGGAAGCCCACAGGGATTACAACTGAGATGAAAAATATACAAAATTAAAATGATGTAAAAAAATACATTAAAATATATATATATGTATTTTACAACTTGCCCGAGGGACATATCATTCACTATATTTATAGTATCTCATATGGTTCTAATGCTTATTAACATTTGTTTGAACACATCCTCAATCCTTTAGGCATCAGCCACTAAATATTTTCTGTTTTGACACAGATATAAAATTCCACCTTTTCTCACTATTAGGTTTTATTTTTTAACTATTTTTTAAAAATTTATTTATTTGTTCATACAGAACTGGGGTACAGGCCAGAGGCTCAGGGGTGGTGAGAGGCTTCACCAGAGACAGAGTGGGTAGCAGAACAGGCAGATCGACAAAGTACACTGCTGAGGGGAGCAGCGGGCGGGTCAGGAGAGGTCTGCCACGCCATGTGGTCACCTCCGGGGCAGGCGGGGATAGAACTCATGCAGAAGTGGCTTTAGATTCTCAGTGCTGTGCTTTAACCCACTGCGCCACCAGGGAGGGCAACTAAGATTAAATGTTCTTTTTTTTTTAAGTTGATTTTTTTTTTTAATTCATACATACAGAACTGGGGTACAGGTCAGAGGTGCAGGGGCTGTGAGAGAATTCACTAGAGACAGTGGGGAGTAGAACAGAAGATTGAGAAGTACACTGCTGAAGGGAACAGAGGGCTAGGCAGGAGAAGTCTGCTGCTCCATGTGGTTCACCTCCCGGGCGGGGAATCGAACTCTCAGTGAAGCAGCTGTGGCTAGCTTGCAGTGCTGGGCTTTAACCCACTGAACCACCAGGGAGGGTCCAGAATAAATGTTCTTATACTAAACATAAGCACATTTCCCATTAACCAGCTATTTGAGTAAAATATAATGATACGTTACAGAATAATAGATAATTGCATGAATGCAAGTGAATGACTGAAAAGGCAACAAATACTGATTCTTGAGCAGTATGTTGGTTGGAGTGTTCATTCACCGGTGAGGGTACTTAAGCAAGTTGGTAAAAGAAAAGTAGATTGAGTGTGTTGTCACCTGAAAATGCCCCTCCCCTCCAATTTATGTTGTACTCCTCAATCCCAAGATGATGGTCTTATGTGGTGGAGCTTTTGGAATATTAGGGTCAGATGAGTTTGTGAGAGTGGGGTACTCATGATAGGATTAGTGCCTTTATAAAAGACATCAGCAAACTAATGCATTTCTTCCCCTTTTTCTCTTACCAATGATTTGCAAAGTCTGAATCATTTTTTCTCTGGGCCTTTACAAAAAGCTTACTAACCCCTTCTTTATAAGAGTATAAAATAATATTTTATGAATCAGAATGCAAAGTTATTTTGATTCTTGTATTTTTTACTATATACATTCCCAGAAGTGAGATTTCTGGGTCATATCATAGTAAAGAATTCAAATACTCCTTTTATTGTTTTCTCCCTCACCAACTTCCCATGTTTGTGTAGTGTTCCTTTTTTTTCCTTTTAGTTAACCTGTTTTCATAGTTGATAGTGCTTTCACACTGATACTGCTATTTTTATTTAATATAAATATGATCATGTTACTTGGGTTTGGTGAATGATTGTAAATAGGCATTTCAGCACTTAAGTTTTTTTCAGAGGGAGGCTGTAGACCAGATTGATTTTGATGAAGATTGAAACATTTAAGCATTTATTGCTGAAACTATTAGGAAAGGAGTTCATGAGTCACCAATTTGTATCTGATAAACGATTACATTGTTTTTTAAAAACCCTTCCAGGTGGTGCAATGGGTTGGGACACAGCACTGCAAGCTAGGTGCAGCCACTTCAGTGCGAGTTTGATCCCCGGCCCTGGCGGTGACCCACAATGGCGTGGCAGACCTCTCCTGTCTTGCCTGCTGCTCCCCTCAGCAGTGTACTTCATCAATCTGCCTGTCCTGCTCCTCACTCTGTCTCTGGTGAAGCCTCTCACCACCCCTGCACCTCTGGCTTGTACTCCATTTCTGTATGCATAAATAAATAAATAACTCTTTAAAAAAAAAAAACTAAACTGAATACTTTCTGAATTTATACCTCTTGCCAAATAAAATATAAGTTCCAAAAGAAATAATATGTCATAAAATGTGAAATATGAAAAAAATAGGTGTTGAATTTTCATAATTGTGAGGTCAACATTTTATTCTTAACTTTACATCAGTCTATAGATAAAATCCATTAACAGACATAGTCAGGCTGCTAGACTCATCCGCCAATGCCTTGGGAAAAGATCAAAACACTAATTGGGGACATAGCTTTTCACTGTGGGCTACCACCTATACCAGGGAAGTTCATCCCATATTATTCAGCCATTAGTGCTTTTGAGCAGACTGGCCCAGCCTGGGCCTTCTAAGGCCTTGCTTTAACCTAGGGACTTTCTGCAACCCCCAGTAAACACCTAATCCCTGTAAACACCCCTGGTTCAGCCACCAGCTCCTCAGGAGAAAACAGAAACCTCAGTCAGAGCCCTGCAGGAACTAGATTTTCACTGTGGACACTCAGCTGCATCTAGGGAGTGCATCCCACTTAGGGCTCAGCTACCAGTTCCTTTGGGAGCAGACTCAAGTCCCAGTCTGGGCCAGGTAGAGTCTCCTATATCTGGGATCTTTAGGAACCACTGTCCTCCTGGCTGCCAATAAAAGGCTCTAAATCACTCTTCCTCAGTGAGTTCCCAGCAATTTAGCCTCTTGCCTTTCCACAACTAGAACTAGACCAAAAGAGCTTCAAAGAAAGAATCAAAAAATACCTTGAGGCAAATGATATTTAAGATACCACCTTTCAGAAGTGTATAGCAATACAGACCCACATTAAGCAAAAAGAAAGCCCAAGCAAAAACAACCTTGTCTCTCATCTCAAGGAACTAGAAAAAGAACAAAAATATCCAAAGGCCAGTAGGAGGAAAGGAATTATAAAATTAGGGCAGAAAGATATGAAATAGAAATCAAAAAGACATTCCAAAAGAACAATGAAAAAGCTGATTATTTAAAAAAAATTTAGCTATGCTCACTGAGAAAAAAACAGGGAGAAAATTCAGATAGATGGGATAAAAAATGAAAGAGAAGTTACAACAAACACTGCAGAAATTCAGAAGATAACAAGTGATTATTATAAACATTTACATGCAAACAAATTCAATAGCCTAGATAAAATGGACAGACTCTTAGAAATACACAAGACCGAATAGGGAAGAAATAGACCATGAACAAACCAATCACAAGCAAGGCAATTGAAACAGTAATCAAAAAACACAAAACAAAAGCCCAGGACCATAGGGCTTTATAAGTGAGTTCTACCAAAACTTCAAATGAGACAAACTGATATCTATCCTGCTCAGAAGCTTTTTAAAAATTGACAAAGAAGGAATTCTTCCAAACACATTTTTTGAACCTAATATTGCACTAGTACCAAAAACCAAAGAAAACTACAGATCAATTTAACAGGGTGATCCCCAGGAAAAGGGAAAGTTCCAGGTTCCCTATCCCACCTAGAAGGAGGGTGGAGCTGGGCAGAGAAAAGAAGAGAAGGAATCTGGGGAGGAAGGAAGCAGGATGGAGAGCCAAAAGGAGACATGAGGACACCACGTGGGACAGAGAAACATGAAGAAACTTTGCTTGCTTCTGGTCCTGGACTGGTTGAAAGAGATGTGGATGAGAGACCCATGGGGAGGTTGACTATGGCAGTGTTTATATTGATTTTGACTTTGCTCTTTTCCTCCCAGACTTGTCTGGCCATTTCTGACCCTTTTCTATGGATCCTGACCAGAAGGTGCTTTAGGCTTGTGGCGGGCTTTCAGGCCTTGCTTTGGGCTAACCCCTTTTGGGTTGACTTTTGCCCACGAGGAGATTGGTAACTTCAGGCATTTGATTTAGAAATTATATTTTTTGTATTCTGTATTTTATACTCATTGTATTAAAGTCTTACATGTTTTGTCTTGATGCGGTGGGCAGAACCTATTTAGAGCAGACAGGTTTGAGGGTTCAGTGGTGCCCCTCTCTCCCTGCCCTGTAACACAGTCTCCCTAATGAACACAGTTGCAAATATCTTAGCAGAGAAATCAGGGGAGGCAAAATGGCGGCAGAGTCAGGACACTAAGCTCACTACCTCCAGGCTCACACAGACAGTAAAGGCTCCACATGGATCATATGCATACATATTAGGAGCATCGGCCCCACTGAGGGTGCACTGGACCTACCACATCAAGGATAATTGAGAGAAACTGAGTGATTGGGGAGTTCAGAGTGGGGAGCTCCATCTGGGCGCGCAGAAGTAGCTTGGAAGCCCCACTGACACAAGCTATGCAACGTCTATCGTCTGACAGATTCCGGGTAGATCAGGAAAAGCTCTGAAAAATCAGACTTTCCACTGCTAACTTATGTTACGACCTCCCTTTTTTGTATAATCATAATATCAAAATATTCTGAGCAACTTTCAGCTTACAATTGGACTGCCTCAGCCACACAAGGCCTGCCTGCCTTGACAAGCAAGCACTGCACCAGGGTGAAAAAATTCCCCTGAAGTCAAGAGACTTGACTACTGACTGATAAATAAAAGCAAAAGGGCTGTTTTTGCAAAGTCTCTCTCACTGCCGGATGGAGGAAAACTCAAATCTTATCATTCTATTATTTTACCTAGCCTTCTATTCAGCTTCTAAAGAATTACTCAAGCTTCCTATTATTTGGCCTTTAGATGTGAAAACTCATCCAGGTTGCCTATTTTTAAACTAGTCAAGTTTTCTACCTGTTACACCTTAAAGGAGTCCACAAAAGTCTTCTGGCTAGTCTTTCGGGATTCTACTATGTAGTCTTTAGATAAGGAAATTCACTTATGTCTCCTATTCAGAGATTTGACTAGCAAGGAATTTCCTCTTCTGCTTCCCAGGATGACTCAAGCAGAAAAACAAAAACCCATTAAGCAGTAGATAAGGTTTAAGGGGCTTCTATCTAAGTTAATCTCCACTAAAGTAATATTAGTCATAAACGTTGTGCACCTATGTACCTGTTTTTAACCTTGATTGATTTTGGAATGTTATATCTCAGCTAAAGGACAATATGACCCTAAACTGTTCCTAGAAAAAAAAGATGATTGTAATCTCTCAGCCCAGTTCATGTGCTGATGTCATCCCACTGCTTGCTCCTAATGTATAAAATAAACCTCTGCTGAAGACAGAGCAGGAAGACTTGCACCCAACTCTGACTCCCGTGTCTTCCTTGCCCCCCTTTCCCTTTTTTCTCCTTCTCCCCTTTTTAGGAATCTCCACTCGCCGACGCCTTCCCACCTTAGGGTCCTGCCTGTCTTGCCTCCAGACACCTCAATAGTTGGAGCTGGTCTCCAACACCCCACAGTTGGAAGACTTGCGATTCTTCTACACACTCTCTGCCCCCCCACACACAACCAGGGTGTAGAGACTGCTTGGCCACTGGCTTGGAGAAAATGGCTAGGCAGATATGGAAGAAACCTGGGACATCAGAAGGCTACAAAGGTCAACAGGTGGGCAAGTGGGAGCAGCACCTGCAGTGTGTGTTGGTGGGGGGGGAGGGGCTGCTGACTGGCAAGTATACTAGCTGGTGAGCCTTCATTTTGGTACTCCCCTCACCCCCTTTCTCAGAGACATGTGTGGATAAACCCAGTTCTGAAAACTTACTGAGAGTAGTCTCTGGGACCAGCTAGTGACCAAGCCAAAATCACCAGCCACACTCAACTGAAACCAGGTGGCTTATCTGAGGGAGAGACATCAGGAGTCGACCTTTAATAGGTAAGTGGGAGCCATCAGATATCTGAGAGGTTATTCTCCCCTACCTGTGGATGCGTTTGTTGCTTGTTTGTTTGTTTTGTCCCTGCATCACTCTGCTGGTAGATTTTTGTGCCCTTTCTTCATTTTTACTCTGGCTTTCTGTTTCCTCTAGCTTTCTCCTTTCTTTTCAACATTATTATTACTGCTATCTCTTCTCTTTCTGATAGGTCCCCTCTATTTCCTCCTCCTTTTCCCTCTACTCCCATTTAACCTGCTCCTCTTCCTATCACCTTCCTTCCTACTCTAGTCCATATCATCCTTCCCTTTCCTCTAGCTGCTCTTCTCAGTCTCTACTCTCTTTTAACTCCATTATTTTGCCAAGACACACCTAGAAGAAATGAGAAGTTCAACAGAGAAATATCAGCCCATCCAGGAACTTCTTGCAGGCATCTCCCCCCCCAGAAACTAGGACTCAATGTGTTACTGGAAGAAGCAGAACCCCACAAGAGACCCCAGGCTATTACTGGCTGAGGTGACAGGCCCAATTTCACACAGTGGGGGCTGGAAAAAAAGTTTAGAACATCTCCCACAACTGGAGTGTCTGGACGTGTACCCAGCCACAGAGGCTTAGACAACAGGCAGACATATTCACACACAGCAAGAGTAATTAGAAATCATGCCCCACAGCAACAGCAGCACAGGAGTACTTAGAACAGAACAAAGCAAAACACTAACAGGAAGAAGAAAAAACACAGTGATCAAGCAGGCCCTTCTGAAAATAATACATCCTAGAGAGAAAGTCATTCCCCAGAAAACAATATTAAGGAAACAGAAGAATACCTCCACCTAACAGACAAAGATGTCAAAAAGGCCATGATGAAAATAATTAAAGAGCTAAAAAAAAAGAGCTAAAAGAACAAGCAGAAAGATAAAAACACAATCCATGAGCTGAGGAAGAAAGTGAAGGAATTGGAGGATAATCAAAGGCATGGAGGAAGTAAAAAAAAAAGAATAGTAAGAGATTACCATGAACAGTTATATGAAAACAAGTTCAACAAATTGAATCTAACAATACATTAAAAAGATTATATACCATGACCAACTGGGATTTATACCAGGTGCAGAAGGATGGTTCAACATCCAAAATATCAACCAGCAAAAAGGAAAACACACACACACACACACACACACGATCATACCAATGGATGCTGAAAAATTTGGAAAGATTCGGCATCCATTTATGATAAAAACCATTTTAAAAACCAGAGATTAATAAAATATATCAACATAATAAAAGTCATATATAATAAACCCACAGTTGGTTTCATCCTCAATGGTGAAAAACTGAAAGATTTTGCAGTGAAACTGGTACATGATGAGGATGTCTACTCTCACCTTTGGTACTCAATATAGTATTAGAAATCCTACCTGGAGTAATTAAGCAAGAAAAAAAATCCAGATTGGGAAAGCAGAAGTAAAGCAATCATTATTTGCAGATAATATGAAAATATACAGAGAACTCCAGAGACTCCACTGTCTTTGAAATTATAAACCAACTCAGCAAAGAGGCAGGATACAAAATCAACACATAAAAATCAGTTATCTATGTACAAGTAATGGATTTGGGGAAATTAAGAACACAATCCCATTTGCAATATCACAAAAAATAAATAAATAACTGGGAATAAACCTAACAATGGAAACAAAGGACCTTTACAAGAAAAACTGTAAAACATTGTTAAGAGAAATAGAAGACACATAAAGAAATGGAAAAGATATATACTGCTCATGGACTGGAAGAATTAACATTGTCAAAATGGTCATACTACTGAAAACAATTTATAGATTCAATGCTATCCCCCCAAAAATTCAATGGCATTTTTCAAAGATTACTGAAAATTCTAATGGAACAATAAAAATCCTGAATAGTCAAAAGTCTCTTTACTAAAAAGGGGGGAAATGGAGATATCACACAGATTTTCAAACTATACTATAAAGCCATAATAATTAAAACAGCATGATACTGGAACAAAAACAGACACACAGATCAATGGAATATAACTGCGATCCCAGAAGTAAAACCACTCATTTATGGGCAGCTGATATATAACAAAAGTGCGAATTCTACCCACTGGAACAAGGGAAGCCTTTTCAATGGTGCTGGGAAAATTGTTTTGTCACATGCAAAAGAATGAAACCATTACCTCACACCATCCATGAAAATCAGTGGATAAAGGACTTGGATGTAGACCTGAAACATAAAATACATAGAAGGAAAACAGCCAAAACACTCCATGACGTAAATCTCAGAAATATATTTGCAGACTCATCACTAGAAGCAAAGATAATAAGGAAAAAAATAAACAACTGTGACTGTATCAAATTTAAAAGCTTCTGTACAGAGAAAGAGTAACCAAAGCAAAGAGGCACTTAATGAGTGAGAGAAAAATGTCACACCATGTATCTGATGAGGGATTGATAGCAAAAATCTGCAAAGAGCTTGTACAACACAACAAAAAGAAATTTAAAAAGTGGGTCTGAGAGCCAAATAGGCACTTCTCCAAAGAAGAAATACAGATGACCACAGACATATAAAAACATGTTTATCATCTCTTATCAGGTAAAGGCAAACCAAAATCACAATGAGATACGACCTCACACCTGTGAAAATGGCCTATATTAAACAACAAACAAACAACAACACGAAAGAAAAAGCAGTGAACACTTGCAGAGAAAAACAGTGGAACACTTGTGGAACTTGTGTGGAAGAAAAGAAATCCTTTTACACTATTGGTGGGAATCGACAAGCCTCGATGGAAAGAAGTATGGAAATTCTTCAAAAGACTAAAGGTGGACTTAGCATATGACCCAACAATTTCAGTCCTATATATCTTTCCAAAGAGCACAAACATACTAATTCAAAAGGAAACTTGCACTTCTATGTTTGTAGCAGTACTAACTACAATAGCCAAGATATGGAAATAATTTAAATGCCCTCAATTAGATGAATGAATCAAGAAGATGTGGTATATATACACAATGAAATACTAGTCAGTAACCAAAAAAGAAGCACATTTGCTGTACCATGGATGGAAATCAAAGGGATTATTCTAAATGAAGTGAACCAGGAGAAAGACAAATACAGATGGTTTCACTTATACATGAATCTAAAGAAACTAAACAAAGGATCAGACTAAGACAAACCATAAGACTCACCTGGGAAGATCTCAGACACTCAGAAGAAGAGAGGGAGAGGAAGGAAAGAGAGAGTAGAGAACAGATGGGGTGGAGAGTGTAGTGAAGGGTGGTAGAAGACTGTGGCACTTTAGTGGTAGGAATCCGTGGTGAGGGGCGAAATCCTATATTGTCAAAAAATAAACAAGCATGTTTAGACATTAAATAAATGTTGATGAAAGAACCTCATTGAGACTGTCTGGATCCCCTCCAGCTCATCAGGGATCAGGCACAGGTGGTAGCAATAAGATTACAACTTGACAAGGACCTCAGCTCCATAGTCAAAAAGGCACAGCTGCAGTTGTGGAAACCTGTTTATATGTTGATAGGGATCACCTCTCCTGAATGGGGGAGGAGAGATGGGGTGAGGTAGGAGGTAGCTGCCTACATTTAGTACTTGAGTTGCTGTTTCATAGCCAGCCTTCTCTTTCCTTTTATATTCCTTTTAATAGCACCTTATATAAAGAACACATTTGGTAAATAATAGCTGATAGTATTTGTTTTCATTTTATTCACACTGTCACTGTAGCACAAAATCCATAGTCACCTAAACTAAAAGAATGAATGATAGTCCCTGCCCTTGCAAAGTTCAACTAAGAACAGAAGAGACTGACATATGTGCAACTGATTACAATGAAATTTGATGACTAAGTAGGTAGATCAGTTCTGATTGCACAGTGTAGGGAAGGCTAAGGGCAGATTGCACTGAAGAGTGTATGTGGCATTTGTGGTGATTAGAAAGGCTAGATTTTTCTTTGAAAAGGTTTTGCATATTGATTTTAGATTTAATTTAGAAAACATTGTTGAGGGATATCTTATTTAATTACACTTTGTTATTTTTGGTGAAAATAATTGATTCCTGTAACTTTATATTAACAACCTGTTTGTATTCAAAGTTTGTGGTTTCTTTATGGTTTTCTATGTATATAATCATACTGTTTTCAAACAATACAATCTTCTTTCTTTGACATACTTACCACTTTAATTCTTTTTCTTGTCTTTCTAATTTCAGGAGGAAAGGAACACAACTGTACAATTTAGTGCAACTCTAAACAGGATAATGAAAGTAGCTATACATGACCTGTTTCTGGTTGAAAGGGAATTTCCTGGGATTCTAAAGTTTCAAATTAAGTAGAATGATTGTACATCTTCTAGATACCTTTTATGAGGGCAAAGAAATTCCTTCTATGTTTTGTGTACTGAAAGAAAGAATTCTACTGCCTGTTAAAGATGTCTCCTATGCCTGACAATATTATAGAGTCTCTTCAGGTACTGGAGTCTGTTTATTGTGAAGAAGCCCGTGGTGAGAAGTGAGAACATGCCTTTGAGTACAGATACCAAGTCCCACCCTCTGTTATGCTTATTAATTACTGGAAAACAGAGCATGAGCTATCAGCCAGATTGCACAACTTAACCCTCATGTCATACGGCCTTTTTCTAGGATTAGAAATTCAAATAACTATTGATACTTACAACTTACTGCCCTATAACTCTGACTGAGTATATATATTTAAAAGAACAGGTTTATTAACAAGGGAGAGAAGAGCATTCACCAGAGACAGGGTGAGGAACAGAACAGACGGACTGACCAAAATACACTGCTGAGCCGGGTGCGGGTCAGGAGAGGTCTGCCACACCATGTGGGTCACCTCTCTGAGCAGGAATCGAACTGGTGCCACAGTAGCTGCAGAGAGCTTCTTAATGATGTGCTTTAACCCATTGTGCCAACCCCCTGCCCCTGTACCTCTGGCCTGTACCACAGTTCCTGTATGCATAATTAAATATATCTTAAAAAAAAAAAAAGGAAAAGAGTCAAGGACACTTGCACATACACAAGCATGAAGAATGAAAGAGCTGCCAATATAGTGTTTCTAATACCTTCTTATATAGACTCTCCTGGGTACCATTGGTATGTATTTCTCTCCTCCTCTTCCCACACAATGAATAATAAATGAAAGTTATTCAATGCCTGGAACATTGTTGGTTTTGAAGATTGACAGGACTTAAAAGATAATCAACCAATGGCAGTGGATTTAATTATATTTATTTTGATCCTTATTTAAACAAATGAACAATAGAAAAATAAATATTCATTAAGGCAGAAGAATGTGAACACTGAAGATTTGATATCCCTTTATAGGGTGAGACACTAATATTGTAAATTTTTTTTAAGTTTTATATATTGTAAATGTTTTTTATGTTTTATATATATATAACTCTTTTATATATATATATAACTCTTAGATATATATATATAACTCTTTTATATATATATAACTCTTTTAGAGATATATATATAACTCTTAGAGATATGTATATATAACTCTTTTAGAGATATATATATAACTCTTTTAAATATATGTAACTATTTTAGATATATATAGATTTCTAAAACTCTTTTAGATATATATATAACTTAAAAAAACATTTACAATATAGAAAACATAAAAAATCATTTACAATATTAGTGTCTCACCCTATAAAGGGATATCAAATCTTCAGTGTTCACATTCTTCTGCCTTAATGAATATTTTTCTATTGTTCATTTGTTTAAATAAGGATCAAAATAAATATAATTAAATCCACTGCCATTGGTTGGTTATATATATATATAAACTCTTTTAGAGATATTTGCTTCAATATCCATTGGATCCATTGGTGATGTTATCCCGTGTATGAGAAATTGTAAGGAGCAACCTCCAAGCCAGTGGGTGGCACTCATAGCCAATTCAATGGCATAAACTGGAGCTTTTAAAAATTCATATTCTGACATCAACTTGATGGTAGAAAATGGAGCTTTAAAAACTCCACCCAGAGTGGAGGGCGAGAAGAGCAACTGATGGGGAAAAGGAACAGGGTTGAGGCTTTGGCAGTTAAGCTGTTGGGGCTTTTGGCAGTTAAGCTGTTGGGGTTTCAGCAGTTAAGCTGCTGGTGAGGAGGGCTAAATACGAAGAAGCAACAAGCTTACCATACACAGCTTTGGCTTGGACTCTGTTCAGTGAATGCTATCTGGGGTAGGATAGATGGCATTGGCCAGCTTTTAGTTCTCCTTCTTTCTCAATCTCTCAATCTTTCTTTCTCTCTCCTCCTTGCTTCCCCCCTTACTCTTCCTTTTTTAATTCATTGTCCAAATAAATTCTTCTATTGTTATTTCTCACTAAGTGTCTACTTCTGAGTCATTTCCTGTAGTGTAAGTGTGCAGGTAAGAACTCACCTACTGGGTCAACCTGGGTCCTCTAGGTTTGTTCCTATTCAGCCTGGCACCCAACATGAGATACCCATGGTTGGGCATCCTCAGGGACCCTCCCTTATGTTGGTCATTGAAAAGTGCATCACAATTGCTGGACACGTGGCAAGATTTTTCTGTTCCTGATTTAGAGTTTTGCTTAGTGTTTGTTCTGTGTGTATTTCGACTAGGTAGTGGGTTTAATGTTTAATTTTGGTAGTTGGGCTCTTCCTTCTCCTTATCTTTCTTATTTCAGTTTTGGTTTGGGTGGGCTCATAAAGTCAGGTGTATGGTAACAGATTTTGGTTCTATAGGAAGTTCTGTGGGCATATGCCTGGGATTTGTTTTCAAACTCTTCTTTAGGAATTCTGTTTCTAGTTGTGTGTTTAAGTAGTTTCTATAAGATTGTTTCTTGTTCAAGAAGAGGCGAAACTTGTATTTCAGTTGTTCTCATCCACACACAATTGTAAGACACATCAGGCTCAAGGAACAACAGTGAGCATTATTTCACAAGTGGGAGAACCAAGCACTTCTAAAGCCACAAGTGGCCAGATAGTGTCCATAGTATTCAGAAGTAAGCAGAATGCTGGTTACCTGTCACCAGTAGTACTGATCACCAGGAAGCAATCAATGTCAGAGACACCAAATGTTCACAGTTCTTTATGAGTTGTTAGCCAACACCAACAACAACTTTTTGGAACACCAGCCTGCGGCCTTCGGTGTTCCTTTTAGGTGATGTCAGAGGCAGGACCAAAGGCAGCTATGGTGGCCTACAAAAGTTTTTGGCTTCTTTCTTCAGAAGTTGACTGCTGGATACTTCTTTATTTGGAGGCCAATAACAGGATCCCTTAAGCTAGCTCCTGTCCTGCCTTATGTCCTCTTTCAGGGTCCCCTACCCTACAAATCTGATAGAACCTAAGTTCTATCATGTTGCATCTATCAGCTCATAGAATATAGCTGGTCGGTCCATTCTACAGGCACCAAACATAAAAGGGAACTTGGTGCCTGCACAACCCCAGCATGCCCTTATCTCAGGGCAGGGTCATGGGCTGATTGGCTCTTAAGGAGTCAGAGCCAGATCCAGCCTCAGTGTGGCCACTGGCACGCTGCACTGGCCTCGATGAGGCCAGATGTAACAATGTAGAAGGAAGGGGGAGCACAGCATGGTGGAGCAGCAGAATGGGAAGCCATTACTACTGCTGTCATCTGAGCTTCAGACACCAAGGCCTAGGTGGTAGATGGTGGCAAAGCTGGTCATGGCTCACGGTTTGTATCACAGAGCTCTGGTTTCAGGAAGAGGAGGAACACCCCACTAGAGACTTTGAATCCACGAGTAGAGAATTATTTTCAAGAGACAAGCATCCCTCCTGTGAAGGTTATAGAAGCTCCATATACCATGCTGTCCTCCCCACTGAAGGGTTTCCCTCATACCAGATAGGACACCCAATTTGCCCAGTTTGTATGCAAGTCACATTTAAATCCATCTACTTTGTTCCCATCAATGCAGAAAGCCTTGAGGATGGAAACTTTTTTTTTTTTTAACTTTATTTTCTTACATTGTTGTTCACTTTTGTACAATATTTGATTTCTCTATTCAGGCAGTCCCTATAAGTCTCCCACCACCATATCACCCGTAAACCATTACCATAGCCAATTGTGCTCATCCTTCCCCTATTTTGACCTATCTCCTTCCCTGGATGTATGACTCAGAGCTATAGTTTGCCGAGTTTTGTCCTTTTTTTGAACTTTTTCTCCTTTAAGTGAAGCCATCTGATATATATATATATATATATATATATTTGTTTTCTTTCTGACTTATATCTCTGAGCATGATCTATCTCTTCTGGCTCGTCCATGTTACTGAGTTTATCTTTTTGATTGCTGAATAGTATTCCATTGTGTGCATATACCACATCTTTTTGATCCAATCAGAGGATGAAATCTTAACCCAGAACTTTTCAGAAACTATTAAAATAGTGTATACTAGCTGACCAGGTTTTTCTGATCAGGTCTTGCAAGATCAAGAGTGGGAGCTGTTTACAGATGGGAGTTTTTTTTTTTTTTAAGATTTATTTATTTATGCCCACAAAACTGGAGTACAGGCCAGAGGTGTAGGGGTGGTGAGAGGACCCACCAGAGACAGAGTGGGGAGAAGAACAGGCAGATTGACAAAGAGCCTCATAATATGGTGCTTTAACACGTTGTGCCGCCAAGGAGAACCCTACAGATGGGAGTTTTATGGCACAGGGATGCCAATACACAAGATATGTCATGGTGATACTTTAGGACACCCTAAATAAGTCCCCCCACCCTGTGGGGACAGTGACAGAAGGCCAACTGACAGCCCTCACCTGGACAACAGAACCCACTCAAGGTAAGATATAAATGTTTACAGTGATTTAAAGTATCCTTTCATGGTTTTACACAAGGATAGAGCCACATGGAAGGAAATTGGTCTCCTTACAATCAGCAACAAAGACATTAAGCCCACACTAGAGAATCTTGGCCTTGCTAATTTGATGTTGGCTTTAACAATGAGGCATTGTCCTGACCATCAAAGTGATCAATTTGAATTGTAAAAGGCAACAGAGAGTGGACTGTGTGGCTAAGGCCACTGCTCATTCTGCTCTCCAGGGTGCAAGTCCTTCTCATGGATTTAACTCATTTCCCCCCCAAGTAGTCTGACGGGGATGAAGAAAGTGCCCAAAAAAGGGGTTTTACTAATGTTGATGCCAGCTCCACTTGCCAAATGAACTCACATAGAATGATACTCATCCCAGAACCCCTAGTCTGCTGGTGTTGAAACTTCTACATGAGGCATCCACTATGAGAGAGATATCTTGTTAGAACAAGTGTGTCAGACTTTAAGGGCCCCTATTTGCACAGAGTGACTCAACAGATCACCCAATGTTGCCAGTTATTCACCAAGAATAACCCCAAGGATGACTCATACCCTAAAGTTACTGGGATTCAGGGCATATGCCCTTTCAAAAACTGACAAGTGAATTTTACCTAAATCCCAAGAATCACTGACAATTATAACGATGTCTTGACCTTCGTCGATACCTTCTTAGATGGGTGCCAGCATTCCTCATCAGGACAGAAAAAGCTTCAGGGATTGCCAAACAATTGCTGAAGAAAAAATTCTCATTTTGGGTTTCCTCACTATGTTCAGAGAGTCAGTGGACTGTGTTTGTATGAAAAGTCACTCCAAAAGTAAGCAACACCTTACAGATTACTTGGAAAACACATGCTGCCTGGAGGTCACAATTTATAGGACAAACAGAAAATGAATCATACCCTACAAAAGACCTTAGTGAAAATATATTAAGAAACCCGTCTGCATTGGGGTCAGGTGTTGTCCATCACTTTTGGTGAATGGCTCCTAGAAGTGGATTATATTTAAGCCCCTTTGAAATTCTTTTTGAAGACCATTCCAAGCTTCAGTTTTGAACACTACCACTGAGATTGTATGTAAGATCAAAAAAGAACATAAATTCAGAAAGTTTTAGGTGTTAACGTATAGCTTTGGATTCTCAGGAAACACTATGCTTCCAGATGAAACATTTCATTCTTTCAGACCTGGCTATTGGTTCTTACTTAAGACCTGGCTTAGTGGAGCTACCCACGATCAACTGTCAGAAAAATGGTCTGGTCTTTGTGATGTTTTCTAACCACTCACATGTATTTAAAACTTTCAGGCATAAAACCCTGGATGCATCACTCCAGAGTGAGGAAAGTCCAGGAAGGCGATAACTTGGGAAACAAAACTCTTTGCTTTTGTGAATCTGTGACAGGATTGAGATACCTACTTAAGAACAAGACAAAATTTAAATATTCTTCTGACTTCTGTTGCAGGATACCCTAAGATTAACTCCATCAGCACTGGAAACCCTGAGATAATGAATAAGAGAGCTTTCCTAGCTCTAATGAAATATCATTTCCCCTTCCAAATTCCAAGATCTGTAATATGGCATCTGACACCATATGATTTCTGTTGACAACATGCCCACTTTGGGGATCTGAGTTTAACTTCATGGGAAAAAAAGGAATTTGGTTTGATTTTGGCTTTTTTATTTTTATACTTTTTATTTTTGTGCAGTTTTTATATGGGCCTGCTTGAATGTTCCCTTTTACCTCTTTGAAAACTGTCTTTACAGCTACATGCCATGGTTTAGGTGAACATCCTGGCTACTTCAATGAGAGCATAAATGACTTTCCACCAAGCAGTGGTGGTAATAATCTAGCTTCAGACAATATAGGGTTTGTCCTCATAAGGAAGCAAGAAAATTCTGTCTTTGAAAATATGAATAAAACTACAGTTGTGTAAAATTCTCCACATGTCAATTTGTTGTTTGTCAGCACATCTCTGCCTTTGTGTGTAATTATTTTGGCCTCCAGGGGCTATAACAATTGGTACGGATGGTGCCTAACGAAATTTTGAGCTCAGAAATATAAGGGAAACTGGTACTAGTGCTTCCAGGAAGTGTAGTCCCAGAAAATTTCTGGTCAGTGAGAACTAATTTGGAAACTGATGTGTTGGACTGAAACATGTATGTGTATATAGTTGCAGTATTTAATCTAAAGTATTTCTTTACTATCTGTGTCATTTCTGTTGGGTACATGCTACATAGAAGTAGACTTAGGTAAACTAAATGTTGGGTAGAATTGAGAGATAGGAAATTAAGCAGTTTTGAAGATAAAGAATTCAATAATGGAATCAAAGTAGTTAAGTTTTGATTGTCAGCATTGTGATCGCAGCATCTGAGCAGAGCTTTAGCAGTCAATGTTGGTTAAGTTTTTTTCCTCATACTTACAACAAAACTTCTCGGAAATCTAAATTAGGGAAAATTAGTAGACTTTTGCTTGGTTGATCAGAGAAAATTTTATGGAACCTCAGTAGAGTGGCTCAGATATTCCACAAAAATTCTCCATTTTCTTATGGAAAAGACAATAGACAAATTTGACCTATTTGTCAAGAAGTACTATTTGACCTACTTATTAATATTTATGGTAAATTGGAACTTACTGGGAAACATTCATTTCTGAGAAATGTTTTACCTTAGTGTATATAAGAATGTTAATACTGATGTTGTAAAAATTACTATAACTTAAGTGTCTGATGTGTTCTGACCTAATGTTGCTTATCAAATTTGACTGTTGTTTGGAATGTTTTAAGTTATAATATTGAACAAGTTCCTTGTCAACTGTGTTATTATAATATTTTTAGCTTTGCTTATATCAGAGATTTATAATTTGCAGAAACTTTTTTCTGGAGAAATTAACAGGAAAAGAAAACAGCATTTTAAAATTTATGCTAATTTAAAGAGCTCAAGATTAAGAATTTTCTACATAGGACTGAATTAATATAACAAATTTTTGTTTGAAATATTACTGATTGGGAGGCTCAAGGGGTTAGTACGCAGCACTGTAAGCTAGCCGCTGCTTCAGTGGGAGTTTGATCCCTGCCCTGGAGGTGACCCACATGGTGCGGCAGACCTCTCCTGACCCGCCCATTGCTCCCCTTAGCAGTGTAACTCATCGGTCTGCCTGTTCTGCTCCCCACTCTGCCTCTGGTGAATCATCTCACTGTCCCTGCACCTCTGGTCTGTACCTGGTTCTGTATGCATAAAAAAATAAATCTTAAAAAAAAAAAAGAAATATTACTGGTTTGTTTTAGTTTAATTTTTTCCTTTTAATTGATCAAGAGCTGCAGCAATGTAAAACTGCATTTTTTTAAAAAGATTTATTTATTTGTGCATACAGAACTGGGGTACAGGCCAGAGGCTCAGGGGTGGCGAGAGGCTTCACCAGAGACAGAGTGGGGAGCAGAACAGGAAGATCGACATAGTACACTGCTGAGGGGAGCAGCGGGCAGGTCAGGAGAGGTCTGCCACGCCATGTGGTCACCTCCAGGGCAGGCGGGGATCAAACTCATGCGGAAGTGGCTTTAGCTTCTTAGTGCTGTGCTTTAACCCGCTGCGCCACCAGGGAGGGCCGTAAAACTGCATTTAACATGATCAGAATTAAATTGTGTTTAATTTTCTCTCACCTTGATATCATTACAACATGTAAAACAGCAATAAGCATTTTTACTATTTTTGACAACATATCTATCTTTGCATAATTTCAATATGGAATTTTATTTGTTTATCCTTAAATAGTGAATAGGAATGATGGTTACATTATCCAAGATTTGATTGGAAGATCATATTTGCAACCATCTGAGACTTAAGACTGAGCCGAGCCAAGAAGAAAAGAGCTTGCCACCTTGCCTTTAGGCTTTCAGAGACCTTCTCAGGAGAGTAGGGAAATTTACCTACCTTGAGCAGAAATCCACGTAAAGGTGCAAATGTTGCAGGTGGAATATAGTGAGACCATTCCCTGCCATGACTCCCAAGGCATGTGTAGGACAAATGGTTGAGACCCAATCTAAGATCCCATACAGAAAGTGCCAAGAAGTCAATAGAAATTCACTTGGTTTTTGTGCTTTATGAGTTTACACACATATAGCTCAAAAAGACTGGACTTAGACTCAATTTACACATGCATTTATTTCACTGTACTATTTTACAGAATTGGGATCAAGGCAGAGAGAAACTTATTTTATTTATTTATTTATTTTATTTCATTT
>NW_004567104.1:998256-1011842 GCF_000260355.1 Condylura cristata
CGAACTCATGTTGAAGTGGCTTTAGCTTCTTAGTGCTGTGCTTTACCCCGCTGCGCCACCAGGGAGGGCCGAGAAACTTATTTTAATAGTAGCTTTACTTACACATTTTTGGGATTTTTTTTCTCTCTTGGCTTGGACTGAGTGACTATTTTCTAGAAATGGCAGACTTTGCCACATTAGCTATGACTTGTAATTAGTGTTTCCTTTGAACACATAGCAAGGCCAGAGAAACTATCTTTCGAAGCCAAGCCCTAGCACCAGGCATCTTTCATTGCCACAGAAATGCGACAAAACTTTAAAGTGGGAAAATTTTAAGAGGAACAGTGAGGAGCAAATTTGAGCCAGTGGCTAGTGCTCATTCTCAACTCAATAGTAGAAGGTAGAGCTCTCTAAACTCTATTTAATGGGGGTTGGGGGAGTGGTGGGGGCTTAGAATGGGTGCAAGGGGGCATGGGAAAAGAGGTTTTGGCAGATCATCGGCTGGGGCTTTGACAGTTAAACTACTGGTGAGGACGGGTGGCTATGAAAAAACTGCCAGCTTGCAATGAATGGCTTCAGTTTGGACCTTGGTCTCTGCTCAGCAGACACCAACTGTGGTAGGACAGAGGGATCTGGCCAAGTCCGCTTATACACTCATGCATTCTCTCTCACTCATTCTCTCATCTCCCTTTTTTCACTCCTTGAATAAGTAAATCCTGTTATTGTTGTTTCTTACCATGACCCTACTTTTGAGTTGAATCCTGCAAGTATCCTGTAAGGCCCCATCAACTGGGTCAACCCTGGCTTTCCTAGGTTTACTCAGTTTCAGTATGACATTTGATTCCGGGGAAAAAAAAAACCCACAAAACCAAAAAAACACTAATTAGAGTTATAGACAATCAAAATTGTCAAATGTCAGTAATTGTTGAAATTCAGTGATAAGGTAAATACATTTCTGTATACATTTTTAATTTGTAGTCTTAAATATATGTATTGTTAGTTGTCAGCGATCCTGTAAGATTAAATAAAGGTCACGGCACCGTACCCCGGAAGGTAAGTTAGAACAGGGCTTATCTCCCGCAACTAAATCAAGACTGCTAAACTGGTGTTCCCCAGTGTCTCTGAAGTCTGAAGATGTCTTGAATTAATGAAATTATATGCAGAAGCCAGATGCGCAGGTGCTTTAGTTACTAGGAAACTTTGACATCCCACCAATAACTTGGTTTCTTCCCTAAACCCGTCCCTGGGGCCCAGACTCCGCACCCAGCCAAGATGGTGGGTCAGCACAGTGAAACAGCTCAAGCCTCTGTCTCAGTCTGCGCAGGCGCCGGGCTGCGCAGGCGCCGGGCTGCGCAGGCGTAGTCCTGCTTACCTTGCCGACCTTGGCTGGTGGCGCCTGCGCGCTGGGAGCAGTGGGCTCAGCGCCGGCCGCAGTCTTGGTCTGAGAGCGGCCGAAGTAGCTGACTCGGTTAGAATGAGGCTCTTGCTCCTTCTTCTGGTGGCGGCGTCGGCGGTGGTCGGAACGGATGCCTCGGCCAACCTGGGCGGCGTGCCTAGCAAGAGATTAAAGATGCAGTACGCTACCGGGCCGCTGCTTAAATTCCAGATTTGGTGAGTGTGCGCGCCGGCTTCTCGGGCCCGCAGGACCTCTGCCCGGCGCCGTTTGCTACGCGAGGTCCAGGCTCTGTGGCCTGAGCCTCCCCGGGCCCGGAAGACGGCGTCTGCGGCCCGCCTTCTCCGGGCGCTACCTGGGGCGTCAGGTCGCCCGCCTCTCTTCCGAGCCGTACAGTGCTGGGAATGGGGAAGGAGGGCGCTAGAAGGTTAAACGCCAAAAGGGGAAGATGCGGGGACACTTGTCAGCGCGGACGAGCGGCCGGCGTCTGCGCGCCATGGCCACGGCTCCTGCGGGGCTGGCGCGCTCCGCGCTTATCAGCCAGGTCTCTGCCCCCGCGCCCCCGCTCCCCCGGCCTCTGCCAGGCGGCCTCGCTGCCCCACTAGGTGAAGATGAGCGCGTTCTTGGAGGGGACCCGCGAGTGACAGGCCCTTTTTCGCGAGACTGCGGTTGACTGTTGCGTGAGGGGAGGGCTGACTGCTGGAGGGCGTGCGGAGGGCTGGGGAGGCTGACTTGACTCGCAGTTTAGGGCGTCTTGCTCTGCTTGACAACCGTTAGCTACCAGACAACTGGATTACTCCCCACCCATCCTTACCGCTCCCCTGCCCCCCATCCCCCAGGCTCTCTGCACCCGCCTACCAGGAATAGCATACCCTGGCATCTCGTTAGACTTTCAATTCTCTTCTTGTGCATTCAGAAAAATAGAAGGGGGGGGGGGAACACCCCGCAGTTTTCGATTTTATTTTGTATGTGATTTTGTTCTTGCTTATTTCCTGTTGGACCCAGAACAGTAAAGAATAATAAGGTTAAGGTTGGAGAAGGTTTGAAAGAATCAGCTTAAAAAAAAAAAAACACTCAGTATTTTAAGCAGAAATTAGAATCCTGTATTGCAAAAGAAACTTTTTCCTAAGTCTTGATTGGAAATTAGTGCGGGCCACGTGCATTTAAAATTATCTTTTTCAAATTTCACGGGTTATATAAGTTAGTGTTCTACTTATCCAACTAGTTTTTGCTTAGTCTTTAAAGACTAAAAATCTTTAACATTAAAAAAAATCTATCTGGCCCTCCCTGGTGGCGCAGCAGGTTAAAGCACTGCACTAAGAAGCTGAAACCACTTCCTCATGAGTTCGATTCCCGCCTGCCCGGAGGTGACCACATGGTGCGGCAGACCTCTCCTGACCCGCCCGCTGCCCCCCTCAGCAGTATACTTCATCGATCTGCCTGTTCTGCTCCCCACTCTGTCTCTGGTGAAGTCTTTCACTACTCCTGAGTCTCTGGCCTGTACCCCAGTTCTGTATGCACAAATAAATCTTTAAAAAAAAAAAATCTATCTACTCTTGAAAGAGAGTCAGGTGATGAGACTATTTTTAAGTGAAAACTAAAAACCTTGTTATGTCTTCCCAATTAAAAAAAAAGAAAGAAAGCTCTCTGCTGTGTATTGTGTACCCTGTCATTCATCATCCACATATTACCAAGTAGTATTTCGGCTTCGACCAACCCCATCGTTTTTTAAATTAGAAAGTGGTAGTGATTATATTTTTGGATCTAAGTGTATAAAAAAGATGGTAGCTTCCCAGGTTATGTAATTTTTCTGTTTCCTACTTACATATATGTATCTTAGTTTCACTTGCGCTTTTTTCAAAATATTCTTTACAGCTGTGCGTATTGGAAAACTTGCCACAGTAATTTAACAAGCATATCTTCGTCTGAGGATTATCATAGCATATTTCAATGTGTGTAAACAGTTGTAGGGAACGGTATTTCAGTCCTTAAAGTTAAATTATAAAATAAAAGTCGTAAGTACTTTAGTTGCATTTTGGATCCTTAGCTTTGTCTTTATTTTTTTAATTTGTTCATACTGCCCCAAAAGTCTAGTAAAAGTTTTCTTTTGCAGTCCTTAACACATAGCATGTTATATACAAAACTGAATGCTTCGGTTATTTTTATTAATATGCAGATTGAAAACTATATTTTCCATAGTTATGCCCTACTATATTGTTATGCCCTACTAAATGCTGGTAAATTTGGTCTATTATTTGTTCCTTTTTTCCCTCAGAGACTTCCTAGAGGGAAAGTGAATGTTGGATTTTGGTTTTAGAAGAAGCTCTTGGCCATTCCTTTGCAAATTTAGGAAGGGGCGAGAAAGATAAACAGTTCAGGATAAATATATGAAAATTCTTTTATTGCATTTGAAATCTTATTATAAAATATAATTTTTCTTAAATTAACACAGTTGACACTTAAAGAGAGTTAACTTTACCTTCCTTTCAACTCCTTTTGTTCCTTATATGAATTATATGTACTTTCTCCCATCATATTGTTTATATAACCAAATAATAACAGTGCAGATGGGATCTATGGGAGGACAGTTAAGCATAGTTTAAAACAGTCTTCATGCATTTTTTTTTTCAGTAATTAATTCATTCAGCACCTCATTGTCCCAAGTGCTAACAAGTTTAGTGAACTTGGCGAACATAGCATCTTCTGAAGCCTGTAAAATGGCACAATAGGCCCTCCCTGGTGGCTCAGCTTAAAGCACAGCACTAAGAAGCTAAAGCCACTTCCTCAGGAGAGTTTGATATCCATCTGCCCAGAGGTGATCCACATGGTCTCTCCTGAACGGCCTGCTGCTCCCCTCAGCCTGTACTTCTTTGATCTGCCTGTTCTGCTCCCCGCTCTGTCTCTGGTAAACCCTCTCATTGCCCCTGCACCTCTGCCCTGTACCCCAGTTCTGTATGCACAAATAAATCTTTAAAAGTAATGGCACAATATTACTTTATGTACCCCAATAATAGGTCTATTATATCAATTGCTTGAGCAATAAAATTATATAGGTTTGATTGCATTCACTTCCTGTTTGGGGAAAGCATTTGTGAAGCTTATTTGGGCATTTTAGTATTGGACATGAAGGAAGTTCTTTAATCAGTTTAAAATGTAGTTCCTTTGTCACATTTTCCTTTCTTGTGATTCTTATGTGTAAATATATTCTGATAGGTAATGCTTGGCATACTGTTTATGTGAAATTTTTTTTCCCCATATCTGTGCATGAAGTAATACCTGTGCATTTAATTGATGGCTACTGAAGCAGATTACTAGTAGCAACTCTTTATAGTTAATACTTACTTGAACATTTGGCAGTTGATTTACTAAGAATAGTAAATTCAGTTAAGATTTCAAATCATAAGCAGAATATAGCAGAGTTTTCCAATATTTTTTAAATTTAATAATCTCTTGCTATAATTTAGGACAGTCTACTTCTAAATGGAGTTTAAACAGGTCAATGAAGCAACTACTAACAGATTTTTATTTAAATTTATACCAATTTAGCCTTTGCTTTGAAGGCAGGGAAATAAAGACCTAACACTGATTTGAATGTTGATGCTGATTTAGATTAGTAAAATGCTGAATTGAAGAAATCCAAAAAATTGTGAATTACAGAGATTTTGTTGGTTACTGTAGGTTTAATAATTGCATATTCAACACAAACACTCTTTACAGGCACTTTGCTTGGTGCTGGAAATTCAATTCACTGCTCTCACAGACTAAGCAAGAGTGAAAAGACATTGGACAACACATGTAAAATTATGATTATGTTGAGTCTAGTGAGGGAAAAGTTAGATATTATGTGAAAAATTAGGATCAGGGTAAGTTTCTATGAGGAACTGAGTTTTGAAGGATAAGATTTATTTGGAGAGCACTTTTCAAGCAATGGGAATTAACCTGTTCAGTGGTTTTGTTTGTAGTAGGAAGACAGAACATAATTTCTTGAGGGTACCAAGACTACTAACCTCAAAAAACAGAGACAGTGCCACAGAATGGAGGTTTTGGTTCCTATTTAAGGGGAGAGGTAGTTTCATTGTGGAAAAGGCATTGTAGGGGACAAAGAAATAGATGTGGGGAAACCATTTAGGGAAACTGTTGGAGTTACCCAGGCAAGAAATGATGAAACACTGACTAAAAAAAAGGTGGTAGTAGAAGTAGAGAGTAAAGATCCAGGTATGAGAAGTCTTAGGAGATAAATTTTGTAATTTTTGGTGGGTTACAGGCTTTCATTTTTGTCATTTTAAACACGAAACAACTGCATTATCTAGCTGAAACTGTGCACATAATACTTATTGATAAAGTACTTTATTCAGTTCTTTTAGATAAAAATATGAATAGCTTTAAAGGTTTTTTTATCCTCTTACTGAAAATTGAAACTTTGTGTTCTTTACACTTTTCCATTAAGGTAAGTACTAGAAATCAAAGTAAATAGACCTTTTAGAAATACCAAGATAACCTCATAAAATTAAATAATATAGTTACTGGGAAATTGGCATTACTGGACTATCAATTTGGAAGCTCAGGGTTATTATTTTATCTGCCACTTTTGAATGACCTTGAGGAAATGATTTCATCTTTTTAGCTTTCATCTTACTCATCTATAAAGTGAGTATATTTATATACTAGTCACCTCATTTGTACTGCCAGGAAGTTTAAAGAAAAAAATGAAAGCATGCCTGTATGTTTCGTTTTTGTATTTGCCACTGAAGAGCCTTCTGGTTCCTCTGATTGCATTTTTCCTGAGGAAAGGGAAATCATGATTTCATATAGCTTACCTTGACAGGATTGGTGAGGAGAACTCTTGTAATGTAGATTTTAGCTGGAACCTTGTTTTATTAATACCCTTTTTTTCCCATACTGCTTCTTTTCACTGCCAGAGTTTTGGAAAGAATTTGTTTTTACAGTAAGGTTTTAAAAACCAGTTGTCTGGTGGGAAAGAGAGGCAACTGAACAATATTACAGTAAATGTTCTGTTCTAAGTGTTCTAAAGATTTAATAGAGGGTTTAGAGACCCAGAAGTAGTAAGCTTGTAGAGATGATATGAAATCTTGAACTTCACCAGGAGATAGAGAATGCAATAAAGCTGAAGCTAGAACAGTTAAATGATGCCTGACTCAGCATAAAAGGAGGAGGAGAGAACAGGAAATGAGGGAAACTATAGAGCTTGATCATCAGTTTTAAGTTCCTAGCATTGTGCGTATGCTGCTGTTTATCATGTGTTTCATTTATTTGTTTTAAAAGGATAAAAATATGAAAATAACTTTCTAGCTATGAAAGTAATACATGTTTGTTGTAATTATCATTAAAAAAGTATCCAGAAGAAAGTAAAAAAATCCTTGTAACCCTCTATCAACATTTTGAGGAACCTTTTTCAAGATGATTTTCTACATATACACCTATTATATTATATTATGTAGTCTTACATAAGTGAGTTTATTATTGTAAGCTTTTAAAAAAAATCTGTTTCCCCTCTATCACTTAGCTTTTCACAGTAAGACATATCTACATCAACAGGCATGGTATTCCTTAATTAATTTAACCGGTCCCTCTTTGGTTAACATTCAGGTTAGTCTTCATTTTTTTTTAAGATTTATTTATTTATTTGTACAGAACTGGGGTACAGGCCAGAGATGCCTGTACCCCAGAGGATTCACCAGAGACAGAGTGGGGTGCAGAACAGGCAGATCCAAGTAGTACACTGCTGAGGGGAGCAGCGGGCATTTCAGGAGAGGTCGGGGCAGGCGGGGATCGAACTCATGCAGAAGTGACTTAAGCTTCTTTGTGCTGTGCTTTAACCCGCTGTGCCACCAGGGAGAGCCCAGGTTAGTCTTAATTTTTATAAAACTCCTTTCTAAGGTGAATATGCTGAACTGTCTTTGTCCAGTTGTCCATTATTTTAATAAACTAACTCCCTAGAAGTAAAATGTTACTATTGTGTCATTTTAAATGTCCACATAGTTAAATTGGTTGACTTCTAGAATGTCTTAGAATAAATTAAGTTTAAAAACTTTTTAGTCTATTCCACTGTAATCAGAGAATATGATATTTTTTTGAGTTCATTGCAGTGTCATTTGAAATCAGTATACAACAAACAGGACAAGGAAGAAAGCAGGAAACAAAGTAGCCAATAGCTTTCTAGTTTGGCTGGTGAATTATGCATAAAACACAATACATTTTATTTTTTATCAGTCCTTCTATCAATTTATAAAAGTAGAGAGGGTGAATTTATGACATGAATTATACCTCTGTTAGAAAAACTGAAAAGAATTAAAAACATGAAATTGTGGGCCCTCCCTAGTGGCCCAGCCAGTTTAAGTGCTGCACTGCAGGTGAGCTGCAGCTGCTTCAGTGCAAGTTCAGTTCCCCCCAGGTAATTCATGTGGTGCAGCAGACCTCTCCTGTCTCTCCCGCTGCTGCCCTCAGCAGTGTACTCTGTGGATCTGCTTGTTCTGCTCCCCACTTTGTCTCTGGTGAATCCTCTCACCCACCACACCTCTGGCCTGTACCCCAGTTATGTATGCATAAATAAAGAAATCTTTATTTTTTTTTTAAAAAGAATTTCTACAGAATGTAGATCACCATTTACTAACTGCCTTTATGAAGTCATTTATATTGCGTTTGCTACGTATCTTATTAAGCCTATTAATAAAAATGCTTTCTTGAAGAAAGAGATAAAATTCCTTACTTAAAGAGAGAAAATTCCTTACCTAGAAAGACCTGAGGAATTTAAAGTGGTTTATTAATCCTTGATAGAATAGTTTGTACCCATTGCTATTTTCCTTAATTGTTATGCTAAAAGTATAGGGGAATTAGAAGTTAGTGACCTTAAAAATAAGGCAAAAAGAATGGAGAGTATAAGAACTTTTTTAAAGATTTATTTATTTATGCATAAAGAACTGAGATACAAGCCAGAGGTGCAGGGGTGGTGAATGACAGAGTGGGGAGCAGAATGGGTAGATCTATGAAGTACACTGTTGAGGGGGAGCAGTGGATGGGTCAGAAGGGGTCTGTCACACCATATGGGTCACCTCTGGGGCAGGAATTGAACTCACTGAAGCAGCTGTGGCAAGCTTGCAGTTCTGTCTCTTTACCCATTGTGCCTCCAGGGAAGGCCCATAAAAACATTATTAATTAAATTTTAAATTTATTAAATCTTTGTAATAAACTCACTAAAGAAGCAAGGAAACTTAGAAAACACTGTAGGTATATTTTGTGTATTGTGCTCTCATGGTTACTGTAGTGCTCAAGGGGTAGAGTGGGGAGGGAATTCACTTGATTTCAGTTAATACAGTTTCTTAACTTGATAAATAGATAGTTCCTTAGTACTACTTTTACAACTAAAACAAAAACAAAAAACACACAAGCATACAAGTACTTACACATCCAAATAAAGCACTTAGAGAAAGTGATGTGCCAGGCAGGTGTCTAGCACCGCCTTATCTACTAAACAGAAAGGAGAAATAAAAATTGCATCTAAAAATTATAGTTTTCAATGATCAAGAACTGTTGGACTGATGCTGTAGATCACAAACCATAATATTTACAAAAGATCATGTTGTTGTTGTTGTTGTTTTTTGGATAATGTAGGGGAAGTATTATTTCAAAGTCCTGAATATCAGTGGCACAAATCCATTTGAACTGGCCTAGAATGTGACATCACAAAATCCGTTGTAGTCTCAGCTCTGACTAGAGTATCATTACATATCTATTGCCTGGTAGAATGTTTGACACATAGTAGGCAGTCAATAAATATTTAAGTGAATGAGCTGAAGTAATACATGGTGAATAATCAAGAAAAAATTGCTTGATCTCTGTTGGTCTTATTATTTCTCCCTTTCATCTATTGAAAAGAAATTACTAATTATTATTACCAAAGAACATATAATGAAATTGTTAATTTGTGCAAAGGGAATATCAGTAATTATACTTTAAAAAACCTCAGGTTTTTAATTATTTATTACATTAAGGTCAGATACTTTGACTTTTAGATTATCAGCTGAATTGTAAACAGTGATGCAGACCTGTACCTAAAAATAGGTGGCACTTGTTGGTTTCAGGGTGGTTAGGTGTATAGATTTAGTATCTTCAAGACAGAAACAGCATAAAAATTATTATTGAGAAAATTGTGGCAAAATATTAATACTTGATGAATCTAGTAATAGTAATGAGATATGGATATGGTGAATGTTTAGTGAAAATAGATTCGTGATTTTAAATCTTTATAGAGATTTACTCGCCCCCATCTCCCCAAATCATACTATTTTGAGATGTAATCCTTTCTGAAATTTTTATTTTAAACATAGAGGATGCATTTATAAAGAAAGACTAGTGAATTTCTCACCTTCTTTTGGAAAAGTGGGTTTTCTTAAATCAAGGTCTAATATCTATTGTTTTACCCAATCAGTACAAACACAATGCAGTTGCCTTGGGTTGGTGGTGGTTGATATTTTTTTTTCTTGATGACAGTGTGATTGGCAAAATTGGCACCTGAGGTTTTTTAAAGTATAATTACTGATATTCCCTTTGCACTAATTAACAATTTCATTATATGTTCTTTAGGAAAACAATGTAGTAATGTACTTAACAGTCTTACCTGAATTTGTAAGTGCTTCTGTTGAGATGGTAGCAGTACCTCTTTTCCCTCCTCCCATCTTTGTTGAAGTGTGATTGACAAACAGAAACTGTATAATTAAGGTAATGATTTGGTAGATTTAACATATATTGGGGAAGTGACTATCACAATAAATCAGCTAACATTCATCATAACATGTTAATTGCCTTTTTTTTTAAATGATGAGAACATTTAAAGTTATTCTCAGGAGCTTTCAGGTATACGGTATTGATTGACTGTAACAATATGTTGTCCATTAGATCCCCAGAATTTATTCATTTTATAATTAGAAGTTAGTACCCTTTTGACCAATCCTATATTCCACACCCCATAGCCTCTGGCAACGTCTAATCTATTCACTGTATCTTACAGTTTGACAGTCCTTATGTATGATTATGTGGTATTTATGTTTATTAACTTGTTTCATGTAGCACAATGCCCTCAAGGACCATCTTTGTCTCAAATAGTAGGATCTCCACATTTTTTATGAATAAGTTCTATTTCACACATACCACATTTTAAAGAATTTGTATTTGTGTGTAAATGGACACTTAGTTTGTTTTCATGTCTTGGCTATTGTAAACAATGCTGCAGTGAACATGGGGATGCAGATCTCTCTTTGAGATAGTGATTTCATTTCCCCTTGAGTATACCTTGAAGTGGGATTGCAGGATCATTAGAATAGCCCTATTTCTAATTTTTGGAGCAACCTCCTTTGTGTTTTTCATATTGGCGTCACCATTTTACATTCATACCAAAGTGTCCCAGGGTTGTTTGATTTGCATTTTCCTGTTGACTAGTGTTGTTTCCTGTTCTCCATCTGTGTGTTATTATTGGAAACATGTCTGTTCAGTTTCTTTGTCCTTTATTTATATAGATTTTTGGCTATGAAGTTGCATGAGTTCCTTAGATATTTTGGACAAAACCCTTATCATTGATATGCTCGGCAAATATTTTCTCTTTTTTTATAGGTTGTCTTTTTGTTTTGTGAATGGTTTCCTTTGCTGTGCAGAATCTTTTTAATTTGATATAGTTTCAGTTGTTTCTTTTTTCTTTGTTACCTTTGCTTTTAGTGTCAAATCCAAAAAACTTGCCAAGATTAATCTCAAGGAGACTATCTCCTATGTTTTCTTATAGGAAGGAGCTTTATGGTTTCAGGTATTATATTCAAATCTTTAGTCCATTTTGAGTTTTTTGTGTGATGTAGTTTCATTTTTTTGCACATGATATCCAGTTTCCCCACTTTATATTCTTGGTTCCTTTGTTGCAGAGTAATTAACCAAAGTGTTTTTTCTGGATTATTGATTCTGCCTACAGATCTATGTATGTTTTTATGCCAGTACCACACTTCTTTTGGTCTGTGTTTGTAGTATAGTTTGAAATCAGGAAACATGATGCCTTCAGCTTTATTCTTAAAATTGCCTTGGCTAGTTGGGGATCTTTTATAGTTCCTTATAAAACTTTAGTATTGCTTGTTGTTTTTCTGTAAAAAATAACCACAATATTTTGATAGGGACTGCATGCAATCTTTAGATTATTTTGTGTATCTTGAACATTTTAATACTATAAATTCTCCAGATCCATGAACATGAATGCTATCTTTTAATTTATTTGTGTTTTATTTCTCATTAGTGTATCCTTTATTCCTTGATATATATGCACTTTGGTAGTTTATTTTACTTTTCTTGCTGGGGCATTGTGTACCATATACCCAATTTAGTTGTTCAGGGACTTTTATAGAGATGATTGGGTACTGTTGATTTAATTTCTTGAGTAGTGTTGTGAAATACTGTTACTTTATTGAAAATTATCTTCCCAGCTTTTGATTTCCTTTGCACAGTCAGAAGGAGTGTAAGAGTTATTTAAGGCCCTTTTATTCTGATTGAACATTACAAGCACATTTGCCCACTTAGGAGCAGAAAGAGAATAAGAATCAGTTTCATGTCTCATGCCTTGATTTTTTTTTTTAAGCTTCTTATTTTGAAAGACCCTGTTTCAGAAGAATAAATATAGTTTTCATTTCAGTGCTTATACAGGTATTGACTTATTAAAAAGGCAAATTGATTTTCAAGTTCAGGATACAGTGACATATATGAGAAGTTATTTTTGGTTATACAACAATAATCCAACTCTGTAAGTATGGCATCCAAATGGAACATTAGGACACACAAATACACACAAATTTGTGAAAAATTTCTGTGTATTTTCATATCCATCATCTAGCATCAAACATTACTGATTTGTGATTGTTCTTGAGAAACAGTGTTGGTAATAATTGTTAGGCTTTGCATTATTGGAAAATATACCTAAACGTCTAATCATTTAGCCACTTAATGGAAGTACTTTTATTTTTCTGCAGTGTTTCCTGAGGTTATAGGCGGGTGTTTGAGGAGTACATGCGGGTTATTAGCCAGCGGTACCCAGACATCCGCATTGAAGGAGAGAATTACCTTCCTCAACCAATATATAGGTAAGTAATTTCAATAAATAAAGAGGAAAGAATTATTTTACTTCATAAACTTTTTTGAAGTGTCTGTCCTTAGTTGCTATAATTTCTTGGTTACTAAAATAATGTGTAGAGAAATACTATAACAAGTTTATTTGATCCAAAAATAGAAGAATTTTTTTCTGTAAAAAGGAAGAGTTCTTATACAAAACTTTAGTATTGCTTGTTTGGTTAGTTTAAAAATGCCAATAAACATATTTTTTTTCTTAAGTAATTTTTATTGTGAAAATAGATCAGGAACTCAGTTTTTTTTTTAATCAATATTATAAAATTCCATAGTATTAAAATACTGCCTTTAAAGGACATTGTCATATACTTTTACAAGTGAATTTGTGATTAAATATGTGTAGCAAACTTTATTTTTTCACTAGTAATAATGAGTAACTTTTAGTGTCGAGCAAATGCCTATACACATAAACTTGAGTTGTGAAATAATTGAAGTAGATCAGAAATTGTAGCTCCTAATAAATTTGTCTCTTTTCTTTTAATAGACACATAGCATCTTTCCTGTCAGTCTTCAAACTAGTATTAATAGGCTTAATAATTGTTGGCAAGGATCCTTTTGCTTTCTTTGGCATGCAAGCTCCTAGCATCTGGCAGTGGGGCCAAGAAAATAAGGTATGTAACTTAGTAGCTTTGGTGGCTGTAAGTTTTTAGGTTGTCAATAAAAATATTTTAGTGGGCTTTTCTTTTTCTTTTAAGACTTACTGCTTATTCGTCATTTTATATGTTTTTCAGTTTAAAACATTTTAAATCTCTGAACAAGGAACTTAGTCTCCCTTGGCTTTAATTTTCACATATATTTATTAAGATTGACCTTATTATTTGTAGGGTAGGATGATGTTATTGTGGTAGAACCTGGGCACAAAATAATTTGATATTGATTAAAGTCATATTCAATAAAAAATCATATACATATATTTTTTTAATTATTACAAAAGTTTATTTTTACATCATTTTGCACATTTTTTTTCCATCTCGATTGTAATCCCCGCGGGTTTCCCATCACCAAATCACCCGTATGCCACCACCATAGTCCCATGCATTTCCCTCCC
>NW_004567104.1:1012042-1024132 GCF_000260355.1 Condylura cristata
GTTTCTCTTTTTTGGTTGCTGAGTAATATTCCATTGTAAAAATCATATACATATTTTAAAAATATATATATATGTAGAACCTGGGCACAAAATAATTTGATATTGATTATATAACTTTGATTAGTCATTCAGCAAAACATCATATGCATACTAAAATGTGTGTGTGTGTGTGTGTGTGTGTGTGTGTGTAAATAATATAGACCTTTCATACCAACTGATAATGGGCATTAATAGGTTTATTCAATTAAAAATGAGATTTGTCACTGAATTGGTCTTATCAGAATTCCCTTTTTTTTTTTGTACATAAAGAACTGGGGTACAGGCCAGAGGTGCAGGGGTGGTGAAGAGGATTCACCAGAGACAGAGTGGGGAGCAGAACAGGCAGATTGATGAAGTACACTGTTGAGGGGAGCAGCAGGCAGGCCAGCCAGGAGAGGTCTGCCTCTTCATGTGGTCACCTCCTGGGCAGGCGGGTATTGAACTCATGCGGAAGTGGCTTTGGCTTCTTAGTGCTGTGCTTTAACCCACTGCACCACCTGGGAGGGCCTTCCCTCAGTTTTTATTATTTTTCTTTTAACTGAAGTACATGGGGAATCTGTTATAGCAATTGCCTGAAACAATATAAATTTAAGAATCTGTGTTCCTCCATTTTTCCTTATATGATCTTTAAAAGTTTATATGGAAATTTTTTAAGTAGATGTAAAAAACTACCAAATGAAAACTTACATTCTCTCTATGTCTTTAATTGTTTCAAATAATATCCTTTTTTCCTACCTTTCTGCTATACAAATGACACTGATTATTTCTCTGTCGGGTGAAACTGCTTGGGTTTCCTTTAAGAAGATCTTATCCTTCTAGGCTGAGACTAACTTTAGCTGACTCCTATGCAGTTGTACTTTTATAGGGAGAACCATTAATTTTTAATAGTGGCAAGGCTTTTTAACAAAATTATCCTCAAGTGCTACTTATAATTGTATCTTTTCAACACATTAAAGTATCTTTAGTACATTTTACTTTTCTAGGCATGTAATGTTAAGTTTACTCTGAAAGAGAAATGTACTTCAAGCTGTAGCTTTCATAACAGTGCCCATGAAAGTTAGACTTAAGGTTACCAAATGCTAGGCTAATTTGTGAAATCAAAGCCCATCTAGTTCAAGTGGGAGCAGAGGGAGTGAGGAACTCTTTCTCATTTGCTCTGGGCATTTTAATATATTCTTTTGAAATAACTTACTGGGAATTGACATACTCACTGTATCCTACTTTTTGTCAGGAGTAATTTTGCTAAATTCAGACCTGTTCAAAATGGTACTTTTAGTTTCTTTTGGGAGGGTATAGATTTGTTTTTGAACAGTGAATGGATGTAATTTAATCTGCAAATGCTTTCTGGCACCAGCCTTTTTTCTTAGTTTGACTTTAAACAATTTGTTTGGAACATGGACAGGTTGTATTGAATACTTGGAATTGCTGCTTATTGCATCACTAGTCTCTTGTGAATTCATACAGTATATTATAAAACTGGTAAAATGAACCCTTCTTATGCTGGTATTCATTTGTTTAAGTCATTAAGTCCACTATGAATATCATAAATAAGATATTCAGCTTGTATGGAGCTGAGAATTAATGCTCTGTGTAGCTGAACACATGGAGTAGCAATTTACTTTGTATAGGACCTTTTAGACGTAAAAAACTACCAAATAAAAAAGAGACTACGTATTAAAATGATTACTGTGTCTTAAATATTCTTAAATAATGATTTTGCTGCTGTACTTTCCTTTTAGGTCTATGCATGTATGATGGTTTTCTTCTTGAGCAACATGATTGAGAACCAGTGTATGTCAACAGGTGCATTTGAGATAACTTTGAATGGTGGGTTCTGAGTAGATTGCATTCTGTGATGAATTTTAAATGATTTATAATGAACCTAAGGCTTTTTTATTTCTCATAATATTCACTAAATTATCCCACCTAAACAGCAACAAAAACTGTGATGACCTCTGAATGTATAGCTCCAGAGAACTCATGGACTCTTTTCTATATGCTTTACCCAGGAATCTTCAGCAATATATAATACCTGCTTCCAAACTGTTGATTACTGCAGCTTCCTGCAGTTCTTGTATACTCCAGTTAGCTTCTTCTCTACCATTTCACATTTAATGGCATAGTCATTGTTCTGCCCATATCAGAAAGCTGCAATAACTTACTCTCCATATCTAAAGGATTCCCAAGTTTTCTCAGTTCTGCACTGCTCTAATACATATACATATACATACATACATACATACATACATATATATATATATATATATATTTGAAGATTGATTTATTGATGCATACAGAACTGAGGTACAGACCAGAGGGACAGGGATGGTGAGAGGATTCACCAGAGACTTGAGTGGGGAGCAGAACAGGCAGATCAATGAAGTATACTGCTGAAGGGAGCAGCGGGTGAAACAGGAGAGGTCTGCTGCACCATGTGGATCTCCTCCAGGGCCAAGGATCAAACTGGGGCTGCAACTAGCATCGCAGTGCTGCACTTTAACCATTCTGTCACCAGGGAGGGCCCTAAAATATACTTCTGTTTATCTTCATCCTATGCCAAATCACAGTTACCTTGTTACCTTCTAATACATTTTCTGTATTAGAGTTTGGGAAACATGACACAGGTGCTAACGGTGATTTTGCACATTTTTTAAAAAAAAATTTTATTTGTGCATACAGAACTGGGGTATAGGCCAGAGGTGCAGGGGCAGTGAGAGCATTCACTAGAGACAGACTGGGGAGCAGAACAGACAAATCGACAAAGTACACTGCTGAGGGGAGTAGAGGGTGGGTCAGGAGAGAGATCTGTTGTGCCATGGGGGTCACCTCCTGGGGCAGGGATCAAACTCATGCTGAAGTGGCTCTATCTTCTTAGTGCTGTGCTTTAACCCACTGCGCTACCAGGGAGGGCCCAATTTTTATCATTTTTTAATGGTAAAACAAATCAAAAGAACATTTTGTGCCATATAAAAGTATATGAAATATATAGTTTTGAGTTTCACTTAAGTAACTTTACTCAAGTTATATAAATGCTTTACTCAAGTTATAATGTCCTTAATTTTGCTTCTTGGTCCATTATGCCTAAAATATTTATTTTCTGACTTCTTACAGAAAAATTTGCTGACACCTGCTCCATACAGCAGAGTAATTTTTTTTAATGCCTATTTCATTGTGTTGCTTCACTGCCTTCAATTCATTAAATGTCTTTACTTTATTGTTAAGATAAAGGTCAGAATATTTACCTTACCATGTGTACCTTATATCCTCTAAATACGGTTTTATTGGGGAACAGTCATGTTCATACAATTATGTTTTGCCTATTGTTGTTGTCAGGCTACAGTGAAAGTTGAATTGGTTTGACAGACTATATTTTGCCTGAAAATGCTTATTATCTATACCTTTACAGTATGTCAACCTCTGATCTAGTTCCTGTCCACTTATCTAGCCTTCCTTGGTGCCACTCTTCTATATTTCAGCTATCTCTTCCTTTTTTTGTAAATTTATGCCGATAAGAGCTGGGATATAAGCCAGAGATGTGGGGTAAAGGGGGTGGTGTGATGGTGAGTGGTGTCACCAGAGACAGAAAAGGCAGATTGAAATACTTGGCTGAGAGGAGCATTGGGCTGGTCAGGAAAGGTCTGCTGCACCATATTGGTTACCTCCCTGGCTGAGAATCATACTCATGCTGCAGTGGCTGCAGATAGCTTCATAGTGCTGTGCTTTAATCCCTTGTGCCAGGGAGGCCCCAGTTCTTTGGCTCACCTTTTTATCTCCACCTGTACATAGACAATAAATACTTGGAGAATAAATGTCTGCTAGAGAATCATTAATTCTGTGGTGGGGTTATATCATTTATTTTTATAGATGTACCTGTGTGGTCTAAGCTGGAATCTGGTCACCTTCCATCCATGCAACAGCTTGTTCAAATTCTTGACAATGAAATGAAGCTCAATGTGCATATGGATTCAATCCCACATCATCGGTCATAGCCCCACCTATCAGCACTGAAAACTCTTTTGTAAGTAATTTAAAAATACATAATATCTAGGTGTCAATTAATTCATATCACATATCAGCAAGATACTAGATTTTAAATATATTACCTGCACTTGAATTTCTAACTTAACATAAAAAAGATGAGTTTTTTCTTAAATTTATAAGTAACCAAGAACATTTGGACCTGCCAGAATACAGTAAGATTGTATTAACTCTATCTCCAAGGCTTAATAATTAGACCTGTAATTTTTTTAGCTGATTAGGTTTTGAAGTAATATATTTGTCTTTTTTATCTTTCAGACATTAAGGGATTTTTGCAAGAGCAGCGTGACTGACATTATGAAGGCCTGTACTGAAGACAGCAAGCTGTTAGTACAGACCAGATGCTTTCTGAGCAGGCTCGTTGTACCTCTTGGAAAACCTCAGTGCAAGACAGTTTTTCAGTGCTGGCATATTTTGGAATTCTGCACATTCGTGGAGTGCAATAATACTGTATAGCTTTTTTCTTCCCCAGATCCACTCAGTTATTAGATTTTTTTTTTAAGTAGATGTTACTACTTGTACTTTTTTTTTCTTTGTCAAATTTGGAAAAGTAAAAAATTGAGTTACAATTTAATTTAGTTTTGAAAGATGTCTGTTAAATCTGTTGTGATTTTATATGAATTTTCCTTTATAATTTAAAATTGATCTTTTGGGGAATGTAGCTGGAGTTCCCAAGTACTTTATAGGAGTTTATCAGACATCTCTAATTTGGTCATATTCAATTTATATTGTTTTCAGAATACTAGAGATTGTGAACATTGCATTATACAAGATTATGGGGGAAATCTATATCCAGAGTACTCTACCACTTTGTGTGTGTGTGCGCGTGTATGTATGTGTGTTTGTATGATTACCAGAGAACTACTAAAAGACCAACCGCTTTTTAAGCCTGTTGTGTAGTTCCAGTGTCTTGCCTTGACCAATCTAATGAGTTGATTATACTGGGCCTTTATACTTAACTCAATAAAAAACTAAGCAGATGTAAGTTAAATAAAAAGTTTGGATTTATTGCCCGGTGTACATGTCAACATACTTAACAGTTGTCTGCCTAAGTTTTTATTTATGACTTGCAAATAATTTCAGAGGACACATTTTATATTCAGAGAACATATTTTAGATTCACACACAAAGAGCAGGATATTTATCAGTTCCAAGATAAGTAAAACTTCACTGAATAAAGTTGACTTGAACTTCTACATCATTAATATTTGCCGGAGGCCAGCTCGGGTGAACAGGATTGAGGAGAGGAATCCAAAGAACTGAGAAAAAGAAATGACAGATACAAAATAGTGCTTAAGAGAAGCAGGAGTTAGGCGAGGTAAGCCTTCTCAGTTCAAGCTTAACGGGCCTAAGCCCAGTGCAACCTTTTTTTTTTATTATAAGATTGATTTATTTATGCATATAGAACTGGGGTACAGACCAGAGGTATGGGGGGTGAGAAGATTCACCAGAGACAGAGTGAGAAGCAGAGCAGGCAGATCCCCTAGCCGGGATCAAATTCATGCTGCAGTGGCTTCATAGTGCTGTGCTTTAACCCGATGCACCACCAGGTTAGTTCCCCCCCCCCTTTTTTTTTAAGATTTAATTATGCACATAAGAACTGGTGTCCAGGTTAGAGGTGCAGGAGATAAGAGGATTCACCAGGTAATAGATAGAGAGTGGAACAGGAATAGCTGGTGAGGCAAGAGAAGTTTGCTGTGCCATGTGGGTCAGCTCCCTGGTGGGGATTGAACTCTGCAGCAGTGCAACGGATAACTTCATAGTGCTGTTAAAACGTGTGCACCATCAGGGGGCCTGTAACTCATTGAAGCAAACTGCCCCCCTCCACTCCATGTTAGTTACTAGACAGTCATTTTCTTAGTATGTAGCCTTGTTCGGGCACACATTCACCACCAAGTTTCTACATTGTCAGAAACTCTGATTGTCAGAATATATTATATTACTCCATTTTTTTAAGAAAAGATTTTATTTATGCATACAGAACTGGGGTATAGACCAGAGATGCAGGGGTGGTGAGAGGATTTACCAGAGATAGTGGGGAGCAGAACAGGCAGATCCACAAAGTACACTGCTGTGGGGAGCAGCAGTCGAGACAGGAGAGGTCTGCTGCACCCTGTGGATCATCTCTGAGGCGGGGATCAAACTCGCACTGATGTGGCCAGGGCCAGCTTCACTGTGCTGTGCTCCAACCCACTGCGCCACCATGGAGGACCCATATATTCTACTCCCTTTCAATTCTTGCCTGTTTCTCAAGCATAACTTTGCTGACACAAGAAGGACATTGTGGACAGTCTTCTAGTCACTCCTACATTCTCCTTGTCTCAGCACCTCATGCCTTAGGGGTCTCCAACAGATATTAGATGAATGTAGGTTGCTGTGTATGAATTTAACATATCTGAGAATTTTATTATACATGAGGAGCCAAAACAAAGTTTTTTATGCAGTGAGTTTAATATCTTCAGATTTCTTAAAAGGCTTTTTTTTGTTTGGAAAAAAACTTAAAATTGATAATTTAACAGAGTAAGAAAATAAATTGGTAAAACAATCACACCAGCAATCATAGCATACTTCAGCATCCATATAGAAGTGGTAGGTCTAAATATGTTAGTGGAAGTAGAGAGAATTGAGGAAAAGTTATGAGGTAATCGAGCATTGTGTTCACCAAATATATAGCACAACCTCATACTGACTTGTCATGGAATGCTTTTTAAATGAGTGTCTGGCAATGCTCATGATTGTGAAAACCTTGCAGTGGAATGGACTAATCTCTAGCTGTCAGGAAGTTAGCTGAATAATTCACTGTAGAAATTTGATAAAGTGATAAAGTGATTAATCTTTTTTTTTTTTTAAAGATTTATTTATGCTTACAGAGCTGGGGTACAGGCCAGAGGTGCAGGGACAGAGAGGATTCACTAGAGACAGTGGGGAGCAGTACAGGCAGATCTAGGAAGTACACTGCTGAGGGGAGCAGTGGGCTGGTCAGGAGAGGTCTGCCACACCATGTGGGTCACCTCCAGGGCAGGGATCGAACTCATGCTGATGTGACTTTAGCTTCCTAGTGCTGTGCTTTAACCGCTGCGCCGCCAGGGAGAGCCTGCTTTATCCTTTTAGTGACGGTTGCAGTACTGCTTCCCTTCATATAGTGGAAAGAGTCAATAATGTAAACTTGAAATTAGAGGTTATTTATTCAGATACAGTAGCGTTTTGTTCTTGGGCTTAAAACTAAAACTTCCCATCTACATGTTGAACATACAGCTGTATCTAGGGTCTTTGTTAAGCTGATGGATAAGTCACAAGTCAACCAGTTAGACTTGACATTTAGCCCTTCCAATGGATGGTTCATGTATCTGACACGTCAACCATGAAAAACATAAGATTCAATTCTGACTTTTCCCATGCTTGCCTTAGGTGAATACTTGTCTTTAGGAGGATAATAGCTCTTAAGTGGATGAGAAACTCAGGAAACTCAGTTGAAACACATTCCAACATTGTTTTATTTTTTGGCCATATTTTAATCTAGGATTTAATGGCATCTAGAGATGAATAAGGAAAATAGGAAAGAGAAAAATTAAAGACTACCTGGTTTTATTAAATTTCTAATATTTCAAAGTTTATTTACAAATTGGTGTGATTGTACTTAAGTGTCTATATACTGTATTAACTAGAAGACTGAAAACTTGACAATATCCAGTGTTGGTACTGGTTTTTACCATAGTTGCTGTTGTGGAAGAAATTGTTAGACTAAAAAAAAGTTTGCAGAGTATGACCTTATACCTCAGTATCAAGATATACAAGCTAAATATGCTTTCAGAGTATGAATGCATTTATTTGTGGCACTCAAAACAGCAGTTGATGAGCCTTTAACACTGTCCAAACAGTGACATTTCTTTCCTATTTTGGTTATTAGGTTGGGACCTTGGTTGGTTGGCATTTTGTCAGTCATAATTTTAAATAGCTCCACTTGAAAAATAGTGTACAGGATTTTAAAGTATAAGTTATTTAATATTAAGGCATTTTAAAAAACTGGAAATAGGCCTTCCCTGGTGGTGCAGCGGGTTAAAGCACAGCACTGAGAAATCTAAAGCTTCCGCATTGAGTTGATTCCCGCCTGCCCCGGAGGTGACCAAATGGCGTGGCAGACCTCTCCTGATCCGCCCGCTGCTCCCCTCAGCAGTGTATTTCGTCGATCTGCTTGTTCTATTCCCCACTCTGTTGCATAAATCTTTAAAAAAAAAAAAAACTGGAAATAAATGAGAGGAACTGAAAGTCTACACATTGTGAAAATAAGCTTATTAAACTGATGTGAAAGGAAGCATACTTTTGTGGAATAAAAGGTGTGCTTGAAACTTTATATGATTACTATATTTAAAATTTTTTGTGTTGTAAGAATTGTTTCAAATAATGTTTATATTCTAATGATTTCTTAACCCCACTGGTGTCCCAACTTCAGTCTAGCTGTCAATTTTTACTATTTTAGACCTTAGTCTATTTCTCTAGTCTGTGACCCACTTGTGCTCTTCAGTATTGCTCTATTAGCAACCTGTGATGTACTTGTGTTGGGTGAAGCAGAAAAGAACTGTGTACAGTATTGTCCAGCATTTACCCCAACCTTCAGAATTGCTGCAGTGGTCACATTAAACATACCCAGATCTGGGGAGGGAGAAAATGAGAACTTGGCCTGTGTAGACAATTTAAAAATCTTAGAAGAGTGACAAAGCTCAGAGTTTCTAAAATACTCAGCTGAGTCTTTTGTTTAAGTTTCAGTACTCCTTTCCCCCAGGTATAAAAAAGTAAAGAGTCAGCTCTGACTTTAAAGAAAAATATAAATGGGTCTTGGATATAGTGGGAAAATTGTTACCCATTTTCTGTCAAGGCTTATAGAATGTAAAATGCTGATGTTAATCACAAGGAAAGTAACTCTACAAACTTACTATAGCAATGGTTTTAAATTTTAGTGTGACTGAGAGTCCTTGGAATGAATTTATGGATTCTATCCCTAGAGATTCTGATTCAAATGGTCTGAGCTAGGACACCAAAATTTGCATTTCTGACAAAACATCTACATAATGCTGATGAGTCCATTAGTGGTCCACACTAAGCCTAGAGCAGAAGACACGAGACTCATGACTGAACCTGGAATAAATGTACCTCTTGGAACAAGATTTTGCACATTTGCTTCATGTATATAGAATGACAATAAGAACAAGAATCCAGTAGAATGAGAACTTAAAAGGGAGAGAAGCAGGTGAGAGGGAAATTTTGGTTCTAAGGAAACAAATGGAGGACTTAAATGTCTCAATCTCTTTTAATACAACATTGGTTATCCTTTGCTGAATTAGCATTTTTTTTAAAGATTTACTTATTCGTACAGAACTGTGGTAGAAGCCAGAGGTGCAGGGGCAGTGAGGCTTTAGCAGAGAAGTACACTGCTGAAGAGAGCAGTGGGCGAAACGAGTTCTGGGCCATGTGGGTCACCTCCAGGGGATCGAACTCACACTGAAGCAGCTGTAGTTAGCTTGCAGTACTGCGTCCTAACCTGTTGTGCCACCACGGAGAGCCCTGAATTAGCATTTTAAAACACTGGATAAATGTCTAACAAGTAAATCTTGAGTACAAAATAGTTAATTTGAGTTCCTAGATTTTCTCAGAACAGAGCAAACAACATTTATGCCTTTATAGTGACAATCTTGATTTTCACATTGCAACTAATTTTTTTAGTTAATATAGTTCTGAATAGAGGACATAAACACATCATTGTAGTAACCATATTAGAGGTTTTTAAATCGCTAGAGAAGCCCAATTTGAACTTAATATTAAGTCTCCTTCTCCCTAAAGTAAAGAATTTGTTGGTTTATGTATCTGAAAACTGTTAGGTAGAGTTAGCCTCAGGGGTTCAAGTGCTATCACCTGAGCTCTCAACCTAAATTGACCTCATTTCTTGAGCTTCCATCACAGTTGGGAACATTGAGTGGGACTGGAGAGGATAGAGATAAATGAAAGCACTGATAAAGACCCTGAAAAGCACTCTGGTGAGACTTGGGCCACATTCCTCATTGAATTCTATTTCTCACATGCTATCCACTCTGTTTTGTCACCTATTATCCCTTTCCTCTCTTGGTTTTACTCATGCACCCAACCTTCTTCCTAAGAGGATTATAATTGTTTAAGACAAGTTTGTGGTTTGTGATTATGGGTTGCTCAAATCAAGGGCTTGGATGTTTGGGAATTATCTGGAATAGAATGAACCAGAATCTGGTTGCTTGGATTGGGCCCATAGGTTGCTACCAAAACTCCCTGTGGCCTCTGACTACACTCATTTACTCTGTGTTTTTGTAACTCTTACTAGAGAAAAAACCAATTAACTGCTCCTTTGTTTATTGTTGTTACTCCTGAGTTGCTAAGAGCAGGTCTGTTTGTAGGATAGTGTGCTGATAACATGTTTCCCTGAACATTTTTGTAATGTTTAGAAAATGCTGCCTTAGATTTTTTTTATCACTCACTGGATCTAGAGATATGATGCTGTTTTTCAAGGTATTAAAAGATATATTTAAACAAGAGACTATTTATAAATGTGGTTTTGCCAGTAAAATTCTTTAATATAAAGATATCAGGATATATGGTAATGTGAACAATTTTGAGATATACTTCAGTGTTATAAGATCAATAAATTAAGTATGCCAACTTTTTTCTAGTGCTATGGCAGTATTAAAACAAAACATGTATCCTTGGTGATGTTTGAAAAATGAATATTAAAAGCAAGGAGGCCTTTGTCAGAAATTACTCTGGGAAGAGAAGAACCAGTAACAAAACAAACTTGAAATGTTAATCTCCATTTTATTTCATTACTGTTTATTTACCTTTAATTAAACTGGAGTGAAATTTTCAAATTTACTAAACTGAAAAAAAAATAAATAAAATGCAAGGGAGGACACAAGTCAACAGAAACAGGCAAATTCATGGGAAAATTCTTGTCCTAACATTAACTAAATTCAAGCAACAGATTGAGTCAGCCTGTTTCCCTATGTGGAAATTCCTGAAAGTGGATATGTAAGTTGCAGTTACCCTCCTCACCTTTCAAGTAATAAGAATTGCAAAAGCTATAGAGACATCACCAGTTAACTCGTTGAAAAAATGGCTCTAAAAATGTGTCTTCACTGCATCGAGTTTGAAACAGGTTCTCTAGAAGTTCTTGCAGTTTTAATTCAACAAAAAAATGCTACATTCCGGTACAATTGGTGAGACCTGATGAGATAATGTGACATTTTTGCATGCCACAACTGGGAGGTGGAGGGGCTTTCTTCCTGGCATCTACTGGTAGAACCCAAAATGGTGCTAAAGATTTTACAATGTCCAAGACAGTTTCCAACAATAAACAATAGATTATTGTTTATTATTTTGAACTAGATTAGTTCAAAATGTCAACAGCAAGCCCACAGGGATTTAGGCACAAAATGATGTAAAAATAAACTATTATATTATTAAAAAAATTGGGGGGAAATAAAAAAAAAATGTCAACAGACCACTTTTGAGAACCTTGGATGAAGTTTAGGAAAGTTGGAGAATGGTAATGTTTTCATCCAAAGAGACTAGTCACCGGACACATATGTCATGCAAGGTGGCCTTTCTGAATTCTTCATGGTAGTGTAACAGGTACAGGTTTCATGGATTCTGCCCCCACTCCAGATACTGAAACTCCAAATCCCATCAGTACCAAGGAGAAGCACGCAGGGACATGAGGGCGGAGCTGAGCAGCCAGGTTGGGATAAAACCAGACATGTGGGCTCTGGAGTTGTCTCTTGGCCTGGTGGTTCACGGCTGATCGTTTTGGCTCTCAATCGGTTTTCAGTGTGCCAGTGGAGTCCAAGTCAGCAGACCTGGTAGGACATTCTAGTTAACTTGTATTTCTCTCCCTCTTTCCCTGGGTTATTCCTTTACCTTTCTCCTTATAAATAAATCCATTATTTAACCTTTTTGAGTGTGTCCATAATACGATTGAATCGTAAGCGCGCAGGT
>NW_004567104.1:1029324-1030240 GCF_000260355.1 Condylura cristata
CGGTTTCTTCCTCACATGCTTGCTGCTCCATGTGGCTTCCTCAGGTCTCCTTCTTGTTCTCCATCCTGCTTCCTTCTCTTCTCTTCTCTCCTTTTTTCTCTGCTCAGCTCCACCCTCCCGGGTGGGGCAGGGAATCTGGAACTTCCCCTTTCCCTAAGGACCACCCTGTTACACTAGTGTTACTCACCTGGAGTCTTTGTTGTGGTTCTGGTCCATGTAAAAGATTTGACAAGGAGAGGCAGATTAAATCCAAACAAGGCTTTATTAGGCTCGTACTCTTGCTGGGGAGCCAGCCCTGAAAGAGCAATCTTCAGACTGGTTCCCCTTGGGAAGCTGGGAAAGGGTTCCTAAAGGGTTTGTTTATCAGGGTGGGCTAGAGAGGACACTGTCAGTGTGCTTTGGGCTGGGCTCCACAGTAAGTGCAGTTGGGTTACATGCTGCTTCCTGTCTCCTTAGCATGTCACATCTTATCCAGCCAGGGGTGTGTTAGAACACTAATGAGTCCTCGCTCACTTGAGCTCAGGCTCTTTGACTATCCATATATGGGTGTTCTGCTTTTCTCCCCCTTAATGGAAATTGTGTAGTTTTCAGTTGTTAAAACCAGCCATTTGTCAAAATATGGCATATTTTTGTCAGAACATGGCATCATTTTGTAGGAATGGCTGTTTGTAAATTTGGCGAAATATGTCACGCTGGTTATAACAAGATGTTAGGTAGTACCTGTTGGCTGTGAATTAGTCTATCTGTTTAAACAGGATACTAGGATACTAGGTAATACCCTCCTGTCAGCTCTGGATTTAGTTCACCTGGGCTATCTCACTAGCAGAGACAGAGAGAATAACTTTGAAAATAAATAACATATTTCCTGCATTTAAGGACCTTACAGCAAAAGATACATCCTCATAAAAATGTTAAA
>NW_004567104.1:1030830-1031429 GCF_000260355.1 Condylura cristata
AATGTAATGTCTAAATCAAACACCTGAAGCTACCCATCCCCTCGTGGGCAAAAGTCAACCCAAAAGGGATTGGCCCAAAGCAAGGTCTGAAAGTCCACCACAAGTCTAAAGCACCTTCTGGCAGGGACCCATGGAAAAGAGTCAGAAATGGCCAGACAAATCTGGGAGGAAAAGAGCAAAATCAAATCAATATAAACACTGCCATAGTCACCTCCCTACAGGTATCTCACCCAACTCTGCCTTAACCAGTCCGGGATCAGGAAACAAGCACGGTTTCTTCCTAACATGCTTGCTGTTCCATGTGGCTTCCTCAGGTCTCCTTCTTGTTCTCCATCCAGCTTCCTTCTTCTCTTCTTCTTTGATTCCTTTTCTTCTCTCCTTTTTCTCTGTTCAGCTCCACTCTTCTTCTGGGTGGGGCAGGGAACCTGGAACTTCCCCTTTTCCTAGGGACCACCCTGTTACAATAGGAACATTAAGGGTGAAGCACTGCATCTAAACCCTTGAAGGTAGAACTTTAAAAAATGGGGAGGGGGCCTTCCCTGGAGGCGCAGCGGGTTAAAGCACAGCACTGAGAAGCTAAAGCCACTTCCGCATGAGTT
>NW_004567104.1:1031749-1036463 GCF_000260355.1 Condylura cristata
AGCAGTGTACTTCATGGATCTGCCTGTTCTGCTCCCCGCTCTGTCTCTGGTGAGGCCTCTCGCCGCCCCTGAGCCTCTGGCCTGTGCCCCAGTTCTGTATGCACAAATAAATAAATCTTTAAAAAAAAATGGGGGAGGGTGAAGAGGTATGTTGGAGGATAAGAGCAGAAAAACTGGAAAGGAACTAAAGTCAGGAACTTGTCTGATACAAGAGATGGGGGGTAGAAGGGTAACATAGACATTAATCCAGCTATATAAACTATCAGAGGGCTGTAGGGAGTGTCAAGAGCAGACCTGAAGGTGAAGATATGGGGAGTAAGGAACAAACCATCCACTCAGGAAGATGAGCTGCTCCTTACTGAAAGAAGATGATCAAACCCAGCACTGGCCCCACAGAGGGGCCCACCTGTGCCTATGCGGGTGCCCCTTTCCACTAGCTCTCCTCCTTTAAAGGACAGCAGCCTCCTGCCTGTACCCTGCCGGGACTTCTCTTCACTGCCCCCATCGGCAGAGGCAGCTCTCCTCAAGGCTGCCTGCCTGTGAATGTGCAGGGCTCTCAACAAACCTGTCCTTTTCAGAGCAGCTTTTCTGCCCTCTTGCATCTATACAAGTGTCTTTCTTCTGTCTGTTTCCCTAATAAATCTGCTCTTTTAAATATAACTAACATCTCTCTGCTGTGGAGAAGGTTGCTGCGTGCTGCTGACAGGGAAGTTCAGGTGAAAGCTTTCCCAGACCGAACCCAAGGCCCCCGCATTCCAAACTCATCCCCAAATATGATGTCATGCTCAAGAAACAGTATTTTAGCCATGAGAAAGCTCAGTCAGAAGTGATGCAGTAAATGGGCTCTCAGATAAGCATTTGCGGATTTGTCTCCTTTGACAAATTTATGACGAAATTGGTTTTCCCAGACCTCTTAATTGTCTGTGGGTTTAAATTTTTTCTCTCCTTTCCTTGCAGTTTCTCTTCTCTTGACAGGTTTAGGGTCAAGGAAAGGAAATCCCAAGCTGGCACCAACTCCTCTTCCTCCCTGTGCTGCCCCCTGCCCCCTCTTGCTGATTCCTCATTTTTGTTTCTCTTTGTGTAAATAAAGGCTGGTGCCCACTGGTCTCCTCCCTGTGCTGCCCCCTGCCCCCTCTTGCTGAATCCTCATTTTTGTTTCTCTTTGTGTAAATAAAGGCTGGTGCCCACTGGTCTCCATCCCAACACTAACTTTTACTCCCTCCCCTTTGCGGACGCTCCCCCACCTCCCCTTATCTTTGTTGAACATTGTATAAATAGCCCTGTAACTTGCCAAAGGACAGGACGGTGGGCTTTCAGACATAAGTCTGCTGCGCTACTCATTTGTCGACAAATAAAACCACTTTCCTTTCCCTCAAACTCTGTTTCCTTTTATTGGCTGAGGGAAACTGAGACCGGCTTTCGGTAACAGAAGCACAGGGGCTTTGTGATCATTCCTGTAAAGGAAGCAGGCTGGGCGGCAAGTGTCATGGAGCAGGAGGAGAAGGAGAGAAGGTATGGTGGGAACTGTGCTGGAAAGGTGGTTGTTGAGCTGCATTCGGTGTGTGGTCGCCATGGAAGGGTTTGTGCAGATGAACAGTGGGAGCACATCAGAGTTTTAGGAGGTGATTCTGGCTGTAGTAAGGGTGTGTGGGTGTGTGTAAAGGTGGGTAGGAATGGAATGTGAGAGTGGAGGAAGGGACAGGAGGCTGTCAAAGGATCTAACAAAAATTATTCTGTCATTCTTGTAGCAACATCTTTGGATGTTTGGGTGTGTGTGTGGGCACACACACACACAGAGTCTACTCAGTTTTGTGTGTGTGTATATATATATGTGTATATATATATACACATATATATGTACACACACATATATATGTATACATGTATATATATATATATACACAAATATATGCAGGTATTTACATCTGTCAGCTTTTATGGTTATAATACCTTTGTGTTCTGCAGCTTCCTTTCACATAAGATTTCAATGTCCAGTTGAAACTAAAGACTTTCAAAGATAAATCTACAGTCTCTTGTTTACAGTTTAAATTTTAGCCCTTGGGGATCATTTAAATTCCTCTTGTTATCTGTTTTCTGCTCATTGGCTATGGAATGCTCCATTCTTGGCTGAGAACATGAAATTCGTTTAATTAAAGTAGTTATTGGTGTCACATGGTCATTCTTTCTTGTTTTTCTGAGAAGTCATTATTGCCCCTTGTGGCCCAGCCTAGTATATTATCTTGGCTTCAGAGACAATTCATATGTCCTGTGAATACAGATTAAATATCAGTTTGATATTAATTGGAGAAATTAATTTTTCTTGTTAATTTCAAATAACATTGTAAGATGGGAATTCAACTGATCCCCCTGTGAACTAAGTAACAATATCCATACCAGTGCAAGTGTGGGTGGGGCATGCTGACCTACCAGCCACATCTGGGATTCTCACTTCCACTTCAGTCACAATACATAATGCATTTGTTTTCTCTAAGAGAATATTAGGCAGTGATTAAAGATTTTTTTTTAAGACTCCCTCACAATGGGATTGTGACTTGTTGCAGAATGTGGCCTGCTACCTGATGGCACAGAAGCCAAAAAACCTTGAAAAAAGGTCACCTGATCTGAAGTCACTTTGTTACAGGGCAGGAAGAGAGGGACACCCCTGAATCCCCAAACCTGCCTGCTCTAAGTTCTGCCATCTGCCGCCTCAAGACAAGATAGAAGAACTTTAATGGAAAGGAACTTTAATACAATATGTGTGCAATACAGAAAAGACAAAAAATATAATTTGTAAACTAAGCATCTGAAGTTACCCATCTCCTCGTGGGTAAAAGTCTACCCAAAAGGGATTGGCCCAAAGCAAGGCCTGAGATCCCATCACAAGTCTAAAGCACCTATTGGCCGGGCCCCATAGAGAAGGGTCAGAAATGGTCAGACAAGTCTGGGAGTAAAAGAGCAAAATCAAAATCAAGATAAACGCTGCCATAGTGGACTTTCACATGGGTCTCTCACCCACATCTGTTTCAACCAATGCTGGACGAAGAAGCAAACACTGTTTCTTCATATATCTCTCTCTGTTTCATGTGGCATCCTCAGGTCTCCTTCTGGCTCTCTATTCTGCTTCCTTCTTCTCCAGACTTCTCTCTTCTCTGCTCAGCTCCACCCACCTCCTGGGTGGGGCAAGGAACCTGGATCTTTCCCTTTTCCTGGGGACCACCCTGTTACAACTTGGCAGAAGATTGGAGGAAAGGTTGTCAAATCAGAATCCAAGGTTGGGTTTTGGGCAGCACTTAAGGAGTTGAAGAACAGATACAGAAAATGCAGGTTGGTAGAATCTCATTGGTCGCTTTTTGCCAAGTTACAGTATAACTTGAGTTTGGTCCAGAGCAACCCTTCTGAATGTTGTCCATTTAACCACAAACCAGGCACCTTAGTTCCATCTGTCATGGCTCTTTTTGGTCTAGGCAGTGAGCAGTCACCTCAAGGACACAGACTATCTTCTGGGCCTGTACTCTGAAACACAACTTGTCAACTTAGGAAAATTCAAGTATTTTCCCTCTTGTTTAAAATAGAGAGGGGTAATTTTTCTCCCATTGTTGTAAACCCACCATGCTGTTGTTATAAGCAGAATATCCTTTCTCCTTGTCATAAATTTCTGCAAATCATTTCATTAAAAGATAAAAAAGAGTGTGTGGACCCTCCCTGGTGGCACAATGGGTTGAAGTGCAGCACTCTGAAGATATCTGCAGCCAATACAGCATGAGTTTGATCCCCAGCCAGGCAGGTGACCCCCATGGCACAGTAGACCTGTCTTGCCCACTGCTCTTCTAAGCAGTGTACTTTGTCGATCTGCCTGTGAACCCTATTACCCTCACTCCAACCCCTGCATACCTCTGGACTGTACCCCAGTTCTTGTATGCATAAATAAATAAATCTTTAAAAAAAGTGTGTGATAATAAGACTCATGCTGCTGACCATGATGGAGTAATTGGGACCCAACTAACCCTAGAAATAGATGAAATAAGTGAAACAACTGCTTTCAAGAATTGGACAAGAGTACATGACTTTGATCTTCTAGAGGAAGGAAAATAGCAAAGAATTACAAATATTGGTCCAGGTTTCTCTTTGGAGGCTGTATTAGCCAGCTATAACTGCCATACAAAATACCACAGACTAGATGAGTTAAACAACATATTTATGTTCTTGCAGATCTAGAGGTTAGAAGGACAAAGTCAAGGTGCTATGAGGTGTGGTTTCCAGTAAACCATCTTTCTCAATGTCCTCACATGACCTTTCTTCTGTGTGCATATGCAGGGGGGTGTAGGTGGGGGGAGGAGATCACTTGTGTCTTGTTAGGAAGGATCCAGGGCATGCCTTACTTCTGAATAGTGTCCATGTAACCACAAATCAGTCTTCCTAATAAGGAGATAGAAGTCCTAATGGATTAGCACCTCACCTTTGCGACCTCAACTTCACCACCTTGAAGGCTCCATCTCCAAATACAGTCACATCGAAGGCTAGTTAGGGCATCAACATGAAATTTAGGGGAACGTAATTCAGTACATAAGTGAGACACTTTATAGGCCTAAGGGCAGAAAGGGAGATCCCAATAGAGCACAGTCATCTCAGTAAGTTGAGGAGATAAGTTATTGGAGCTCCAGGATATGACCAGAATTTGTAGGGCAGACAACTATAGAGGAAGGAGCTTTGGAAA
>NW_004567104.1:1037236-1050499 GCF_000260355.1 Condylura cristata
GGGTCAGGAGAGGTCTGCCATGCCATGTGGTCATCTCCGGGGCAGGCGGGAATCAAACTCATGCAGAAGTGGCTTTAGCTTCTCAGTGCTGTGCTTTAACCCGCTGCGCCATCAGGAGGGCCGAGATTAAGTTTTTAAGTATAAATTGTGTAGGGAAAAAACCACTCAAATGAAATAGGTTATTCAAAACTGAGATTACTTAAAATGAATACGGGAAAACAAATACTGATATTTAAAATCTATGGCATACCCCAGTTCACATTTTGATACATGTATGCTCAAAACAAGACTTGTCATTGTTATTTTTAGCAACTCAATCCTTTTAATATAACTACCTTGAAATATTAGTATAATACGTAGCTAGATGGAGATACATTTTTTACTTGAAGACATTTAATCTTTTTTATTCTGTTTATTTTTTACATCATTTTGTGACTTTTTCCATCTCAGTTGTAATCCCCATAAGCTTCCCATCACCAAATCACCCATGCGTCATCACCATAGTCCAGTACACTTCCCTCCCCTCCCCAATTTTGATCCCATTCCCCACCCTACCCCAGTAAAATGTCTCTGGTATAAAGTTGTTCATTATTATTATTTTTCCCCCTGGTCTTTTATGCTCTTACTATGAATGAAACCGTCAGGTATTTTTCTTCTTCTTTCTGGCTTATTTCACTAAGCATGATCCCTTCCAGCTCCATCCATGTTACTGCAAAAGGCATGTGTTTATCTTTTTTGATTGTTGAGTAATACTCCACTGTGTGCATGTACCGGGGTGGGAGGTGGGGTGGGGGGAGATAATAATCTTTTTAATCCAGTCACTTACTTTTGGGCATTTTGGTTGATTCCATGGAAGACATTTTAATTTTTAATACATTAAAAAAATAAGATATAGTCTATTATTAAAATACGATATAGTCTATTATTAAATTACATGTAATAAGTTATCATTTTAAAAGTAAATTCTAGATAGGCCCTCCCTGGTGGTGCAGCGGGTTAAAGCACAGCACAAAGAAGCTTAAACCACTTGCTCATGAGTTCGATTCCCACCTGCCCCGGAGGTGACCGCATGGTGCGGCAGACCTCTCCTGACCCGCCCGCTGCTCCCCTCAGCAGTGTACTTCATCTATCTGCCTGTTCTGCTCCCCGTTCTGTCTCTGGTGAATCCTCTCACCACCCCTGAGCCTCTGGCCTGTACCCAGTTCTGTATCCATAAATAAATAAAACTTTAAAAAAAAAAAAAGTAAATTCTAGATATATTCTGGCATTAAACATGAAACAACATGGTAAATCTGTCATCTCACCCTGCTAGTCTCCAACTAGCCAAGGGGCTTATTATATATTTAGGATGGACTCAGCATCTCCCAAATGTATATAATTATATACACAACCAGATTTCTGTTAAGGTTTATTGTAATTGTTACACGCTATACTATATTGTTATTTTGTCAGTGTTATCAACATATATCAATAATATTACATGATAAAAAGCACAAGTTCACTCATCAATGAAAAGGAAAAGGCATAAATACAATGAAAGCCAACCAAGAAGTGAGTCTAAGAACCTCTTTTTTACCAACAGTGGAGATTACAAGAGTGAAAATGAAAAAATAAAACTGAATTCTCAGTATTAACACAATTCCTAAAATGTGAGCTAATTAAGAGTAACACCAAAAAAGGTGGTGAATCAGTTAACACCAAGACTCCCTGCTCAGCACTCAGCTTTCCCCAAGCGCATTTGCTCATTTCCCTTCCACTGTTCTTAAAACGTCACAGTTGGCTCTGAGCAAAATTGATGTAGTACTTCGCACTGATGGTGGCTGGCGGCTAGGATTCCCCCCTTTTGTGTGCACTGACATCACCTTTGGAAAGCAGTACCAGGAAAGGCTGCAGAAAGAAGAGGGAACCGAGAAGTCCAGGGCATTCAAGAGGACATAGGTTGGGACGTCAAGCATGCTTTTTTTTTGTGTTAAAAAATTTGTTTATCCGTACAGAACTGGGGTACAGGCCAGAGATGCGGAGGGTGAGAGGATTCCCCAGAGACAGAGCAGGGAGCAGAACAGGCAGATCGACGAAGTACACTGCTGAGGGGAGCAGCGGGCGGGTCAGGAGAGGTCTGCCACGCCATGTGGTCTCCTCCCGGGCAGGCAGGATCGAACTCATGCGGAAGTGGCTTTAGCTTCTTAGTGCTGCGCTTTAACCCGCTGCACCCCCAGGGAGGGCCCCGTCAAGGATGCTTTTAAGTTTCTCTACCTCCAACTCGCAATTCTGCTTTCTGCCCTACTTCATCATTGATACTGTGCTGGGCTGTTGTTGCGGATCCAGCACATCCCTTCTCTTCCCCTATAACCACGGGATTATGTATAAATTCCATGTTCTTTTGCCAGAGGTGCCAGCGTGATTCCCCACTGAGGCCCCCTGCCGGAGGCTCCTAGCCGCCACCCTTGTCGCTGGCTGGCGGGGTGAACACCATGGTTCTTCCGGATATTCCTGCACCAGAGTGAGACTGAGACTAAGGGCTGCACAAGGCAATTGTGTTAAGTCTTTTGTTCCACTTCTGAAGTTCCTGACAACATGGATATTTGACCTTCACTTCTCCAGCCTTTGGGATGGTTTTGAAAGCATCTAATCATTTTCTGCTCTCTGCTTTCCTGATAGAAATCTGGTTGATGTTAATCTTATTGTTGATTTGCTCATTCTCTAGTGTTGCCAAAGAATGGAAACCAGTGATGATTAGGATGTGTTCCAAACTTACAGAAGTCATATTTCTTTGCTTTTCTTCATCACTGTGGGCACTTTTCCTGATATTTTGCACACTCTTTCCACCCCAAACACAACAAAAATGAATTAGCACCATTACTTTTAAATATTTTCATTTATTTTAGTTATTATTGTTGTTATTGTATCTTGTTTTACACCAGAATTATGACAAAGGGCAATTAATTTTAGAGAAAGTGAAGAAAGGTAGGAAGGTTGCTTTAATTTTTCCCATATATGACTGGAGGGAAAATTCATACAACCTTCAAGTTTATGAAACAATCGTCGAATCTTTATTAAACTGGCCAATAGAAGGAGGTCGTCCCCACTCAGGTACCGGAGAACTGGAATCTCTTCAGGATGTGGCAGCTTTTTAGCAAAGAGAAAGAGAAAGAGAAGAGTTCAGAGTCCAGTAAGAGACATGGTGACTGCAGAACCCAGGAGGTGGGCGTGAGTGAGTGGAAGCACTGATTGGGGTTGGACCCCTCCTGACTCTAGTTATCTGTGTACAGGGGCTGTGTTGTTACACTAAACTGGATGAGAAATAGGCTTTGAGACCTGCTCTGAGACCTGAGACAAGGCCAGACTAGATCAAGCAGAATTTGGATACTTTTAAATAGTTACACTTTATTCAAGTAGTTTAACCCACAAATACTGAAGGGAGCACAAACCTTCTCCCTTTGCTGGGAAGTACCGAGAAGGGGAGAAGATGGTGAGAGCTAGCCTGGGGCTGCATGATTATCTTTGAGAATGCAGCACCTGAGCTGGGTTTTCAGGTAGGACAGGATAACTAAATCTCCTTTTCTTCTTCCAAAAGCAGCTCCTCCCTCCAGGAGGCTATTCCCCATTAACTTCTGGGAGAACCTGCCCACTGCCATGGATGGCCTCCATGTTTGTGCACAGTAGCTGCTACCTGTGACCTTGTACCTGAGGCAGAGAAATTGACTCATCCATCACTATGGATGAGCCATATCAGGTTTTAACACTGGTAGAGCAGAAAGGTGGATTCTGTTAACTGCTGCACAAAATATCAAGCAAGCATACCAGGTAATCCTGATGTGGAGTTGCAAATTATTAATTCCTTAAATTCAGCTATGCTTTTTCCCAGCAATGTAAGACTTGATGATGAAAAATGAATCCAAAACTATTTGGAAACCATTGAAAGTGTCTATCAGCCAGCTACATTTGACTGACCAGATGCAGAGTGGGAGTTATTCACAGACAGCAGCAGTTCCATGGAACAAGGCCATCAATGTTCAGGATGTGCAGTGGTGACGCTGCAGAGCACTATAGCAGCCAATCCTTCCAGCAAGAACATCAGCATGGAAAGCTGAGCCCTGGAGATCTCTAAAGGGAAGAGCCCGAATGTATTTACTGACTTAAAGTGCACTTTTATGGTTGTCCCCATGTACGGGGTCATTTGGAAAGAGAAGGGACTTCTTACAGCCAGCAACAAAGATGTTAAGCACCCACTAATCTTGGCCTTGTTGAATTCAGTTGGTTACCATCAGTTATCAAAGTGATGTGCTGTCCTGGCCACCAAAGGGACGGTTCTGAACTTGAGAAGGGCAACTGAGCTAAGCCTGCTGCCTGTTCTGCTAAACAGGGCACACTCATCCCTCTTGTGGATGTGACTTGGCATGTTCCTGAACATACTGAGTGAGATGAGGAGAGCTAGTGACTGGGAATGTACTAATTTTGACTCCAGCTCCACTTGGGATGAAACTCCTCCCAAAGGCCCTAGTGCATCTTATGTTGAAACATCTACATGAGGGAAACCGCTGTGGGAGCCATGACTCACTGTAGTTCTGTGCACCCATATTTAAAGGGTCCATATTGGCACAGAATAGCTCAACAAATCACCCAACACTGCCAAATATGTTCCAAGAATAACTTGAAGACTGACTCATACCCTAAAGCCAGTGGGGTTCATCAGCAGATAAGTGTCCTATTGAGGACTGGCAAGTAGACTTTACTCAAATGCCTAGAAACACTGCAACTATAAACATCTACTCATTTTGTTGTGGACACCTTCATAGGATAGGTAGAAATGATGCCCACCAAGACAGTAAAGTCTTCAGAGTTTGCTTAACAGCTGCTAAAGGAGATAAAGCCTCACTATGGACTGCCCAAATTTCCTCAGAGTGACAATGGACCTGCATTTATCTGAAATCACTCAGATAGTAAATAACCCTTTACAGATTAATTGGAAATCACATGCTACATGGAGACCACAATCTTCTGGAAAAACTGAAAAAAAAAAAAAAAAAAAAGAACAATACCAGAAGACGACTTTGGCAAAGCTATGCCAAGAAACATGTCTGCATTGGGATCACATCCATTGCCCACCTTTGGATAAGAGTGGCACCTAGAAATTGGCTACAATTTAATGCCTTTGAAATTGTGTTTGTTTGGAAGACCCTCTCAAGCCTCAGTTTTGAATGTTAGACTGAAAATAGAACAAGACTGCAGGATCTAACTATATGTAAAGCATATCCAGAAGATTTTGGCAGTAACTCACAACTTTGCACACTGTAGAATCTCTATGTCTCTGAATGAATCATTGAATCCTTTCAGACCTGGAGATCAAGGCTTATTCAAGTCCTGGCAGAGTGGAGATGCCTAAGCCCAACTGTTAAACGTTTGGTTCAGCATGACATTTTACTAACCACTCACATTTCTTTAAAGCTTTCCGGCATGATGAGCTCTCCCTGGTGGCACAACAGGTTAAAGCATAGCACTAAGAAGTAACTGCAACTGCTTCAGCATTAGTTCAATCTCCTGCCAGGGCTGACCCACATGGAGCAGCAGACCTCTCCTTTCTCGCCCGCTGCTCCCCTTAGCAGTGTACTTTTCAATCTGCCTGTTCTGCTTCCTACCTCTGGTGAATCCTTTCACAGCCCCTGAACCTCTGGCCTGTCCCCAGTTCTCTATGCATAAATAAATAAATAAATCTTAAAAAAAACAAAAACAAAAACAAAAAACAACTCTTGTGGGCATTAAACCCTGTGTACATCATTCCAGAATTAAGAAAGCACCAGGAGGTGCTGACCCAGAGAGAAACCCTCACTGGTCTTGTGAATCCATTGAGGACCTGAGATATTTGTTAACAACAACAACAAAAAAAGTAGCCCTCCCTGGTGGCACAAGTTAGGATGCAGCACTGCAAGCTGGCCACAGCCGCCTCAGTGCCAGTTCCGTCCCTGCCCCAAACCTCTCCTGACTTGCGTGCTGCTCCCCTTAGCAGTGTACTTCATTTATCTGCCTGTTCTGCTCCCCAATCTGTCTCTGGTGAATCCTCTCACCACCCCTGCACCTCTGGCCTATACCCCAGTTCTGTATGCATAAATAATCTAAAAAAATTTTTTTTTAAAGATTTATTTATTTGTACATACAGAACTGAGGTACAGGCCAGAGGCTCAGGGGCGGTGAGAGGCTTCACCAGAGACAGAGTAGGGAACAGAACAGGCAGATCGACGAAGTACACTGCTGAGGGGAGCAGTGGGCGGGTCAGGAGAGGTCTGCCACGCCATGTGGTCTCCTCCGGGGTAGGCGGGAATTGAACTCATGCGGAAGTGGCTTTAGCTTCTCAGTGCAGTGCTTTAACCCGCTGCGCCACCAGAGAGGGCCCCTAAAAATTTTTTTTAAAAAGAAAAAAGTTAAATGATTTTCCCCCTATTCTATTAGCGACTATAGCTAAATCCAAGATTCCCCAGGATTTACTTCCTGAAATCATGAATGTGGTAGTTGCCCTAACTAAACATTTTCCTTTCAAAGTTTAAGGTTTGTGAAATGGCATCAGGAAACATGCAACTTCTGTTGCAGCACTCCAGTTTTAAATAACAATATTGATTCTGTGAACTTTGGTTTATTTTAACTTTTGAATTGTTTCAATTTTGACTTTTTTTGGGGGGGGTCCCTATGAGTGAAACTGCAGTAGTCTAAGATATCCTATGTGGGATAAGTGATAAGTAAGGTAACTGTGTCTGTATGGGCTCTTTCCCCCTTTGTGTCTAATGGTCTTGTCCTCTAGAGGCTGTAAAATTGCTATAAATGATGCCTGTACCATAGACATTTTGAGCTAGAAGATATAATGGAAACTGGTATAAGATTTTCCAGGAGACATACTTTGACTAAGAGGAAATAATTTGTAATTTAATGGATAATAGGAACTAATTGATAATATAAGAGGTTTTTGAAATATGTGCCTATAGTTGCATTTGGTTATCATTTTTCCTTTCCTATCTGATGTTGAGTCTATAATGCCCTTTTGGTGTGAGGTAAACTGGGAGTTTGGGTAATTTAAATTTTTTTCTTTCTTCTTCTTTTTTTTTTTTTTAAAGAAAAGATTCCAGTCATGAAACCAGAATAAAAGGTCCTGGTTTCACTGTCAACATTGCACTACTGAATTAACTGGACCTTTCACAGAAATTGAATGGTTGTTGCTTGTTTTGGGTTTTGTTTTTATTTATTTTTTTGCTTGTTTTGTTGTCATTTTATAATACTTATGACAAAATTTCCCAGAAACCTAAATTGAAGAAAAAATTTGGCTGTGTTTCATTTGATTGGTCAGAGGAAATTTTATGGAAGCTCAGTAGAGCCCCACTCCATAGAATTCCTCCCATTCCTTATGGTCTTAAAAGACATTAGATAAATTTGACCTATGTGGTATTCACATGGAAAATTGGAACTAAAGGAAGCACTGTCTCTTAGGAATATGTTTAACTTTGCTGTATACATAAAGACTAACATTGTGTTCTAAAATTTATGCAAAACATTTTAAATGTCTACTATGTAAATTTCACTAATTTAGGTTTTTGTTCCAGAATATTGAGTTATAACATTGAATAAATTTCAGTATTATTGTATCAGATTTAATTTTGGTTATTTCAAAGTTTGACATCTATAGAAATTGTTTGTAAAAAAAATTAATGGGAGAAAGATCTTAACTCACTCCAACTGATGGAAATTGAGAGTGAAAATTTCCTACAAAAGACTGAAGAGACTATTGGAAGTAAACATGAATTTTGATCAATTTTTCTTTGATTCAGTAAAGGTTATTTCTGGTATTGTTCTTCCTGTGACTCAAGGAACATTTTCTTATTTTGACTGATCAGGATCTGCAGCAATGTTTTTGTAAGCAAAACTAAATTGTATTTGTTTTTTCTCTCTCCTCAATGCCATCATAGTATGAAAAAATTGCTAATAATTTTTATTACTCATTGCAATGGCCTATTTTTGCATAGTTTCTATAGGGAATTTTGCCTCCTTGAACAAAAGAATTGGAAACATGTGGCCTGATATTGAAATTCTTTCATAAGCTGAATTTGAGCTAAGCTAAGAAGAGGATAATACATTCCTTCTTTTGCAAGGCATCAGAAATCCAACAAAGGCAGGGTATCTTGCCTCCATGCGCAGGACTGGAAAGCCCCAGGAGAGGGAGACATATGAACCTTGAGGAAATTCTAGGTGGAGTCTGGGAAGACTATGGTCTTCATCCTGAAGCCTGTACAGACTGGAATTGAGTGTTCACTCAAATCATATATGAAGGATTCCAACAAAGCCAACTAAATTGCTGCTTGGTTATTCTGCCCTGTGGCTTTATGGTAAAATGGGTTGGAAGCAGTTTAGTTTGCAATAGTATTTTGCTCTACTATTTGGATAGACTTGGGATGATGGCAGAGAGAAAGGGATTTTAAACATGTAGAAGTAATTTTAAGATTTATCTTGGTTTTGTCATTTTCTGAGTTTTTTTCTTTCTGATATTACTTATAATATTGTTTACCTAAGGCCTCCATACCTATATACACCCATACACACACACACACACACACACACACACACACACACTTTTTGCTTTGGACTGACCAACTGTTTTCCAGAAATGAAGGACTTTGTATACTGGTCATCAATAGACAATGCCCAGGATGGTTATCTTTTTAAAGCTGGAAAGGACTACTATCTGAGGCTGTGTCCCAGCACCCACACAGTTGACCTTCATCACTATAGAAATAGTGGCAAATCTGAAACAGAGAAATCATTGGGGTAGCAGTGTGTAATGAATGTTTTCCACCCACTGATGTTTTATGGACTCCTATCCTACCTCCATGCCAATGAGATCCTGGTGCTGAGGACTACAAAACAAATGCCATCATAGCATGAATGTGCCATGACTCTTGATTTCCTGAAGGGAGGAATTACTAAGGGTACCGATATGTAGTCATGTGGGCCTGGAGCCGGGGGTTGGTTTTGTCTGCCCTCAGTATGTATCCGCACCCAAGCTCAGACAGCTAAGGGCTTTCTATTTTAGTACAGAGAAAAAGAAAAAACACAAATCCTAAAACTAAACCCCAAAGCAGCACCACATGGTCAGAGAGTAAACACCCAGTAAATGATAGTTGTATTCAACTCTGAAGTAAAAGGAATTAGAAGCAATTAATAAGGTTACTTTAATCCCATCTGGAACATTTTTGTTACATTCCAAATTTTTAGTGGACAGTACACTGCATGCAAGTATATTCTATAAGTAATAGCACCAAAAACATTGTTACTTTTATTCTAAATGTTCAGAAGTGTTTTAAAAAATGTACCTACCTTCACTTTGGTTCCAACACTGATTCTTGCCTGTTGGCCCATTGCTAGAAAAGTAATTGAAATCTTGTCTTGTTCTAAGATTCGAACTCCAACATAATGGTTCAATGCCAGAAAGACAGGCTTAAATGAAACAAAGGGTAAGGAAGCAACAGAACTCGACCAATTCCAAGCCCTTATTCTGTTGCCAGCTTGATCTGAATATTGACCTCCCAAGATGTTGATGTATACCCTAGGTAGAAGAGAAATTAGAAAATACAAATAGTTACGTTAGAATTCAACCCCAAAATAAGCCCTATCACCTGTTAACCAAAGGGAGTAACAGTTATGCTAACCAACAGCATATGACTATTTATGTCAGGTAACCTTAGGAATGACTACATTCTATATTAATTTAAAGTACTGGATACAATTCAAGACATAATGATTAAAAAAAAAAAGGGTCCATGTGATGAAACTAGTATAGTAAAGGGGTCTGGAAAATTATGTACTGGGAAAAAAGAAGAGAAAGAAAGGAAGATTTAGTTTGAGAAGGAGATGCAGGTGAGTGGGCTAAGCTTAGAATAGAGAGGAAACCAGGACTTAGATTTTTTTTATGTTAAAATGAAGACTAATGGGTGTGAATTCTGGAGAAGGCAAACTGTTCTCAATATAAGAGTGCTTTCTTCATCTTTTTAAATTAATTTGTGTATCTATTTACATTATTCTTCATTTGAAAACAGTACTTACTTCCCACCTCCCCCACTTCACCTGCAGGTCATCACCATAGTCTCCCACATTCTTCCCTACCTCCTTCTGATCCCTTTTTATCCCCCTTCCCTGTAGGATATCTCTGGTTTATAACTGTCTGTTTGTTTTTGTTTTGTTTTGTTTTGTACAAGGGACTGGTTACAAAGATTTACAAAAAGCTCACATAAATCAACAAAAACAAAGCAAACAACCCAGTGAAGAAATGGGCAGAAGAATTTAAAAGACACTTCTCCAAAGAGGAATTGCAAATGGCCAAAAGACAAATGAAAAAATGTTCAACATCCCTTATAATCAGGGAAATGCAAAGCAAGACCACAATGAGATAGTGCCTCACACCAGTGAGAATGGCACATATCAAAAACAAACAAACAAACAAACAAAAAAACTAACAAAAACAAATGTTGTCAAAGATGTGGTAAAAAGGAACTCTCCTACATTACTGGTGTGAAACAAACAAACAAACAAAAAAACTAACAAAAACAAATGTTGTCAAAGATGTGGTAAAAAGGAACTCTCCTACATTACTGGTGTGAATTCAAACTGGCACAACCTGTAAAGCTGTATGGAGATTCCTCAGATTATTAAATATGGAGGTTTCATATGATCCAGCAATTCCACTCCTAGGAATCTACCCAAAGGATACAAAAATCATTAATTCAAAAAAAATACATGCACCCATATGTTTACTGCAGCACTATTGACAACAGAAAAAACCTGGAAACAACCCAAATGCTCAACATTAAATGACAAGATCAAGAAGATGTGGTACTACTCAGCAATCAAAAAAGATAAACTTATGCCATTTGCAGCAACATGGATAGAGCTAGAAGGGATCATGCTCAGTGAAATAAGTCAGAAGGATAAAGAAAAATATCAAATGGCTTCACTTATAGGAGGGATATAAAAGAACCAAATAAGATATAGGGGAAAGATCTGTATTGTTATTACAAGGGTGCTTTCTTCTAATAGTACCCAGCAACTGGGAGCTAGCAATTTCTCCAGGAGGTTTCTCATTAGGGTTTGGATGAGCAGGAGAGGCCCAGGGAAGATTTCTGATATCTCTCTACTGGAGAAGAACACTGTGATAGAGCAGAAGGTGGAACTCAGTCAACCTAATTTCTCAGTATTATAAGTGCCACATTTTACTACATTACATAAAAATTAAGCCTTCCACAGCCTGCAATCAGTGGTAATGATTACTGTTATTTAATTATCTCTTTCAATTATCTCACCTACTTCCAACCTGGATCACCATCCTCTTTTTTTTTTCTTTACAAAAGTTTATTTTTACATCACTTTGTACATTTTTTTTTCCCATCTCAATTGTAATCCCCACGGGTTTCCCATCACCAAGTCACCTGTGTGCCATCACCATAATCCCGTGCACTTCCCTCCCCCCCGCCCCCCGTTTTTGATCCCATTCCCCACTCCACCCCCACAAAATTCTCTCGGGTTGGCTGTTCATTGGTCTTATTATTTTCTCGCCTGGTCCATTATACTCTGCTATGAGCGAAACCATCCGGTATTTTTCTTTCTCTTTCTGGCTTATCTCACTAAGCATGATCTTTTCCAGCTCCATCCAAGTTGCTGCAAAAGACATGTTTCTCTTTTTTGGTTGCTGAGTAATATTCCATTGTATATATGTACCACTTCTTTTTTATCCAGTCATCTACTTTTGGGCATTTGGGTTGCTTCCATGTTTTTCCAATTGTAAATAAAGCAGCAATAAACATGGGGGTACAGGTATCTTTTTCAATCAGTATTTTTGTGTCTTTTGGGTAGATACCTAGGAGTGGGATTGCTGGGTTGTAGGGAAGCTCCATGTTTAGCAGTTTGAGGAACCTCCAAACAGTTTTCCATAGTGGTTGTACTAGTTTGCATTCCCACCAGCAGTGCAGGAGAGTTCCTTTTTCTCCACATCCTCGCCAACATTTGTTGTTGCTAGTTGTTTGAAGATGTGCCATTCTCACTGGGGTGAGGTGGTATCTCATTGTGGTTTTAGTTTGCATCTCCCTTATTACGAGTGATGTTGAACACTTTTTCATATGCTTGTTGGTCATCTGCATTTCCTCTTTGGAGAAGTGTCTTTTTAGCTCTTCTGCCTATTTTTTGATGAGGTTGTTTATTTTTGTTGAGTTTCATCAGATCTCTGTGTATTTTTGTGATTAGTCCTTTATCACTACTTTTGTGTGAGAAAATGTTTTCCCAATTAGTGGGCTGTCTGTTTGTTTTTAGTAATGTCTCTTTTGCTGTACAGAAGCTCTTTGATGTAGTCCCATCTCTTTATCTTTGCCTTCACTATTGTGGCGTTGGGTGCTCTGTCTTTAAAGATGTCACTGAAGTGTATGTCATGTAGTGTTTGACCCATCTTTGCTTCTAGGTATTTTATGGTTTCCGTTCTTATGTCTAGGTCTTTAATCCACTTCGAGTTGATTTTTGTGACTGGAGTGAGGCAGTGATCTAGTTTCATTTTTTTGCATGTAGCTTCCCAGTTTTCCCAGCACCACTTGCTAAACAAAATCTTCTCTGTATCGCTCCAATTTTAGTATATGTGCTGCCGAAGCGAGCACACCATCCCCTTCTTAAGGAGAGAGAACATGTATAGTTTTAGGTACTTAGAAAAGTTGGATTTATCTTATAATGAATCTTTTTTTTTTTTAACAATTCAATGAATATTCTCTAAGGGCTTGCCACAATATGATCTTATTTCCCCAGTATTGACTAGAAGTGTTAACTTAATAGTAAAGCACAAATGAACTTGAATTGATTATCATATTGCAGCTATGAAGGGTTGATTTAGTTTTATCTTGAGTTGTGGGTAAAATAATATTTGGCTAAAATTACCTAGTTTAACCTAGTCATTTAGAAAAATAAAAATTATTTGAGTTTATACACATATATTATGTAGTGATATTGATTCAGGGTGTGCTTTCAAGTCATTTCACTTCTCTCCATAAGGAGAAGATATAAGAGAATTAGAAAGTCATTGTCAGAGGGTCCAGGAGTTTGGTTGGTGGGTAAGGGGACTTCACAGGCAAGGGAAAAGATCTGCAAGTCAATGAATATCTAATAACAATTAAAATAGTGTCCACCTAAAATAAAACAGATTTACTATTGAATCTTGAAGAATTAAATAGAAATTCTCTAATATATATGATGGTTAGG